>NC_086319.1:397467028-397793695 GCF_036172605.1 Pelobates fuscus
TGCAAGTCTCCCCTGGATTAGGGCGAGGGTCTTTTTTAGACTGGGAAGTACCCATTTCAAACTCAATGAGAATTGGATTTGGAATAGCTGATTATTCAGTGGATAAAGAACAGCTGTACGGAATCAAATGTTCCAACAAAACTGCTACTTCTCCACGAGCTGTATCGCTTAAAATCAGAAATTCCAATCCCTTGCAAAAAGCACAAAAGCCAACAGATATATCGCAAGCAAGCAGAACAGCCAAACAGGTTGCAGGACAGCCAAATACCCATCAACAGAGTACGTAGTTTAACACAATTGCCTTTTTAATTTTGTTTTATTTATTTTATTTTTTTTCCTTTGCTAAAACATTACAGTTTGCAAAAGTTTTACCTGTACATAACTTTACCGCAGTCTGCTAAGAGACTGAATTATACACCGCAGTCTGTCTAACAGACTGAATTATACCGCAGTCTGTCTAACAGACTGAATTATACCGCAGTCTGTCTAACAGACTGAATTATACCGCAGTCTGCCAATACCTGTCAGACTGAATACCTTTTTTTTACAACCTTAACAAAGGCAACCTCTTTTCTTTCAAAGAAAGAGGGGTCCTGGGACGTCTCCCACAGTTATGTACAACCTCATCTCCTACCTAAGGAGTGAAAAAAAATCTCAAAAGTGAAATTCCCCTTTAAATAAAATCATAATCTAATGTGCAATGTGTAAAGGTTGGGAAAAGACAGGTAAAAGAATAAAGGTCAAAAAAGACACCAAATCCTCCTACCTGATTTCCTCCTTTAATTGACCCCACTTCTGGTACCAAGTTGTTGGGGTTAATTCAGCTATACACGAAACTCTCTTAGTTAGATGGATATTTTGCTAGAGCCACACCCTCTGTGATAGACAGGATCCCGGGAATCAGTCAAGAAGACAAGAGATGTGTTCTATAACCAATTCAAAGTTTATTTAAACGTTAGTAAGATATATACCCCATTTCCATGTTGGTGGGGGTCATGAGCGTTTATTACATAATATGTTGGTCACAAGTTATAAACAGCTGTTTCTAATTATAATCTTTCGCAATACATATTTGATTAAAACCAGATATTTACAAAATACCGATATCTTGGACAATTAACAAGAACATTTCGAAATCAGTATTTTTCCAGCAAAAAGGATTTTATACAAATCCTTTTTCCGAGAAATAAAGATGAAATGCCAAATTCATTCTTTGTTCAAATTAACTCTTATATGGACAGCTAGGATAGATATCAAAATGGATATTTGCATCTACAGCTATAATGTCTGAGAAGCCTGAAGTACACCGAATGACCGGTAGGGGTCAGTGTGTAGGTGAAAATTCAGTGGTTTATAAATGAAAATGCAAACAACGTCTAAGAAGCCTGTAGTACACCGAAATGACCGATAGGGGTCAGTGTGTAGGTGAAAATGCAGTGGTTTATTGGTCTGTACATGAAAATTCAAACAATATCTAAGAAGCCTGTAGTACACCGAAATGACCGATAGAGGTCAGTGTGTAGGCGAAAATGCAGTAGTTAGTTGGTTTGTACATGAAATGCAATAATATCTGAGAAGCTTGTAGTACACTGAAATGACCGGTAGGGGTCAGTGTGTAGGTGAAAATGCCGTAGTTTATTGGTTTGTACATGAAAATGAAAAAACGTCTAAGAAGCCTGTAGTACACCGAATGACCGATGGGGGTCAGTGTGTAGGTGAAAATGCGGTGGTTCTTTGGTTTGTACATGAAATGCAATAATGTCTGAGAAGCCTGTAGTATACTGAATGACCGGTAGGGGTCAGTGTGTAGGCTCAAATGCAGTGGTTCGTTGGTTTGTACATGAAATGCAATAATGTCTGAGAAGCCTGTAGTACACCGAATGACCAGTAGGGGTCAGTGTGTAGGTGAAAATTTAGTGGCTTATATATGAAAATGCAAACAACGTCTAAGAAGCCTGTAGTACACCGAAATGACCGATAGGGGTCAGTGTGTAGGCGAAAATGCAGTAGTTAGTTGGTTTGTACATGAAATGCAATAATGTCTGAGAAGCCTGTAGTATACCGAATGACCGGTAGGGGTCAGTATGGGGGAAAAAATGCAGTGGTTCGTTGGTTTGTACATGAAATGCGATAATGTCTAAGAAGCCTGTAGTACACCCAAAGACCGGTAGGGGACAGTGTGTAGGCGAAAAATTGTATTTCGTTTGTAGTTTTAACCACACAGATGATTTTAACCCAACAGATTTTAAACAACAGATTTTACATGAACAGCTAGGTGAGTATTAGGTAATGAAATAACCGTGCAAAACGAAAGGAAACCGTAAAGTGAGGACCCGTGCTGTGCTGAACGCCGTGGGAACTAATCCTGGCGCGACAGGTGGGTCAACTTACGGTTTGAGAGTCCCTGAGGCACCAAATGTGATGCTGACCGGAAAGAAAGCCACTGGATTAACGGAAAGCCCTGCAGCAGGATTCCTGGACACAGCTTGGAGTATGAGACCTCATGGAGCAAAGGTGAAATCAAAATGGCGTCTTGTATGACCTGGAAGTGCTATTCGTCTGACCCACAAAGGTAAGCAGGGAAAGGGGGAGTCCCTTATGTAGGTCTATAGCCCCTCCCACAACTTCAGGCCATGCCTTCCAATATATATATATATATATATATATATATATAAAATATATATGTATATATATATATATATTATATAATATATATATATACATATTATATATATGTAACATCATACAAAGTGTATTTTAATACTAATATAAGTTCATATATTAGTATTAAAATACACTTAGAATGACGTTACATATATATAATATATTATTATACACATATTATACACATATATTATATATATACGTATAATTACAATAATAAATAAATAAGATAATGAAATAAATAAATTAAATATTAAAACAAAATTTTATATAAATTATATATTCATATGTAATTTCATTCTAACTGTATTTTGTTATTAATATATATATATATATATTTTTAACAAAATACACTTAGAATGACACTCTGAACTCCTTGTCTTTCCTCCTCCTAATACTGATCCTCCTCTCTCACTCTCCCTTCAAGTCAGTGATATCCACATAAGTCCATCCCTACAAGCGCGCTGTCTTGGCGTCATACTTGACTCTGGTCTCACCTTTGAGTCTCACATCCAGTTTGTTGCCAAGTCCTGTAGGTTCCAACTCAAAAACATAGCCCGCATCCGCCCCTTTCTTACGCAAGATGCTACCAAGGAGCTTGTCCATGCTCTAGTAATTTCCCGCATGGATTACTGTAACCCTCTCCTGATTGGTCTCCCCAAAAGCCGTACTGCCCCGCTACAATCTGTAATGAATGCTGCAGCTAGACTGATTTTCCTATCCAGTCGGTCCTCTCACACCTCGCCCCTCTGCCAGTCCTTACATTGGCTCCCTGTATCCTATAGGAGTCAATTCAAAGTGCTAACCCATACATTTAAAGCACTGAACAATTCCAGCCCCTCTTATATCTCTTCACTGATCCAGAGGTATGCCCCTGCTCGTACCCTCCGCTCTGCCCGCGACCACCTCCTGACCGCTGCTCGCACCCGTACGGCCAACTCACGCTTGCAGGACTTCTCACGGGCGGCTCCTCTCCTATGGAATAACTTGCCTACTGCCATCAGACTCTCCCCTAGTCTTCAATCATTTAAGAAGGGCCTTAAATCCCATCTCTTCAGGAAAGTGTATGGCCTCCCAGAGTAATCTCTCCCTTACATACCTGTCCCTATGGGATAGTGCTTTGCTCTCTCCTCCAGCTCTGCTTCACTCCTACTTGATATTTCCTATCCTAATGTTTCTAATACCCCACCTCCTATAGACTGTAAGCTCATTTGAGCAGGGTCCTCTTCAACCTATTATTCCTGTAAGTTTTCTTGAAATTGTCTTATTTATTGTTACATCCCCCCCCTCTCAAAATATTGTAAAGCGCTACGGAATCTGTTGGCGCTATATAAATGGCAATAATAATAATAATAATGATAATATATATAAAATGCAAATAACCGCAAATATATATATATTGATATATACATATAATTACATAAAAGATTACATTAGTATACACATAGAATTTAAATACCTATAAATGCATATATATTAAAATTCTACATGTATATTTTAGTAATCTTTTAACATAATTAGGTGATTTAATTCATTCAAATTTGATTGACATGACTGACAACACAGGGAGAAAGTGCAGAGAATTTAATTAGCAAGCACTATATTTGACCCTGTAACTCTCCAAGACACCATAAAACCTGTACATGGGGGGTACTGTTTTACTCGGAAGACTTTGCTGAACACAAATATTAGTGTTTCAAACTGGTAAATTGTATTACAATGATGATATTTTAAGTAAAAGTGAAGTTTTTTGCATTTTTTACAAACAAACTGCACTTTTATGGACTATATTATTGTTGTACTATGTTTTACTGTTTTAAAAAATTAATATTTGTGTTTAGTGAAGTCTCCCGAGAATAACAGTACCCCCCATGTACAGGTTTTATGGTGTTTTGGAAAGTTAGAGAATCAAATATAAGCTTGCATTTCATTTTTTTCACATTGAAATTTGCCAGATTGATTATGTTGCCTTTGAGAGCGCATGGTAGCCCAGGAATGAGAATTAACCCCATGATGGCATACCATTTGCAAAAGTAGACAACACAAGGTATTGCAAGTGGGGTATGTCCAGTCTTTTTTAGTAGCCTCTTAGTCACAAACACTGGCCAAATATAAATTTTTTGCTTTTTTCACACAAAAACAAATATGAACGCTAACTTTGGCCAGTGTTTGTGACTAAGTGGCTACTAAAAAAGACTAAACATACCCCAATTTCAATACCTTTGGTTGTCTACTTTTTCAAATGGTATGCCATTATGGGGGTGTAACGGATCGCCTGGCACCCCGACCGTGTACCTCCGTTAATGGATGCTCCTAGCGCTTCCTGAGGACTCCAAGCACTCTGGCAGACACCACAATCACTGTATCGGAGAAGCATATTAATCTTCTCAAGCCTCTGAATGCTGTAGACAGTTGAATAGGAACCATACGATTAGGTTTTCAATCCTAGCAGTCAAACTGGAACAGCATACAATAAATCCTCCCCCAATAATGAGACAACACTTCACTTTGAGGGTTAAGCAGGAACTCTGGACTGGCTCATCCAGCCTGGCTTTAATTTCCATCTCACACATACAGGCCACACCCAGGGGGAGGCATAAAATGACCAATAGTATCACGGGTGCAACCCACACATCCCCTCCCCTTAGTGTGACACATAATCCCATTATGCATACAGTTTAAAATATACTTTTTACACAACTTTCATAACTCTAAAACCATACATCACATTCACATAAAAATACATATCCACAATCAATCCATTCAGGGGAACAACATATTAAAAAATGGCATGAATGGCATGAAAAGTATCTTTTGTCCCTTACTAGCCGCATGGCAAACCGTTTTAGACAGATTTTACCTAGGCCTCTATCCTGGAGACAAAGAGGAAAGTAATCCAATTATCCAGGCTAGAAGCAGACTCCATTAACCACATGGTTACAGAAAGACATAAAACACTTTAAAATACAGAAAGTTACTTTTTATCCATAACACACAGACATTTCACATATCCCCAGATAGCTGGGATCTGAACGCACAAAACTACTGAATAGCGCGCAGATCCTATTCACACAGTTCAATTGCCATGGAGCTAAAGTCTTTCCCATAGTCTTTCATTATATGAATAGGCTCCATGGCATAGCTATCTGGGGGTATCACCGCTCACACAGGGCAAGTACCGAATTGATACCGGAGAAACTGACGGAAGCCAAGCACAGAGAGATGGACACAGGTTTCTTCAGGAAGGAAGAGATTCTTTATTGGATCACCGATCGGGACTCAGAGGGACTAGCGTCACCAAAATACAGCAAATTCTGAGCCCCGGACAATAGTGCAGGCTCCTTATATAGGCACATAACTCCTCCCATATTAAGCTCCACCCGCACATTCTCTTAACCAATCAACACAAATAAGAATTAACTTCCTGTTTGACCGCATGGCTTGTCCAGCACAATGGAGGAGGGGGAATACTACATCCTGTATTCTTGCACATGCTCCGTACACTACTGATCGTATCTTGCCTCGTGCAACCAACTGATCGATACGTCAGCATATGCACGTACACATGCCACGTGGTAATCTCGGCCTACTAAATTTATTTTTACCGAGATTCCACCACATTCCCCCCTTTGATGCCTCTTGATATTTCACAATTACTTGAGGCATCACTTAACCTTGGTTTGCATACACCGCAAGTTACCTTGAACCAGACCAGACTTATCTTATGATGTGAATCTTCAACACTCATCTTCTTGCATTGGTTCTCCCTGATTTAGAGCCTTATACTTATAAATCGCCATTATCTGTGCAGCAGCCTTCCTCTCTGCTATATTTTCTATCAGGCTTTGCACAGACCTAACTACTAAGGGTATAAGACACGGCAGGAGTAGACACAACATTAAAATCAGTAGGACTCCACCTACCATTGCCTTAAGCCCTCCAAACCACTCATACCAGCTACCAAACCAACTACTTGGATTATACCCTTTCCATACCTGAGTAGGCACATGCGCTAGTTTAACCATATGGCTAGTAAGCTCAGCTATTGCTTGCCCTTCGTCATCTATTTGAAGACAGCAATTGCTCAGGTTAAACTTCCCACATACACCTCCCTCTACTGCCAAAAGGTAATCCAAGGCTAATCTATTTTGGTAGACTGCCGTCCTCATCCTGGTGTTATGCTTCGCTAGAAGATTGAGCGCTTGTGACGTCTCGTTGGTGATAATCTCAACCACCGCCTGTAATCTTATAATACGGTTGAGCATATAAATAGGGGTTCTGTAACCAAAGGTACCGTCCTCAGCCCACGTGGCTGGCCCATAATAATCTATGATACGCTGGGGAGGCCATTCATCATCTTCCCAGGCGCCTATCTCTATGGGTCCCCTTTTCTTCCTATGATTCACATCATACACTTTAACACCTAAAGTCTCACCTGTTTCAATTGGTAACAAGAAGAAGGATGGTTTGAGCATACCCAACACACATGCCCCTTCCCAGTCCTGTGGCAACTCCGAATAGGCTTTCTTACCACAGATCCAGTACAAATTTGCTGGGGCTCTCCAGGTAGATGTGATGGATAAATCAAACCACACATCCTTTAAATTGGCGTATCTAGCAAACGGGTTAGATGGTTCTGAGACATTTGAAGCCGACCACCAAGTTGTATTCTTTGTATCATCATCATAAGCTTTTTGCCCTAGACAAGTTAATTCTCCTACAGAAGTGTTATACATTATTCCTTTCCTTGCTATGCAAACATAACCTATGATGGAGGTCTTTAATCTCCACTCAGATTTACCTCTAACACTCATATGATAATCGGCTTGTGTAGATATTAATTGGTCAACTGCCTCAGAACCGGACATTACCTCCTTTGCTTCCCAAGGCCATTGGTCTCCCATGTTAGTACCTCCACACACATAGCAGTTGGTAACATTAAGACTACCGGCAATACTTTCGGCTAAATCAATAAACAGGTTTTTAGCATTATGGGGGATCTTATTATCTATACTCATCTCTTCATAAAAGGAATGGTATACTTGATGAGTTTGGGAGGATACCGTATCAGTCTCTATCCCTATAAACAATAATGTCCCAGGATCTAAACCCGTCCCGTATATCTGAAACCCAAATAAATTGCCATATTTGTCTAAGAACTTATCGGGGTTATTTATAAGTATATGGATGGGATTACATTCCATAGACTTACAATATGGGCTAGTCGGCAACTTAGTCACTATCATGTCTTTGTCTACTGTCTGTCCCCAAGTCGCCCACCCCACACAAGACCAATATGGGCAAAAGTTATAGTCTTTATTTGGGCATCTAGGACTTACATATTTATTTTTACTACTGGGACAAATATATTTATCATTAGACCCATACGTCCTCTCCCATCTAAGATCCCCACATACATTCCACGGCTTTCTACCACTCGATATCGCTTTACACGCATCAAATAGCAGAACACCCGAAGAATGTACGGATTCTAACACCGTCTTATTAATTAGGGTCCCCTGAGGATCTCCATTCCTGAGAGTCAACCAGATTGTACGAGGTTGATACTCTGGACTGAAGCACTTAGGTTCTCCTACTCCTAAATGGCACACACTATAGTCTATATTTAAGTATCTACATCTCAATACATCTCCTTTACACTCGTATTGTGAATGCCAAATTAGGGTTTGGGAAATATGGTTACCTGTTCTCGTAGTCTTAATGCATACCTCACAGCTAGGAGTGTCGGTACCTCTACCTTCCTGAATATAAAAACACATATAAATAAACACTATCAAAAGCACATCTTTCGCCGTCATCCTCAGTCTTCGTCCGTGCGAAGGCGCCTCAGCTTCCAGGATGTGAGGGCTGCAGGGAATGGAGTTCTGCTCGTCTTCACAGGTGTCCCTTCGAGACTTTCCTGGCTTATATACTATGTGTTGGTAAGCGGACAGGCTTTATTATGGCCTTCTCACTCACGCACCAAATCCCTGTAACAATAAAATTTGTAATCCACACGATTCCTCGTTACTCCGACTGAGTAGTGCGTTTTAACCGGATCTTGCAGGGATTCTCTGGATCTGCTGTAACTTGCCAAGAATCGACTGCTGCTGGTTTAACCCTGGAGTGATGTATCCACGGAGTCACTTCGGCTACTTTTATCGCTGTAGGGGTAGACAAAAGAACAACATAAGGACCTCTCCACTTGGGCCCTAACGGTACATTATTCCACTCTTTAATCCACACTTGATCTCCTGGATGATAACTATGAACAGGGGGATAAATATTCACAGGTAATCTATCTTGTACCCATTTCTGTACCTCCTCCATAGTCTTACCCAACTCTACAACCTGCTGCCGGGTAATTCCTTCTCCCAACTGACTCAAGTCCCCCCTTAAGTTACCAAGTACGGGAGGTGGTCGCCCATACATGATTTCAAAAGGAGAGAGGCCCATCCTTCTGGTAGGGGTACTGCGGATTCGCAATAGAGCTATGGGTAAGAGAACGTTCCACTTAAGTTGGGTTTCCTGACACATTTTAGCCAACTGGTTCTTAATAGTTCTATTCATTCTCTCTACCTTACCAGAACTCTGGGGTCTATATGCAGTATGAAGCCTCCACTTTATACCAAGCATATGAGTCAGTTGTTGTAGGCACTGATGAACAAAAGCTGGACCATTGTCCGATCCTATAGAACAGGGTAGTCCATATCGGGGTATTATTTCTCGTAGCAGGAATCTTACAACTTCTCCTGCTTTCTCTGTACGAGTAGGACATGCTTCTACCCAGCCTGAATAGGTGCACACAATTACCAACAGGTAACGATGTCCACCCGATTTAGGCATCACTGTAAAGTCTATTTGTAGATCGGACATGGGGAGTCCCCCCATAAACTGGACTCCTGGTGGCTTTACTGGTCCTTGTCTTGCATTATTTTTAGCACACGTTACACATCTTCGTACAATGGCCTGAGTCAAGTTGGACAATCTTGGTATGTAGAAATGTTTTCTAAGAGATTCTTCAGTACTATCTCTCCCAGAATGTGTCCCGTTATGATAATTTTGGACAATTTCTACCGCTAGTGATGCTGGTATGACTATTCTTCCATCTTCTAGCTGATACCACTTGTTCTCCAAATACTTTCCTGGTTCAGTCTTTAACCACTCCTCTTCTTGAGCTGTATAAACTGGAGTCCATTGGGACAGTGGAGTTGGTATAAGAGCAGCTATATGCCCCACATACTCCTGTCTTCCTGATTCAGCAGCACGCTTAGCTGCACTATCTGCCATCCGATTTCCCTTGGTTACATCACCATCTCCTCTCAGATGCGCTCGACAATGTATGATACCGACTTCTTTCGGCTCCCACACTTCTTCCAATAGTTGTAGGATTTCAGCTGCGTATTTGATTTCTTTGCCTTCTGAATTCAGTAGTCCTCTTTCTTTATACAAAGCTCCGTGGGCATGAGTGGTTAAAAACGCATATTTGGAGTCCGTATAGATGTTCACTCTTAAACCTTCAGCCAATTGTAACGCTCGTGTTAGTGCTATTAATTCTGCCTTTTGTGCTGATGTTCCTTTCGCCAGTGGCCGAGCTTCTATCACCTTGTCTATTGTTGTTACTGCATATCCTGCATAGCGGATCCCTTCTTTCACATAACTACTGCCGTCGGTATAATATTGAACATCGGGGTTCTGGATGGGAAAATCACGAAGATCTGGTCTACTTGAGAATACTTCATCCATTACTTCCAAACAATCATGTTGACTCTCAGTAGGTTGTGGCAAAAGGGTAGCTGGATTTAAGGTGTTTACAGTCTCTAAATGCACTCTTGGGTTTTCACACAACATTGCTTGATACTTGGTCATACGGCTGTTACTAAACCAATGATTTCCTTTGTAATCCAACAACGTCTGTACTGCATGTGGGACTCGTACATAAAGTTCTTGACCCAGAGTGAGTTTATCGGCTTCAGCTACTAGCAGGGCGGCTGCAGCTACGGCTCTTAGACAAGGTGGAAGTCCGCTGGCCACTGCATCCAATTGCTTAGACATATAGGCAACAGGTCTTTGCCATGATCCCAAGTACTGTGTCAATACTCCCACAGCCATTCTTCTTTGCTCATGTACATATAAGTAGAATGGTCGTGTGTGATCAGGTAGACCTAATGCTGGGGCACTCATCAAAGCCTTCTTCACATCTTCAAATGCCGTTTGCTGTTCTTGGGTCCATAAGAAGGGGTCGTGCTCTATACCTTTGATAGCTGCGTACAGAGGTTTTGCCAGTATCGCATAGCTGGGAATCCATATCCTACAGAAGCCTGCTGCCCCCAAGAATTCTCGCACTTGTCTTCTATTCTTGGGTATTGGTATTTGGCAGACAGCTTCTTTTCTCTCTGGCCCCATAATTCTTTGACCTTCAGAGATATGGAATCCCAGATATTTGACAGTTGGCAAACACAACTGAGCCTTCTTTCTAGACACCTTGTATCCTGCCTTCCAGAGAATGTGTAGTAGATCGTGCGTTGCTTGCTGACAGATCTCTTTTGTAACTGCTGCTATCAACAAGTCATCTACATATTGTAACAATACACACTCTCCTGGGATGGACTCGAAATCCAGTAGATCTTGACTTAGGGCTGAACCAAATAGGGTAGGTGAATTTTTAAACCCTTGGGGCAGTCTTGTCCAAGTCATCTGGCGTTTTGAGCCCGTTACAGCGTTCTCCCATTGGAAAGCGAAAATACATTGACTTTCTGCGGCAATTCGGAGGCAAAAGAAGGCATCTTTGAGATCTAAGACTGTGAAGTAAGTAGCCCCGCCCGGAATTAAAGCAAGCAGGTTATATGGATTGGGTACAACTGGATGTATACTAACAACCGCATCATTGACTGCTCTCAAGTCCTGCACAGGTCGATACTCATCTGTACCGGGCTTTTGAACAGGCAGCAATGGGGTGTTCCAGGGGGAAGTACAGAATTTTAGGATACCATACCGTATGAACTTATCCAGATAGGATTGGATGTTCTTCTTAGCCTTCTGCGGGATGTGGTATTGTCTCAGGCTCACTGGATAAACCCCAAGTTTTAGTTCAATTTTTATAGGTGGAATATTGCGGGCCAGTCCTGGTGGGTTGTTCTCTGCCCAAACTCCTGGTATGTTAAATAATGTCTCATCACTCCTAGGGTTTTGGCTAGTCAACACTGTATAAAGTCGCCACTCTTCTTCCTTTGGTACGGATAATGTCATGATACCTGAAGGTCCATTAAACTTTAAGGATGTTGTTCCATTTGGTAGGAACGTAATCTGCGCTTGTAATTTTGATAGCATATCACGTCCCAGCAATTGGACTGGACATTCAGGCATATAAAGGAATTGATGTTTTACTACGTGGCCTCCCAATGTACAGAGTCGACTTTTAAGAACCGGTTTTTCAGCACTTCTTCCAGTTGCTCCTATCACAGTAATAGTCCTTCCAGATGGAGGAGCAACTAGATTAGTCACCACTGAATGTTCAGCACCAGTGTCGATCATGAACGCACTCCTTTTTCCCCCTATTGATACATCGACCATAGGCTCCGCTCGACCAAGGGGGATGGAGCCCGGTCGGTATCAATAGTCCTCCATGACCGTGTCAGCCAATCCTACAAAGTCCCTACCTTCTCTATCGCGGGACCTTTGCGCTGCTGGAATATACCTGTCTTCCCTAACACTTCCTCTGTTCCCATTACTCCCTCTATTACCATTACTCCCTCCGGGGCCTCCTCTACCTCTCGCTCTGCCTCTAAAGTTTCCGTAGCCTGCCCTGGGTAGGTCTCTCTCGTACTGCTCTCTTTGCGGACATTCGTTCCTCCAATGCCCTTCTTCCTTGCAATACGCGCACTGATTCCTACTCAAAGGCTCCCTACTCCATCTACTATCGCCTCTATCTGGGCCCCGTCTATCTACGCCTGCGATCGCTACCGCTAGCATATCAGCCTTTTTGCGCATCTTGCGCTCTTCCTCTTTCTTACTTTCTGTTTCCCTATTCATATAAACCTTATTCGCTACCTCCATTAGTTGGGTGATTGACATACCTGCAAACCCTTCTAACTTTTGTAGCTTGCGCTTAATATCTCTGTAAGCTTGGCTGACAAAGGCGGAGTTCACCATTCGGGAATTGTCTGCGTCTTCCGGATTAAAGGGGGTATACAAGCGGTATGCCTCCAATAATCGGTCATAAAAGACACTGGGCGCTTCATCGCTTTTCTGAATCACCTCAACTGTCTTCGACATGTTAATAGCTTTCTTTCCTCCGGCTTTCATGCCAGCAATTATAGCGTCTCTATAGGCTCTGAGTTGAACCATATCAGCACCATTTACATTCCAATCGGGATCGGTGTTGGGATAATGTGTTGCGGCCCATGCTGCTGGATTAGCTTGGTTCAAAGTACGGGCTTTATCCTCTAGTGCCTTAATGGCTGCTTGATTTATTCTTGTCCTTTCCTCATTGTTAAACAAAGTCATTAATAACTGCTGGCAATCAGCCCATGTCGGGTTATGTGTCTGTACTATTGAGGTGAACAGATCAGTCATAGCTTGTGGTTTCTCAGTATACGAGGAATTGTGGGTCTTCCAGTTTAAAAGATCGGTTGTCGTGAATGGGACATATACAAAGACTGGGTCAGCATGTGCCATTTGGCCTGCGGCATCGATATAGGCTGACCCAGGATTCAGACGAAGAGGCATCTGATAGTGTCTTAATTGTTGGGCACCGGTCAACTGTCGGGTCTGTATGGGGCTACGTGGAGGGGCGTCAGTCATAGGTTCCAGTCGGGGAGAAATAGGGTATGGGGATATGGGAGCTTGGTTTTGGGAAAAGGTTGTAAATAAAACACTTCGAGCCGAGCTAGATGAAGCTTGACCGGAAGTCTGAAGTGGCGCCAAATCAGGATATTCGTTTTTAATGGGGGTTGGTTCTGATTCCGGAAGGGGAGATTTAGTACGAGGGGGGGTGGATCCTGTACTGGAGGAGGAAGCGGAAGTGGATGGGGGTAATGAGGGGAGGGTTGCAGGACTTCCTGCATTCGCGTCACTTCCTCTTAACGGAAAGTAAGGGGGCGGCAAAGGGATCTCGGACTCAGGGGGCGTGTCCAAAATGGGCCTAGCACCAGTCCTAGTGGACGAACAAGTCCTAGCTACCATGAGGCGACACTGCTCCTCGTGGCATGTCCGGAGCCATTTTGGCGAGTCATTTACGGCCTGTCTCCAACAATCAATATAAGGAAACTGGCCGTAAAGTTCAGGCCTACCCGATACAGCCACGTGTAAGCGCTGTACCAGAGTTGGATCCAAACTGCCACGTGGCGGCCATGCCGCAACCAAAGTAGGCCACTCCCTAGTACACAAAGTGACCAAACGTACAGGAGACATTTTAACCCCAAAATCACAAGTTTTGAATCCCTTTTTAAAATTCTTCACCATACAACCTAAGGGATCCGGAATCGTTGACTGCGACGCACCCATACTTAACAATGGAACGTCGTCGACAACGAATACTATACACGCGTACTATTCAACAGTCACACCCGTTTCCTCTGGCAACAGCACCACGTGGTACGGTTACCAAGTGAAACGTACACAATAACAATAAACACTCAGGGAATTCCCGTACACACACAGCTGCTACACCAGTCACTATATAATCAATATTATGCCCTTTGGCGTAACTATACAGTCACCCACGCTATAATTCTCTATATACGAATTACCCGTCTATAACACACCCCAGTAACATCGTCTTTTACAAATAGCGGTTACAGTACGGTTAGCATAGGTCAAAGCACAAGTTAAGGTCACAATACAATTATTAGTGGTTATGGTGTTAAACATGCAATGGACGACAATGATTAGTACTTATATACAGTGTCAGTAAATATACAGGGTTATGGTACCGTGCACTATAATACAGCAACACACTATTAACACTCTCGCTAGACGGCTGAGCTCGCGCTATCTAACAAGATATACACTTTACTAAACAATCGTTAACACATTTACAATTCCCAACTAAACTATTGGCCAGTACCTTGAATGGACTACCTAAAACTATATACACCCGTTTTGGTTAGCCACACTGCCCAATCACCACATATAGCGAGCTAGAGAACCGAATTTACACAGGCGCCTCTTAGTCGCACTATCAAAAGTCTAGTGGGTTCCAAATTTACACGCCTTCGCACTTAGCCCAGATAGGTTGAGAGCTAGCGAACCGAATTTACACAGGCGCCGCTTAGTCTCCCGGTCCCTCCGACCTAGCGAACGTAATATACACCCTAGAACGCTAGTCTAGACAAGACACCGGTGTCCGGCTAGGGCTATTTACACCAGGACCCCGCCTGACTAACAAAATCAAACGGTCTGACTAAAGAGCGTTCGATCGAGCGGTGCGCCTTCGCTCCTTCCCTCCGACAGAGGGGGCAGATACACAGATTCAAACCCCTTTGGGCCTACCGCACAATCGGTATACCCCTAGTGGGTCCTGCCGTCTAAAACAGCAGTTGTCTTACCTCCTCGTTCCTGAACCTGAGTTCACACTCATCGACGGGGACACCCCAGCACTTCTCACGTAGAGGCCGATGATCTCCTGGACAACAGACCAGTGGCGCCGAGACGAAGGGAGGTCCACGCAGAAGTTCAGGGGTGCAGCCGTAGAGAACGTGGGCAAAGATAGACCGTCTCACGCCTCTGCCTCTCAGCTACCGTTGAACGATGAGCTTCCCGGCCAATGCACCAAATGATACCGGAGAAACTGACGGAAGCCAAGCACAGAGAGATGGACACAGGTTTCTTCAGGAAGGAAGAGATTCTTTATTGGATCACCGATCGGGACTCAGAGGGACTAGCGTCACCAAAATACAGCAAATTCTGAGCCCCGGACAATAGTGCAGGCTCCTTATATAGGCACATAACTCCTCCCATATTAAGCTCCACCCGCACATTCTCTTAACCAATCAACACAAATAAGAATTAACTTCCTGTTTGACCGCATGGCTTGTCCAGCACAATGGAGGAGGGGGAATACTACATCCTGTATTCTTGCACATGCTCCGTACACTACTGATCGTATCTTGCCTCGTGCAACCAACTGATCGATACGTCAGCATATGCACGTACACATGCCACGTGGTAATCTCGGCCTACTAAATTTATTTTTACCGAGATTCCACCACAGAATGGCCCCACTGTGTTTAAAGGGCCAGAATGAGTGACATGCACTCTGTTAGGGCCGAATACGTTTTTTAAAAGGGCCCAATCTCCCAGGGACCATAATCACATAGCAAGAGGCTGGCAAGCAGTCCTCTCCAGGCCCAAGTGGTGAAGGGCACTTTGTCACAGGGGGTAATTCTCATTCCTGGGCTACCACACCATCTCAACGGTAACATTACTAATCTGACAAATTTCAATTTGAAAATGGAACTATATTTGACCCTGTAACTTTCCAAAACACCATAAAACCTGTTAATGGGGGGTACTGTTGTACTCGTGAGACATCGCTGATTACAAATATGTGCATTGTTTTGCTGTAAAACAGTATTACGACATTCACAGCTAAAATGTCAGACGGAAATAAAATTTTTAAAAAAAAATCTTATTTTCTCACATTTTTTTAAATTTTATTCATAATAAATTATGTTCCATATATGAATAGTTAATGATAAATTAAAGCCCTGTTTCTCCTGAACAAAATGATATATAATAAGTGTGGGTGCATATGATATAAAAGAGTTCCTCTCTTGAACAGACATATAGCGCAAATTCCAGTTTTTGTTTACGTTTTGTTTTGATCAGAATGTGCACTATTGACTCCGTCCTGAAGTAGTTAACCCCTTAACGACCGCTGACGGTTCAGGACCGTCAGCGGTAAAACGTGCGTTTGGACCGCTGACGGTCCTGAACCGTCATAACGGTTTTGGGCTACTTACCTGATCGCCGTCGGTCCCACGGCGGCGATCAGTGCTCCACCCGGTCCAGGGGGGTTGCCTGTCTGCCCAGGCAGTCCCCCTTCGGCAGATCAGGACCCCACGGCCATGTGATCACTCGATCACATGACCGCAATAGGTGTCCATGTGTCTGCCTGCAGGGGGACTGTCTGTGCTGACAGGCAGTCTCCCTGCAAGTGAAAAATCCAAAATAAAGTGTAAAAAAAAATCTGTGTAAAAAAAAAAAATAATATGTGTATATATATGCTATATATACATGTATTATATCTATATATACCTATATATAATATATGTATATATATCATATATATAATGTCACACTAAGTGTATTTTTATATTTATATATACGTATATAATTATAAAAATACACTTATATTTAAATTACACACGAATATATACAATATATATAATAACTATATATATGGTATATATATATTATTATAAAATACAAATAATATGTTAATAAAAATAAATAACAAAAAATAAAAATAATTTTTAATAATTAAAAAAAATTATATATATATATTCAGTTTTATTCTAACAGTATTTTGATATTGATATATATATATTTATATCAAAATATACTTAGAATGTAATGATATATATATCTATGTATAAATAAATAAATAAAAATAATACGAAATATACATATGTCCACATACATAATTACATAAATAATTTCATAAATATACACGTAGACGTCAAATATATAAATATGTATATATATTAAAATTCTACGTGCATATTTATGTAATATTTTTACCTAATTAAGTAATTTTAATGATTGCAATTTGAGGGACCTGCCTGCCAACCCAGGCCAAAAGTCCAGATAATTTAATTTGCTAGCACTGTGTTTAACCCTGTAACTTTCTATGACACCCTAAATCCTGTACATGGGGGTACTGTTTTACTCGGGAGACTTCGCTGAACACAAATATTAGTGTTTCAAAACAGTAAAACATATCACAGCGATGATATTGTCAGTGAAAGTGAAGTTTTTTGCATTTTTCACACACAAACAGCTCTTTCACTGAGGATATTATTGCTGTGATATATTTTACTGTTCTGATACACTAATATTTGTGTTCAGCGAAGTCTCCTGAGTATAACAGTACCCCACATGTAGAGGTTTTATAGTGTTTGTGAAAGTTACAGGGTAAAATATAAGGCTTGATTTTCCTTTTTTTTTTTTATTGAAATTTGTCAGATTGGTTAGGTTGCCTTTGAGAGCGTATGGTAGCCAAGGAATGAGAATTAGCCCCATGATGGCATACCATTTGCGAAAGAAGACAACCCAAGGTATTGCAAATGGGGTATGTTCAGCTTTTTTTAGTAGCCACTTAGTCACAAACACCGGCCAAAGTTAGCGTTTTTTGCATTTTTAACACACAAACAAATATAAATGCTAACTTTGGCCAGTGTTTGTGACTAGGTGGCTACTAAAAAAAACTGGACATACCCCATTTTGAATACCCTGGGTTGTCTACTTTAAAAAATATGTACATGTTAGGTGTGTTTCGGGGATTTATGACAGATAACGGTGTAACAATGTCACTATTGATACATTTAAAATATATATATATTGAAACAGCAATTTCCTACTTGTATTTATAGGCCTATAACTTGCAAAAAAAAGCAATAAAGCATGTAAACACTGGGTGTTTTTAAACTCGGGACAAAATTTTGAATCTATTTAGCAGTTTTTTTCATTAGCTTTTGTAGATAAGTAAAAGATTTTTCAAGTAAAAGTCCAAAAACATGTTTTTTTTTTTATTTTTCACCATATTTTATTATTTTTTTTAAATACAATATATGACATAATATATATACTGGTATGTAAAGAAAGCCCTTCTTGTCGTGAAAAAAACAGTATATAACTTGTATGGGAACCGTAAATGAGAGAGCGGAAAATTACAGCTAAACACAAACACCACAAAAGTGTTAAAACTGCTCTGGTCCTTAACGTACAAACATCGCAAAAACAGGCCGGTCCTGAAGGGGTTAATGCCCTGTTAATCATTGTTACAAGTAAATATAACTTAACTTTGCATCTGTATTTGAACATCCTTTTTTTATTACTTCCACTGTATTTGTTTTCCTTAATATTTCTTGCTGTACATGGATCCCACGCTGGTAAAAAATAAAACAAACAAACAAAAACATAAAAAGCATTATACATCTCTACCATCTTTAGTTTCTGATGAAGCATTGTGATTGGGGGGCTTAAAAAGCCAACCATTCACAGTGAATGCATGTAATGCTCTCTTGATGTGAGAATCGTCCAGTATTATGAGGTTTTATTTGAATACAATATGCAATAATGAATTAAAGATTAATTCATTAAACATAAACGTGTGCATTAGGTTTCAAATTAATCTTGAGTAGTCTGAATTTTTGGTGGTAGGTGAATCGTCTAAATTTCAGAATTCCGGATCTCCAGATGACCGAATCACAAAACAAACAGAACAAACAACAAATGAGCCATTTATTTTATTTTGTGATTCATATTTCCATCTGTGGTACAAAACTAAATGACTGATAGGTAGTGATGTACCGAACTGTCCGCCGGCGAACAGTTCCCGGCGAACTTAGCGTGTTCGCGTTCGCCGCGGCGGGCGGACACATGCGCAGTTCGATCCGCCCCCTATTCGTCATCATTGGGCAAACTTTGACCCTGTGCCTCTCAGTCAGCAGACACATTCCAGCCAATCAGCAGCACTCCCTCCCTTCCACACCCTCCAACCTCCCTCCCAGCATCCATTTTCGATTCATTCGGAAGATGCATGCTTAGTGAGAGGAGGGAAAGTTTAGCTGCTGCTGATTAGATAGGGAAATTGATAGCTAGGCTAGGGTATTCAGTGTCCACTACAATCCTGAAGGACTCATCTGATCTCTGCTGTAAGGACAGCACCCCAAAAAGCCCTTTTTAGGGCTATAACATCAGGCTGCTTTTTTATTTATTTTTTTCCTGTGTAATGTAATTGCAGGTGCCTGCCTGCCAGCCTGTGTGTCAGGCTCACAGCATATACTGTGCCCACTTGCCCAGTGCCACCACTCATATCTGTTTTAACAATCGGTTAAGCTTTACATTTAAAATAAATATTTTTTTTTTCACTGTAATAGAAGAGCAGTTGCCTGCCTGCCAGCTTCTGTGTGAGGTTCACATTGGATACTGTGCCTATTTGCCCAGTGCCACCACTCATATCTGTTTTAACAATAGGTTAAGCTTTACATTTAAAATAAATATTTTTTTTTCACTGTAATAGAAGAGCAGTTAGTTGTCTGCAAGCGTCTGTGTTTCAGGCCTACTTCAGCGTGTGCTCTGCAGACCTGTGCCAGCGTGCTTTGACAGTTGCCACTCATATCTTGTGTCTCTATAGCGTGCTTTTACAACCAAAATTTTGTTTCCACTGTAATAGAAGAGCAGTTGCCTGCCTGCCAGCTTCTGTGTGAGGTTCACATTGGATACTGTGCCTATTTGCCCAGTGCCACCACTCATATCTGTTTTAACAATAGGTTAAGCTTTACATTTAAAATAAATATTTTGTTTCCACTGTAATAGAAGAGCAGTTGCCTGCCTGCCAGCTTCTGTGTGAGGTTCACATTGGATACTGTGCCTATTTGCCCAGTGCCACCACTCATATCTGTTTTAAAAATAGGTTAAGCTTTACATTTAAAATAAATATTTTTTTTTCACTGTAATAGAAGAGCAGTTAGTTGTCTGCAAGCGTCTGTGTTTCAGGCCTACTTCAGCGTGTGCTCTGCAGACCTGTGCCAGCGTGCTTTGACAGTTGCCACTCATATCTTGTGTCTCTATAGCGTGCTTTTACAACCAACATTTTGTTTCCACTGTAATAGAAGAGCAGTTGCCTGCCTGCCAGCTTCTGTGTGAGGTTCACATTGGATACTGTGCCTATTTGCCCAGTGCCACCACTCATATCTGTTTTAACAATAGGTTAAGCTTTACATTTAAAATAAATATTTTGTTTCCACTGTAATAGAAGAGCAGTTGCCTGCCTGCCAGCTTCTGTGTGAGGTTCACATTGGATACTGTGCCTATTTGCCCAGTGCCACCACTCATATCTGTTTTAACAATAGGTTAAGCTTTACATTTAAAATGAATATTTTTTTCACTGTAATAGAAGAGCAGTTGCCTGCCTGCCAGCTTCTGTGTGAGGTTCACATTGGATACTGTGCCTATTTGCCCAGTGCCACCACTCATATCTGTTTTAACAATAGGTTAAGCTTTACATTTAAAATAAATATTTTTTTTTCACTGTAATAGAAGAGCAGTTGCCTGCCTGCCAGCTTCTGTGTGAGGTTCACATTGGATACTGTGCCTATTTGCCCAGTGCCACCACTCATATCTGTTTTAACAATAGGTTAAGCTTTACATTTAAAATAAATATTTTTTTTTTCACTGTAATAGAAGAGCAGTTAGTTGTCTGCAAGCGTCTGTGTTTCAGGCCTACTTCAGCGTGTGCTCTGCAGACCTGTGCCAGCGTGCTTTGACAGTTGCCACTCATATCTTGTGTCTCTATAGCGTGCTTTTACAACCAAAATTTTGTTTCCACTGTAATAGAAGAGCAGTTGCCTGCCTGCCAGCTTCTGTGTGAGGTTCACATTGGATACTGTGCCTATTTGCCCAGTGCCACCACTCATATCTGTTTTAACAATAGGTTAAGCTTTACATTTAAAATAAATATTTTGTTTCCACTGTAATAGAAGAGCAGTTGCCTGCCTGCCAGCTTCTGTGTGAGGTTCACATTGGATACTGTGCCTATTTGCCCAGTGCCACCACTCATATCTGTTTTAACAATAGGTTAAGCTTTACATTTAAAATAAATATTTTTTTTTCACTGTAATAGAAGAGCAGTTAGTTGTCTGCAAGCGTCTGTGTTTCAGGCCTACTTCAGCGTGTGCTCTGCAGACCTGTGCCAGCGTGCTTTGACAGTTGCCACTCATATCTTGTGTCTCTATAGCTGCTTTTACAACCAAAATTTTGTTTCCACTGTAATAGAAGAGCAGTTGCCTGCCTGCCAGCTTCTGTGTGAGGTTCACATTGGATACTGTGCATATTTGCCCAGTGCCACCACTCATATCTGTTTTAACAATAGGTTAAGCTTTACATTTAAAATAAATATTTTTTTTTCACTGTAATAGAAGAGCAGTTGCCTGCCTGCCAGCTTCTGTGTGAGGTTCACATTGGATACTGTGCCTATTTGCCCAGTGCCACCACTCATATCTGTTTTAACAATAGGTTAAGCTTTACGTTTAAAATAAATATTTTTTTTTCACTGTAATAGAAGAGCAGTTAGTTGTCTGCAAGCGTCTGTGTTTCAGGCCTACTTCAGCGTGTGCTCTGCAGACCTGTGCCAGCGTGCTTTGACAGTTGCCACTCATATCTTGTGTCTCTATAGCGTGCTTTTACAACCAAAATTTGTTTTTCACTGTTATAGATTGAATAGCAGTTACTTGTCTTCAAGCAGGTGTCTCAGGCCTACAGTGTGTGCTCTGCAGAACTGTTCCAGTGCACATTGCCAATCATATCTGGTGTCTCTATAGCGTGCTTTTAAAACCAAAATTTGTTTTTCACTGTTATAGATTGAATAGCAGTTACTTGTCTTCAAGCGGCTCTGTCAGTCCTTCCTTCAGCGTGTGCTCTGCAGAACTGTTCCAGTGCACATTGCCAATCATATCTGGTGTCTCTATAGCGTGCTTTTAAAACCAAAATTTGTTTTTCACTGTTATAGATTGAATAGCAGTTACTTGTCTTCAAGCGGGTGTCTCAGGCCTACAGTGTGTGCTCTGCAGAACTGTTCCAGTGCACATTGCCAATCATATCTGGTGTCTCTATAGCGTGCTTTTAAAACCAAAATTTTTTTTCACTGTTATAGATTGAATAGCAGTTACTTGTCTTCAAGCGGCTCTGTCAGTCCTTCCTTCAGCGTGTGCTCTGCAGAACTGTTCCAGTGCACATTGCCATTCATATCTGGTCTCACAGTAGCTTGCACGCATAGTACCACTAATCCCAAAAAAAATGACAGGCAGAGGCAGGCCACCCCGCAGGGGCCGTCGTGGTCGTGGTGCTGTGATTCCCTTTTGCCCTAGAATAATGCCCAGTTTTCAGAAGCCACGTACCCTGAACTTGAAAAGTTCTGAGGACTTAGTTGACTGGCTAACACAGGACACCCAATCTTGTACAGCCTCCGCTCGGAACCTTGACGCACCATCCTCCTCCAGCTTAGCTTCAGGTACCTCTCAAGATAGCACTCACCCGCCTGCCGCCACCACCAAAACTAGCACCACAGCCGCTTTACTTGGTATGTCAGAGGAGTTATTCACACACCCGTTTGAAGAAATGAGTGATGCGCAACCATTATTGCTAGAGGATGTAGATAACAGGGATATGTCTCAGGCAGGCAGCATTAAACACATGGAGGTACGGTGTGATGATGATGATGTTGTACCCGCTGCTGCTTCCTTTTCTGAGTTGTCAGATACAAGCGAAGCGGTTGATGATGACGATGCGTCCATGGATGTCACGTGGGTGCCCGCTCGGCAAGAAGAAGAACAGGGCGAAAGTTCAGATGGGGAGACAGAGAGGAGGAGGAGGAGACAAGTTGGAAGCAGGGGGGGTCGTTGCAAGGAGCTAGTGGCACAGTCAGACAGCATGCATCGGCACCCGGGGTCAGCCCGACAGCACGCCAATCAATGCATGCTGTGTCCACCACCAGAATGCCGTCATTGCAGAGCTCAGCAGTGTGGCATTTTTTTTTGTGTGTCTGCCTCGGACAACAGCGATGCCATTTGCAACCTGTGCCAAAGGAAACTGAGTCGTGGGAGGTCCAACACCCACCTAGGTACAACTGCTTTGCGTAGGCACATGATCTCACATCACAAACGCCTATGGGATCAACACATGAGTACAAGCAGCACGCCTACTCTAAGCCGCCATCCTCCTCCTGGTCCAGCATCTTCAGCCACGTCAACCACTGCTGTCCTTCTTGCCCCCTCTCAACCATCCGCCACTCCGTCTCCCGCCTTGAGCAGTTCCCGCTCATCTGCCCACAGTCATGTGTTTCTGTCAAGGACATGTTTGAGCGTAAGAAGCCAATGTCACCAAGTCACCCCCTTGCCCAGCGTCTGACAGCTGGCTTGTCCGAACTATTAGCCCGCCAGCTTTTACCATACAATCTGGTTGAGTCTGAGGCGTTCAAAAAATTTGTAGCTATTGGGACACCGCAGTGGAAGGTACCCGGCCGGAATTTCTTTTCACAAAAGGCAATCCCCAACTTGTACTCGATTGTGCAAAAGGAAGTCATGGCATATCTGGCACACAGTGTTGGGGCAAGGGTCCATCTGACCACTGATACCTGGTCTGCAAAGCATGGTCAGGGCAGGTATATCACCTACACTGCGCATTGGGTAAACCTGCTGACGGCTGACAAGCAAGGAATGCGTGGCATTGCAGAGGAGTTGGTGACACCGCCACGAATTGCAGGCAGTCCTGCTGCCACCTCCTCTACTCCTCCTACTCCATCCTCTTCCATAACCTCCTCGGCTGAGTCCTCTTGTGCCGCTGCTTCTTGCTCCACATCAACGGCACCCCCCCCAGCTCCCCAGGTACTATTCCACATCCCGGATACAGCAGTGTCACGCCGTCTTGGGTTTGACTTGCTTGAAAGCAGAGAGTCACACCGGACAAGAACTCCTGTCCGCCCTGAACGCACAGGTGGAAAAGTGGCTGACTCCGCAGCAACTGGATATCGGCAAAGTGGTGTGTGACAACGGAAAAAATTTGATAGCGGCATTGAAGTTGGGCAAGTTGACACATGTGCCTGCATGGCACATGTGTGTAATCTGATCGTACAACGCTTTGTGCATAAGTACACAGGCTTACAGGACGTCCTGAAGCAGGCCAGGAAGGTGTGTGGCCATTTCAGGCGTTCCTACACGGCCATGGCTCACTTTGCCGATATCCAGCGGCGAAACAACATGCCAGTGAGGCGCTTGATTTGCGACAGCCCTACACGTTGGAATTCAACACTCCTAATGTTCGACCGCCTGCTCCAACAAGAAAAAGCTGTTAATGAATATTTGTATGACCGGGGTGCTAGGACAGCCTCTGGGGAGCTGGGAATTTTTTTGCCACGTTACTGGACGCTCATGCGCAATGCCTGTAGGCTCATGCGTCCTTTTGAGGAGGTGACAAACCTAGTCAGTCGCAGTTGTGTGTGTGCGTGTGTATGGCTGTCTGC
This sequence comes from Pelobates fuscus, assembly GCF_036172605.1. Classification (NCBI taxonomy): domain Eukaryota; kingdom Metazoa; phylum Chordata; class Amphibia; order Anura; family Pelobatidae; genus Pelobates; species Pelobates fuscus. Next base: position 397,491,936 of record NC_086319.1, read on the forward strand.
CTGTGTGTGTGTGTGTGACAGGGTGAAGATTTCTTACACATGGGTGTGACAGGGTGAAGATTTCTTGCACAGGGTGCCCAAAGGCCTAAGGCTGGCCCTGCGCATGGGTCAGTGGCTCTGCACCAGACTTCCCTCCAATTGATCAAAGTTAAAGGATTTCAAGTGGACTGATTACAATTACAGGGCCTCTAAAGAGTCCTGTATTGTTATTTGTCGTCACTACCTTCCCGCGTCGGGAGTGGGTCATTTGCGCCCCTGCTGCCTTCCTTGCGTGTGGTAGCAGTTTGTCAGGGATTTGTCAATCCATATCTGCCAAGTGACCCTATGACAGGGTGAAGATTTCTTGCACATGGGTGTGACAGGGTGAAGATTTCTTGCACAGGGCGCCCAAAGGCCTAAGGCAGGCCCTGCGCATGGGTCAGTGGCTCTGCACCAGATTTCCCTCCAATTGATCAAAGTTAAAGGATTTCAAGTGGACTGATTACAATTACAGGGCCTCTAAAGAGTCCTGTATTGTTATTTGTCGTCACTACCTTCCCGCGTCGGGAGTGGGTCATTTGCGCCCCTGCTGCCTTCCTTGCATGTGGTAGATGTTTGTCAGGGATTTATCAATCCATATCTGCCAAGTGACCCTATGACAGGGTGAAGATTTCTTGCACATGGGTGTGACAGGGTGAAGATTTCTTGCACAGGGCGCCCAAAGGCCTAAGGCTGGCACTGCGCATGGGTCAGTGGCTCTGCACCAGACTTCCCTCCAATTGATCAAAGTTAAAGGATTTCAAGTGGACTGATTACAATTACAGGGCCTCTAAAGAGTCCTGTATTGTTATTTGTCGTCACTACCTTCCCGCGTCGGGAGTGGGTCATTTGCGCCCCTGCTGCCTTCCTTGCATGTGGTAGCTGTTTGTCAGGGATTTGTCAATCCATATCTGCCAAGTGACCCTATGTAGGGGTAACAGTCCCTATTCTGCTCTGTGTCAGTGTGTATCATGGTCTCTGTGGACAGGGAACAGTCTCTATTCTGCTCTGTGTCAGTGTGTATCAGGGGTTTTGAGGACAGGTGTCAATCCATATCTGCCAAGTGACCCTATGTATATCTGCTGTCAGTACACAGGAAAAGTTTAAATATTTCTTGTTCTACGTTCTCTGCAACTCCACGCACCGACTCATCCAATACGTGAAGATCTGGGGTTTCTCTGACTCTCCTCAGTAGTGTATCAAACAGAGTCTGCACTGTGGTAACACGGACATCTTCAGGACATAACTCAACTATTTGCAGATAGGCAGTCTGCAGCTTCTCTTTCACCTGTTCTCTTCTTTCTCTTATGCGTATTCTTGTCTATATGCAGGTGGTCTCTTGCCTTTCTTTTAACCAATTCGTTCCTTCCATATGGTTTCAAAAGATCTCTGGCATCATTACTTTCAACGCAAATAACGTCATCATAGTTAGTCTCCTCATTATTCACCGGGAAGAGAGTGTTTGCACTGACTACCCACAGCATGCTCTTGCCATTTCCTACTCCACCTTCAACGACAGGGTGCAAGTCCCAAGGAGAAGGATCATTCACTTTATTATCTGTCTTTATTTCACAAGTAGTGCCTGGAACATCCTCATGGTTCACAAGATGTAAATCTGGACTAATGTCAACCCCAGGGGCTGGAAAATCATCAATTTGAAATTTTTCGAATTATCCCAGTGGGCTGCCACATTCTTCCTCCTCTGATGGTATTAAAGTTTGCAGAGATTCACTATGGGGTGGTGTCAAGCATTTTGGAGAACAATTAAGCATCTCCATCCCAATACGTTTCAGATGTCCTATCAGCTCTTCCACCCTATGCGATACTATGGGCAGGCTACCCGTGACGTCATTACTCACGGCCCTATATCACGCGGACACTCTGTGTCAGTGTGTATCATGGTGTCTGTGGACAGGGAACAGTCTCTATTCTGCTCTGTGTCAGTGTGTATCATGGTCTCTGTGGACGGTGAACAGTCTCTATTCTGCTCTGTGTCAGTGTGTATCATGGTCTCTGTGGACAGGGAATAGTCTCTATTCTGCTCTGTGTCAGTGTGTATCAGGAGTTTTGAGGACAGGTGTCAATCCATATCTGCCAAAGGACCCTATGTAGGGGGAACAGTCCCTATTCTGCTCTGTGTCAGTGTGTATCATGGTCTCTGTGGACGGTGAACAGTCTCTATTCTGCTCTGTGTCAGTGTGTATCATGGTCTCTGTGGACAGGGAACAGTCTCTATTCTGCTCTGTGTCAGTGTGTATCAGGGATTTTGAGGACAGGTGTCAATCCATATCTGCCAAGTGACCCTATGTAGGAGGAACAGTCCCTATTCTGCTCTGTGTCAGTGTGTATCAGGGGTTTTGAGGACAGGTGTCAATCCATATCTGCCAAGTGACCCTATGTAGGGGGAACAGTCCCTATTCTGCTCTGTGTCAGTGTGTATCATGGTCTCTGTGGACAGGGAACAGTCTCTATTCTGCTCTGTGTCAGTGTGTATCAGGGGTTTTGAGAACAGGTGTCAATCCATATCTGCCAAGTGACCCTATGTAGAGGGAACAGTCCCTATTCTGCTCTGTGTCAGTGTGTATCATGGTCTCTGTGGACGGTGAACAGTCTCTATTCTGCTCTGTGTCAGTGTGTATCATGGTCTCTGTGGACAGGGAACAGTCTCTATTCTGCTCTGTGTCAGTGTGTATCAGGGGTTTTGAGGACAGGTGTCAATCCATATCTGCCAAGTGACCCTATGTAGGAGGAACAGTCCCTATTCTGCTCTGTGTCAGTGTGTATCAGGGGTTTTGAGGACAGGTGTCAATCCATATCTGCCAAGTGACCCTATGTAGGGGGAACAGTCCCTATTCTGCTCTGTGTCAGTGTGTATCATGGTCTCTGTGGACGGTGAACAGTCTCTATTCTGCTCTGTGTCAGTGTGTATCATGGTCTCTGTGGACAGGGAACAGTCTCTATTCTGCTCTGTGTCAGTGTGTATCAGGGGTTTTGAGGACAGGTGTCAATCCATATCTGCCAAGTGACCCTATGTAGGAGGAACAGTCCCTATGCTGCTCTGTGTCAGTGTGTATCAGGGGTTTTGAGGACAGGTGTCAATCCATATCTGCCAAGTGACCCTATGTAGGGGTAACAGTCCCTATTCTGCTCTGTGTCAGTGTGTATCATGGTCTCTGTGGACGGTGAACAGTCTCTATTCTGCTCTGTGTCAGTGTGTATCATGGTCTCTGTGGACAGGGAACAGTCTCTATTCTGCTCTGTGTCAGTGTGTATCAGGGGTTTTGAGGACAGGTGTCAATCCATATCTGCCAAGTGACCCTATGTAGGGGGAACAGTCCCTATTCTGCTCTGTGTGAGGAGGAGGAACGGGAAATGAGTAGCTCGGCATCCAACCTTGTGCAAATGGGTTCTTTCATGCTGTCGTGCCTGTTGAGGGACCCTCGTATAAAAAGGCTGAAGGAGAACAACCTGTGCTGGGTGTCCACGCTACTAGACCCCCGGTCTCTATTCTGCTCTGTGTCAGTGTGTATCAGGGGTTTTGAGGACAGGTGTCAATCCATATCTGCCAAGTGACCCTATGTAGGGGGAACAGTCCCTATTCTGCTCTGTGTCAGTGTGTATCATGGTCTCTGTGGACGGTGAACAGTCTCTATTCTGCTCTGTGTCAGTGTGTATCATGGTCTCTGTGGACAGGGAACAGTCTCTATTCTGCTCTGTGTCAGTGTGTATCAGGGATTTTGAGGACAGGTGTCAATCCATATCTGCCAAGTGACCCTATGTAGGAGGAACAGTCCCTATTCTGCTCTGTGTCAGTGTGTATCAGGGGTTTTGAGGACAGGTGTCAATCCATATCTGCCAAGTGACCCTATGTAGGGGGAACAGTCCCTATTCTGCTCTGTGTCAGTGTGTATCATGGTCTCTGTGGACAGGGAACCGTCTCTATTCTGCTCTGTGTCAGTGTGTATCAGGGGTTTTGAGGACAGGTGTCAATCCATATCTGCCAAGTGACCCTATGTAGGGGGAACAGTCCCTATTCTGCTCTGTGTCAGTGTGTATCATGGTCTCTGTGGACAGGGAACAGTCTCTATTCTGCTCTGTGTCAGTGTGTATCAGGGGTTTTGAGGACAGGTGTCAATCCATATCTGCCAAGTGACCCTATGTAGGAGGAACAGTCCCTATTCTGCTCTGTGTCAGTGTGTATCAGGGGTTTTGAGGACAGGTGTCAATCCATATCTGCCAAGTGACCCTATGTAGGGGTAACAGTCCCTATTCTGCTCTGTGTCAGTGTGTATCATAGAGACTGTGTCAGTGTGTATCAGGGGTTTTGAGGACAGGTGTCAATCCATATCTGCCAAGTGACCCTATGTAGGGGGAACAGTCCCTATTCTGCTCTGTGTGAGGAGGAGGAACGGGAAATGAGTAGCTCGGCATCCAACCTTGTGCAAATGGGTTCTTTCATGCTGTCGTGCCTGTTGAGGGACCCTCGTATAAAAAGGCTGAAGGAGAACAACCTGTGCTGGGTGTCCACGCTACTAGACCCCCGGTCTCTATTCTGCTCTGTGTCAGTGTGTATCATGGTCTATGTGGACAGGGAACAGTCTCTATTCTGCTCTGTGTCAGTGTGTATCAGGGGTTTTGAGGACAGGTGTCAATCCATATCTGCCAAGTGACCCTATGTAGGGGTAACAGTCCCTATTCTGCTCTGTGTCAGTGTGTATCATGGTCTCTGTGGACAGGGAACAGTCTCTATTCTGCTCTGTGTCAGTGTGTATCAGGGGTTTTGAGGACAGGTGTCAATCCATATCTGCCAAGTGACCCTATGTAGGAGGAACAGTCCCTATTCTGCTCTGTGTCAGTGTGTATCAGGGGTTTTGAGGACAGGTGTCAATCCATATCTGCCAAGTGACCCTATGTAGGGGGAACAGTCTCTATTCTTCTCTGTGTCAGTGTGTATCAGGGATCATTAGGATATGTGTCAATCCATATCTGCCAAGTGATCCTATGTAGGGGGAACAGTCCCTATTCTGCTCTGTGTCAGTGTGTATCAGGGGTTTTGAGGACAGGTGTCAATCCATATCTACCAAGTGACCCTATGTAGGGGTAACAGTCCCTATTCTGCTCTGTGTCAGTGTGTATCATAGAGACTGTGTCAGTGTGTATCAGGGGTTTTGAGGACAGGTGTCAATCCATATCTGCCAAGTGACCCTATGTAGGGGGAACAGTCCCTATTCTGCTCTGTGTGAGGAGGAGGAACGGGAAATGAGTAGCTCGGCATCCAACCTTGTGCAAATGGGTTCTTTCATGCTGTCGTGCCTGTTGAGGGACCCTCGTATAAAAAGGCTGAAGGAGAACAACCTGTGCTGGGTGTCCACGCTACTAGACCCCCGGTCTCTATTCTGCTCTGTGTCAGTGTGTATCAGGGGTTTTGAGGACAGGTGTCAATCCATATCTGCCAAGTGACCCTATGTGACCCTATGACCCTATTCTGCTCTGTGTCAGTGTGTATCATGGTCTCTGTGGACAGGGAACAGTCTCTATTCTGCTCTGTGTCAGTGTGTATCAGGGGTTTTGAGGACAGGTGTCAATCCATATCTGCCAAGTGACCCTATGTAGGGGTAACAGTCCCTATTCTGCTCTGTGTCAGTGTGTATCATGGTCTCTGTGGACAGGGAACAGTCTCTATTCTGCTCTGTGTCAGTGTGTATCAGGGGTTTTGAGGACAGGTGTCAATCCATATCTGCCAAGTGACCCTATGTAGGAGGAACAGTCCCTATTCTGCTCTGTGTCAGTGTGTATCAGGGGTTTTGAGGACAGGTGTCAATCCATATCTGCCAAGTGACCCTATGTAGGGGGAACAGTCTCTATTCTTCTCTGTGTCAGTGTGTATCAGGGATCATTAGGATATGTGTCAATCCATATCTGCCAAGTGATCCTATGTAGGGGGAACAGTCCCTATTCTGCTCTGTGTCAGTGTGTATCAGGGGTTTTGAGGACAGGTGTCAATCCATATCTGCCAAGTGACCCTATGTAGGGGGAACAGTCTCTATTCTGCTCTGTGTCAGTGTGTATCAGGGCTGGGCTTTGAGGACAGGTGTCAATGTTAGGTGATTTCTGCCCTTTATGGATTAAAAGCAGACTCTGCATCAACTGTGTAATTTTCCATGGGAGTTTTGCCATGGATCCCCCTCCGGCATGCCACAGTCCAGGTGTTAGTCCCCTTGAAACAACTTTTCCATCACTTTTGTGGCCAGAAAGAGTCCCTGTTGGTTTTAAAATTCGCCTGCCCATTGAAGTCAATGGCGGTTCGCGCGGTTCGCCGGTTCGTGAACATTTGCGGAAGTTCGCGTTCGCCGTTCGCGAACCGAAAATTTCGGGTTCGCGACAACACTACTGATAGGTAAAAATATGCTTGATTGTTGGTTTTATGCAGAGCTAAAGTGAAAAAAACTCAACTGAGGGAAAAGATAAGCAGTAGAAGAAAAAAAATCTATATATACATATGTCATAAATATATAAATAAATAAATATGGATTGCATCAACTGCACCTCCTCTTGTTCCATCTATTGGCTACTTCTTCTCCCTTAATCTGTTAACTGAATGGAGGGAAAATGCAGCTACCTGTGTTCTGCAAAATATATATGGGGTGGAAAGCCTGGTATGCCGGCTGGGTAATTCCGCCAAACACACTTCCTAGTGTGGGGATATTTATGGGATAATAATAGTAAACAGTCGAGAATTGCCCACTATTTCAATTCTCTAGATCCCAAAGATCGTTATCACGTAAGTGAAATGTATTCCATACAAATAAAATCACAATTTGTTATAAAAATAGATACAATTTATTGTGACAAATTAAATAATAATAATATGTAACATGCGTGATAATAATCAATGAATATTAAGTATAACATAAGTATACAATACAATGGAATGGCTATACACGTTCCAATGGCTAACACAGTAAAAAAAAATCTACAGCATCAACTGTCAAGACTTTAGATTTATGAGGGTACTTCACAGACAAAGAAAAACGTTCATAGCGCAGCGAAAGGCCATAAAACTTTGGCTAACAGTTACTGAATAACCCTTTCAATGCTGGCTAGATCCTCCTAGGCATTTAACATCCTATTATCATGTAATTTTCAATCAAAATAACATTTAACCCAACTCATTAATCATTTCCTGGAGCCATCCAATAAGAAATAATCTACCAGATTCTTATAAGCCGAATTTTAATTTGCCTAAAAAGATATCTTATCTTAATTAGAGCAAATGAATACACCTGGATAAAAACAACGGTATACTAACATATGATAATAATCACATTAATATATAATTTTCTTTAATTCCACCTGCAGAATGGAATGTTTATAACTATATATTCTTTAGTTAATTAAGATTTCTAAATATTGAAATCTGACCGTAATCTATCCAGTCATATATCATGCTATCAGAATTGTTTTTATTAATTTAGATTAATTAAATGAAACCAGCATAATTACCAGTTGAATAGATATTCTCATCAGATGAGTAGGTATTCTCAGGAACTTGTTTGTCATGGGTCTCTCTGCATGGAGGTGTGTAAGACACGTTTAGTGTCCTCGAGTGGATATCTGTCATGGATCTTTCTCTGTATGTCCCAATCTGGAAGCCCAAACTCCAACTCTCTCTTTCTTGCTTGCGATCCTGACTCTCTTCCCTTTGTCCTAACTTTTTAAAGGGCCAAGCTCTCTGTACGTCATTAGTTGATAAGACCAATAGGAAACTGAAGGTGTGGTTACCTTGCAGATAGCAATTTAGGTATTAGGTCCATAGAGGGCAGTCTCGTCTCACTAAACATACCTATCCAGGAAAGAGTTAACTTTCCTGGTGACGATTTCGACGTCATTTGGCTTATCTAAAATGACCATTATAATTTAAGTTAACTTGTCAGTTCAAAGCGTTTCTTTGGGTTTTCTCCAGACAGTGTGTCGGCAATTCCTGTTGTAATTTCTAAAATGACAGTTATCAACTCAATCTTACCTTTCTCTTACAATGGGACCTTGTAAAATTTAGAAAGTAAAATGAATTATTTAATCTTCTCTGTCACAAATGTCTGGGTTTAGAATTATTTCTATTCCATTAACATCTAGACAGTCTATCCATCTCCCTATTTTATTGCTTATCACTTGGTTTGTTGATACAATGCATTCCTTAGTTCAGGCTAAGGTTAGTGTTACAGAAAGAATATAAATTTTGTGTCTTTGTTAGCTTGAAATAGCAAAATGGAGTCTGCTCTGTTCTGAGTGACTCTGACAAAATACACTTTTAATTTCTATTATTGCACAAAAATGTCTGTCTATATAAATATCCTGACACCAGCTTTAACTAGTACACCTCTAGCACTTCAACACCCAGTCACCGCAGCTTGACTGGGGTCTATCCAGAGTATCCCACCCTGGAACAGGGTCCTGTGCCACAGCTCCAAGTGACCAAGCTCTCCTGCGGAAGTGTATAGCTGTCTCACGCAAACATTAGCCGAGACTTAGTGAAGGGTGAATAAGAACTGGTTTTATTTAGTGAACCACAGGTTTGGATAGGAGTAATCACAACAGGGGATCATCAAACAAAACAATATAAGTCACTAGTTGGAGTCTTGGTGTCTAGAACATTATTAAGTCAAGAGTCCATAACTGAATTACCTGTCTGACACCAAGATCCATAGCACAATAGCTTTTGTATAATAAACAAGTTATCTTCTATTCTGTTTTACCTTTTATACACACAGACACGCTAACACAATTATCTCCCATAGTACTTGGAAACTCCTAAAAACACATGTAATAACACATGTAAAAGCACATGTAATACTTTGCAGCAGAAGAAAGGGATCTCTGGAACAATGGACCAATGCCCTTTTGCGAAAACAACAAGGAAACGGGGGAGGGGGAGAGAATAACTAACAAAAAAAATAAAAAATACATTACACACCCTGTGCCTATAACAGGCACAGGGTGACTAAAACATACAAGTAATCTGGGCACCTCCATAAAGTGTCCGTCTTCAGACCCTCGTGATGGTAACTACTGTCACAATATACATCATGATTGATATTTATATTTTACAGTATACTGATTTGCCCCTTTACACACCTGTTTGCCTTGTCTAAACCATTTATCCCTGAAAAGGATTGCTTGGAAGAAATTCATCTAAACTGAAAAGCCACATGGACAAACCCTGAAATTACCAATTTTTAAATTTGTCATACAAACCATTATTTATATATTAAACAAAGAATGCAATAAGTATAAGGCAATTGCAAAGCAAAAGTAAAGTAAATAAAACTACAATATAAAAAGAAACCCTAAAAAATGTAACATATATGTTAGTTAAATCTATAAAAGAAGCAATTTTAACATTATTGAGGAATGTAATGTTTATTACCATTTAGTTTACCATTAATATTTTGTTTATTTTCGTGCATCTTCCATCTCTATGTTATTTGTTTGTGCAGCTGTTTTAGCTGTTTTGAAATTGAATGTCTTTCATAACCTTTGTTGGGGATGTACCTATATTTGTACATCCTCTTCTAGTTCATGAACTCTTTTTTTCTTAAATATTGCTGAGTGCACATATATCCCACTCTGAAAAAGCATTTTACATCTCTACCAAACACAATTTCAATCAGAGCACTGTGATATCGCAGTGGTTCGTGGTTTTGGATGTATTAGTTTGCACAATTCAAAAGGTTTCACAACAACTACTGTGTTAAACTGTCAGGAGCGCCAAGATTGCTGCCGACTATGTGCTTCAAAGAGCATCAAGATGGCCACCAGTCATGTGTCCAGGTGTAACCAAGTTACACTAACAATAGACATAAACCAGTTACACTAACAATAGAGTTGATGGAAGTCCACATATATTTGCAAGTATTCAAAACCAACCCTTTTATTTTGTACAGCTATAAATTTAGATTATTAGTTGCATAAGATATTTCGGCAGAGTTATATTCTAACATGTAAAGACCAAATGACACTCACTCACAGTGCAGCAAAATATAATGTTTAATAAAAAGATGTTAAGGAAAATATAACAAATATTAATTAACATGCTCTATTCGTGGACATATACTAGACCCAGTCTATTCATAGGTCATAACGGACCATTCGACAGTAGGTTGATGCCTATGTATTCTGCCTTACCGACATGTCTATATTAATGGGGTTTTCTACAACTCAATGAATTGCTTTTTTGTTGCAGTGCGATACTACTGACACCTTTAGCTTGCGTTTTGAGCTACATATTTGCAACTCTGTTGCCATACTGTGACAGGGCTGTTATCTCTATCATAGGCATCTAGACTTGCTGTAGTTTATTTTATTTAATTTTTTTCACTTATGTTCTACATTAACACCGCACAGGGTGGGTGGGTGTTCACTAACAATATTTGTCTATGTTTAGATTTTCGTTTTGATGTCTAATAAAGTGTATTTCTTTTTTTTGCAAGTTTTTTATATTGACTTATAATTAATAGGATGTTTCAGTATTGTGGAGCTAGGGAGCCTGCCTTCCTCTTTACTTCTTTTCTTTGTGTTTAGACAATTATCCTTGGCTTTACTAATCGTATATTTCCAACGATTGCAGTTAAAACATATCAAAGGTTATCCAAGCAATTCTAAACAAAAGTATAAAAGCTATAACAAAATTATACAGTTTTATACTTATCATCCCATGATCTTAGATGAAATGGAGATAAATGTTTCTGCTGCTCTGGATAGATCAACCTTCATGTCCCAGGATAAAAAATATGGTCCTGGAGCACATCATTGCAGCCTCAGAAACCTGGTATCCTGGCTGTCCCCTGCCTGTGAACACCGGAAGCACAGTGAAGGGAGCAGGAAGCAGTGACTCTGGGTGGGTGTGTGTATTATTGAGAGTGTGCAAGTGACTCTGTGTGTGTGTGTGTGTGTGTGTGTATTATTGAGAGTGTGCAAGTGACTCTGTGTGTGTGTGTGTATTATTGAGAGTGTGCAAGTGACTCTGGGTATGTGTGTGTATTAGTGAGAGTGTGCAAGTGACTCTGTGTGTGTGTGTTAATGCGAGTGTGCAAGTGACTCTGGGTGTATGTGTGTATTATTGAGAGTGTGCAAGTAACTCTGTGTGTGTGTGTGTGTGTGTGTGTGTGTGTGTGCAAGTGACACTGTGTGTGGTGTTAGTAAGAGTGTGTAACTGAGAATGTGTATGTTAGTGAGAGAGTGTAGGTGACACTGTGTATGTAAGTGAGTGAGTGTGTGTGTGTGTGTGTGTGTGTGTGTGTGTGTGTGTGTGTGTGTGTGTGTGTTAGTGAGAGTGTGCAAGTGACACTGTGTATGTCAGTGAGAGTGTGTATATCAGTGAGCGTGTGCAAGTGACAATGTGTAGGTCAGTGAGAATGTGTATGTGTATGAGTGTGTAAGTTAGTTAGAATGTGCAAGTGTGTATGCCAGTGAGAGAGTGTGTGTATTAGTGAGATTGTGTAAGACAGCACGAAAGACATTGGTGCTGGACCCAGGTAAGAAACAGAAGGGGTTTTAACATAGATTGAATATATATCAACCATACTCCTGAACACCTTCTTTGAATTCTATGGTTTTACATATCAGGACATGATAACAATTGTCTGTTTCTTAGCAGGTCTTAAAATTAGATAAATACAACCTCAGATGAACAACAACACATGACATAGTACACAGTGTCATGCTTTATATAACAGAAATAAAGCCAAAATGTAGAAGCAATGTTTGGAAAAACTAAGTACACCCTTATGGCTTCCATGGGAATTTCACCTCTCTACAAAACCGCTGTCACGCTCACTACAAACCCGTGCCCCCTCTACAAAACCTCTGTCACCTCCTTCTACAAACCCCTGTCACCTCTCTACAAAACCCCTGTTAACACTTTCTACAAAATCCCTGTCCCCTCTATAAAACTCATGTCACCCCTTCTACAAAAGCCCTGCCCTGTCCCTTATAGTAGATTCAATAAAAAAAAAAAAAAAAAACAATATTAGCAAGCAGAAACTTCACTCACTGTTTGCGACTTCTGCTGCTGCTGACAGTGTTCAACTTCGGCCTCAAAGCTCTACCGCCCCTGTGCCACCTTCACCCAGTGTCAGAGCAGATTCTTCCTCTGCCTGGAAACACTGAAGGAAGGCCGAGCATGTTGGCATGTTAACGTTGGCATTGCGCGGCATTGCGTGCTTCCACGCTCCTTCACAGGATGAAGTAGTGTGGCCCTCGCCCCATGACTAATTAAAGAGACAGCTGTCATCTACCAGCATCGTGATTGACTGATAGATCGAGGTCTCACCCCTGACCTAATGCATTTATTATCTATCTTTCATCATTCTAGAAGGCTTATGTAGGTGACTGTGTTGCTCTGGAAATTCTTACAATTTTATTACTGGGTAACTTTGTCTGTCAGTGTCCACCTGCTTGTAACCACTTCTTCAATGCCATGGCATGAGAGATACATATAATCCATTTCTGGGAGATCTTGAAATACCAACATTCATGTCTGATAGTAATGTCTTATGGTTACGTTACATAATATTACAATACTGCCTATGGCATCATTTTATTTATCAGCTTTCTGTCAGTGTAATATCAGCTTTCTGTCTTTAGAAAAGTGCAGTCAATAGAATTGTAAGAATGCCTTAATATATGGGGTTATTTGGTAAATCAGGAATTGCTGAGCTGGAACCATAGCTGATTTAGAGAATTAATCAAATTTGCCTTGTTCTTGTAGTTCTCCGCAATATGAGGTTTATTTTTTTACATTATGGAAAGAGACTGTTTGTTTGCAAGGTGTGAAGTCAAGGAAATGTTCAACCCACTTAGATCAATGAATCATAGATTTACGTAAAATATTTAGCGGAGTTCCTTTCTCATTTTTAATTTTCCTTTAAACCATGGATGTCAGTGGCGTACACACAACCCATGGGGCCCCGGTGCGAAAACTGATCCGGGGGCCCCCCCACCCCCCGCGCGAGCGCTTACTCTGCGCAGGCTGGGGCCACAACACATGGCGGCGGGCACCTGGTCGCAGGGCTGCGACCCGTGCGACCGCGGTATGTATGCCAGTGCATGCATAAACACATACACTTAAAGGACCACTACAGACACCCAGATCACATCAGCTCAATTAAGTGGTCTGGGTGCCAGGTCTCTCTAGTTTTAACCCTGCAGCTGAAAACATAGCAGTTTCAGAGAAACTGCTATGTTTCACTGAGGGTTAATCCAGCCTCTAGTGGCTGTCTCATTGACAGCCGCTAGAGGATTTTCTGCGATTCTCACTGTGAAAATCACAGTGAGAAGACGCTGAACGTCCATAGGAAAGCATTGAGTAATGCTTTCCTATGGGCGGTTTGAATGTGCGCCTGGCTCTTGCCACGCATGTGCATTCGGAGCTGAGAGGTGGATGGGGACGGAGAGATCCCCAGCCTTAAGGGAGTCCGGCGCTGGAGAAAGGTAAGTGCTTAAGACACACACACACTCTCATGAACAGACGCACACATTTACTGACAGACACACACTCAGTGACAGACGCACACAAACATACTCAGTAACAGACACACACACTAACACACACACTCTAACACTAACACACACACTCACTAACACACACACACTCACTAACACTAACACACACACTCACTAACACTAACACACTCACTAACACACACACTCACTAACACACTCACTAACACTAACACACACACTCACTAACACACTCACTAACATTAACACACTCACTAACACACACACTAACACACACACTCACTAACAATAACACACACACTCACTAACAATAACACACACACTCACTAACACTAACACACACACTCACTAACACTAACACACACACTCACACTAACATACTCAAACGTTTTTTTTTTTTTTAATCCCCCCAGCCTCCTTACCTGTGGGAGAGCTGGGGGGGATTCCCTGGGGTCCAGTGGTGTTGCTGGCCAGGCTGTCACCCGGTTGGCTGGCGGGCGCGCGAGGGAGCACTGTCCCCTGGGTGCTCCCTCTTCAGCTCCCTCATGCGCCGCGTACTGATGCCGGAGCCGGAAGATGACGTCATCTTCCGGCTCCGGCATCAGTACGCGGCGCGCGGGGGAACTGAAGAGGGAGCACTCAGGGGAGAGTGCTCCCTCGCGCGCCCGCCAGCCTGACTGCCCGCCGGGTGACACCACTGGACCCCAGGGAATCCCCTCAGCTCTCCCACAGGTAAGGAGGCTGGGGGGATTAAATAGAAAAAAAAACAAAAAAAAACCAAAAAAAACAAAAAAAAACGTGTGTGTGTGAGAGTGTATGTTAGTGAGTGTGTGTTAGTGTGAGTGTGAGTGTGTGTTAGTGTGAGTGTGTGTTAGTGTGAGTGTATGTTAGTGTGAGTGTATGTTAGTGTGAGTGTATATTAGTGTGAGTGTATGTTAGTGAGTGTATGTTAGTGTATGTTAGTTAGTGTGTGTGTGAGTGTATGTTAGTGAGTGTATGTTAGTGAGTGTGTGTTAGTGAGTGTGTGTTAGTGAGTGTGTGTTAGTGAGTGTGTGTTAGTGTGTGAGTGTGTTAGTGTATGTTCGTTAGTGTGAGTGTATGTTAGTGTGAGTGTATGTTAGTGTGAGTGTATGTTAGTGTGAGTGTATGTTAGTGTGAGTGTGTGTTAGTGTGTGAGTGTATGTTAGTGTGTGTGTTGTGAGAGTGTATGTTAGTGAGTGTGTGTTAGTGTGTGTGTGAGTGTATGTTAGTGAGTGTGTGTTAGTGTGTGAGTGTGTGTGTGTGAGTGTGTTAGAGTGTGTGTGTGTAAGTGTTAGAGTGTTTGTCTTAGTGTTAGAGTGTGTGTGTGTGTTAGTATTAGAGTGTGTGTTGGAGTGTGCGTGTTAGTGTTAGAGTGTGTGTCTGTTAGTGAGTGTGTATGTATGTTTGTCACTGAGTGTGTGTCTGTCAGTTAATGTGTGCGTGTGTGTCTTAAGCACTTACCTTTCTCCAGCGCCGGACTCCCTTGGCGCTGGGGATCTCTCCGCCCCGTTCCGCCTCTGAGCTCCGAATGCGCATGCGTGGCAAGAGCCACGCGCGCATTCAAACCGCCCATAGGAAAGCACTACTCAATGCTTTCCTATGGACGTTCAGCGTCTTCTCACTGTGATTTTCACAGTGAGAAACGCAGAAAATCCTCTAGCGGCTGTCAATGAGACAGCCTTTAGAGGCTGGATTAACCCTCAGTGAAACATAGCAGTTTCTCTGAAACTGCTATGTTTTCAGCTGCAGGGTTAAAACTAGAGAGACCTGGCACCCAGACCACTTCATTGAGCTGATGTGATCTGGGTGTCTGTAGTGGTCCTTTAAGTGTATGTGTTTATGCATGCACTGGCGTACATAACGTGGTCGCAGGGGTCGCAGCCCTGCGACCAGGTGCCCGCCGCCATGTGTTGCGGCCCCAGCCCGCGCAGAGTAAGCGCGCGCGCGGGGGGGGGCCCACGGATCAGTTTTCGCACCGGGGCCCCATGGGTTGTGTGTACGCCACTGACCATAGTGTCAGGAATACAAACATGTATTCCTGACACCATAGCTGTGAAAACGCTATTCACCCTGGCTTTATGTGATAATGACTATGCAATTCCCTTTCATGACACTGTAAAAAAGGGACCAAGCATGGATGTCATTACAATTATGCCCTCCCCCTGGAAAAATTAATGCGGATGCCCATGCCCCTAGTTCCCTTCACTCATTTAAAAAGTGAATTAAAACCCACCACCTTAGGAAAGCTAATGGCCTCCAAGAGTAACCTCTACCTCACATACCTGTCCCTTGCTCTCTCCTAAAGAGCAGCACTCTATTCTCTCCTCCAGCTCTGCTTCACTCCACCTTGTTTGATTGCTACCTCCTGTCCTGTTGTGTTTTATGCCCCACCTCCTATAGACTGTAAGCTTGTTTGAGCAGGACCCTCTTCAACCTATTGTTCCTGTAAATTTTTGTAAATTGTCTCAGTTATTGTTAAATCTCCCCCTTTGATAATATTGTAAAGTTCTACGGAATTTGTTGGCGCTATATAAATACCAGTAATAATAATAATAATAAAGGTGGTTTGGGTTCCTGTGGTCTAATTTAGATATGGAAAAGGCAACATCTATCCTCTGGTCCATTTGAAGAAGAAAACTGTTTTACTTTCTTCAGGAAGGCATGTACAAGTTTATATTCATTGTTTTCCTATACTATGTTATTATTATTATTATTAATATTATTATTGCAATTTATATAGCGCCAACAGATTCCGTAGCGCTTTACAATATTATGAGAGGGGGGATTTAACTATAAATAGGACAATTACAAATAAACTTACAGGAAACAATAGGTTGAACAGGACCCTGCTCGATCGAGCTTACATTCTATAGGAGGTGGGTGTAAAACACATTAGGACAGGAATTTGCAATCAAATAAGGTGGACTGCCCTTTAGGAGAGGGCAAGAGACAGGTATGTGAGGTATTGGTTAGTCTTGGAGGCCATAAGCTTTCCTAAAGAGATGGGTTTTAAGGCACTTCTTAAAAGATGCAAGACTAGGGGAGAGTCTGATGGCGGTAGGCAGGCTATTCCATAGGAAGGGAGCCGCCCGCGAGAAGTCCTGCAAGCGCGAGTTGGCCGTACGAGTGCAGGCAACGGACAGGAGGTGGTCACGGGCAGAGCGGAGAGACCGAGAAGGGACATACCTATGGATCTGTGAGGAGATATAAGAGGGGCTAGAGTTGTTCATTGCTTTATAGGTGTGAGTTAGTACCTTGAATTGACTCCTATAGCATACAGGAAGCCAATGTAAGGACTGGCAGAGGGGTGAGGTGTGAGAGAAACGACTAGAGAGGAAAATCAGTCTAGCAGCAGCATTCATTATGGACTGTAGGGGTGCAGTACGGCTTTTGGGAAGACCAATCAGGAGAGGGTTACAGTAATCCATGCGGGAAATTACTAGAGCATGGACAAGCTCCTTGGTAGTATCTGGTGCAAGAAAGGGGCGGATGCGGGCTATGTTTTTAAGATGGAATCTACAGGATTTGGCAACATGCTGGATGTGAGGCTCAAAGGTGAGACCAGAGTCAAGTATGACGCCAAGACATCGCGCTTGCAAGGATGGACTGATGTTGGTACCACAAACTTGAAGGGAGAGCGAAAGAGGAGGATCAGTATTAGGAGGAGGAAAGACAAGGAGCTCAGTTTTTGAGAGATTGAGTTTCAGAAAGCGGGAGGACATCCAGTCAGAGATGGAAGAAAGGCAAGCAGTGACACGTTGCAGGACATCAGGGGAGAGGTCCGGGGAGGAGAGATATAGCTGGGTGTCCTCAGCGTACAGGTGGTAGTGGAATCCAAAAGAGGTAATAAGTTTGCCAAGAGAGGCAGTATAAAGAGAAAATAGAAGGGGACCAAGGACGGAGCCTTGGGGGACTCCAACCGAGACAGGGCGAGGGGAGGAGGTATCATTAGAAAAGGAGACACTGAATGAGCGTTGGGAGAGATAAGAGGAAAGCCACGAGAGGACAGAGCCACAGAGACCAAGCGATTGAAGAGTTTGAAGAAGGAGAGCATGATCAACGGTGTCAAAGGCCGCTGAGAGGTCAAGAAGAATTAGTATGGAGTAGTGGCCTTTGGATTTAGCTGCGATTAGGTCGTTAGTGACTTTGATAAGGGCAGTCTCTGTAGAGTGGAGAGGGCGGAAGCCAGATTGAAGGGGGTTAAGGAGAGAGTTGGAATTGAGGAAATGAGACACACGGGTAAAGACAAGTCTTTCCAGAAGCTTTGAGGAAAAAGGGAGCAGGGATATGGGACGGTAGTTAGAAAGGGTGGATGGGTCGAGGGATGGTTTTTTTAGTATAGGTACTACAGTGGCATGTTTAAGGTCAGTAGGGACGATGCCAGAAGAGAGCGAGCAGTTGAAGATGTGTGTTAGAGAAGGCACGAGACAAGTGGAGAGAGATCTGATAAGGTGAGATGGGACAGGATCGAGCGGGCAAGTGGTGGGGCGAGAGGAGCAAAGAAGAGCAGCCACCTCTTGGTCAGTAGCTGGGGAGAATGTCTGAAGGGTAGGAAAGGCATGATTTATGTGTGATTGAGAAACAGAAAGGCAAGGAGGGGAGAGTTCTTTCCTTAGCTGTTCAATCTTGTCAGTGAAGTAACATGCAAAGTTATCAGAAGTAAGGTTAGTTTTGGGGGTGGCCACAGCAGGGCGAAGAAGAGAATTAAAGGTGTCAAAGAGACGCCTGGAGTTGCGGGAACATGAACTAATGAGAGAGGAAAAATAGGACTGTTTGGCAAGGGCAAGGGATGCACTGTATGAACACAATATGAATCTATAATGGAGAAAGTCTGATTGGGTACGAGACTTCCTCCAGGAGCGTTCAGCACAACGGGAGCATCTTTGCAGGTAGCGCGTTGATTTAGTATGCCATGGTTGGGGGCGGGTCCTCCTCGAGGTGCTGGTTTGGAGTGGCGCTGCAGTGTTCAAGGCAGATGTAAGAGTAGAGTTATATATGGAGATGGCCAGTGAAGGACAGGAGAGGGAAGGGATGGACAGCAGTTGTGAATCAATGTCAGCTGACAACTGTTGGAGATCAAGAGAATTAAGGTCCCTCCTGAGTTGAGGGGGGTTAGGCTGAGGTTGTTGGGTGAGGGGGTACGCAAGAGCAAATGATAAGAGGTGGTGATCAGAGAGTGGATATGGAGTGTTGCAGATATTAGTTACTGTACATGCATAAGTGAAGATTAGGTCAAGGGTATTGCCAGCTACATGGGTGGGAGAATCTGCCCACTGCGATAGCCCGAGGGAGGAAGTAATTGAAAGTAGTTTAGTGGCTGCAGAGGTCAAAGGTGGGTTTATAGGAATATTGAAGTCCCCGAGAATTAGGGATGGAATGTTAGAAGAGAGGAAATAGGGTAGCCAGGCAGCAAAGTGGTCAAGGAAGAGAAGAGGGGAACCAGGGGGACGGTAAATAACAGCAATGTTAGCAGAGAAGGGTTTGAAAAGGCGAATTGAGTGTATTTCAAATGACGGGAAAGAGAGGGAAGGGGGGATGGGAAGAGGTTTAAAAGAGCAGTGAGGGGAGAGGAGAAACCCAACACCACCACCTTTACATTCAGAGTTTCTTGGGTTGTGGGTAAGTTGGAGACCACCGAAGGACAAAGATGCAGGGGTGGCAGTGTCAGAGGGGGAGAGCCAGGTTTCTGTTAAGGCTAGTAAATCTATTGAACGAGAGATAAAGAAGTCATGGACAGCAGTGGATTTAGTTACATTGCAAACAGAGCGTGCGTTCCAGAGGGCAGTATTGAAGGAGGATCTAGAGGAACATGAGATGGGTATGAGATTAGCGTGGGTCTTTGGGTTAGTATGTGCTGTGTTTGTTGAGAGGGGACCGGGGTTTGGAGAGACGTCACCAGCTGCTAGGAGCAGAAGGATAGAAAGGAAGTGAAGGTGGGAGTAGGATTTGAAAGTTTTGTAGGAGGGTATGTATGTAGAGGATTTGGGATTTGTTATATGTTTTGTTATATGTTGATAATCAGAATTATACAATGGGGGTGTGGATGTAGATAGAAAGGTCACTTCTGTAGATAAAAAAAATAGAAGTAATATATTTCAGGTATCTTTTTATGGCTACTGCCACAATTTGAGGAATTTGTTGGTTCACTTATTAAAAAAGAAGTAGACCCATGTATGTGGACAGATGTTGACATGGATTCCTTAGAATGTCTCTCAAGAGTCATGGGATAATTGTTATCCCTAAAAATGAATGATAAGGGTAAGTAAGCAAGAACCTTTTAGCTTCTAGTTCAGACTACACTGTTTCCCCGAGAATAAGACATCCCCCGAAAATAGGTCCTAGCTTATTTTCGGGGGATGCCCGTAATATCATCCATGCCCTGAAAATAAGCCCCAGTCGCTAGCTCGCTAATCTATGTTCTGGGAATTTTCCCAAAACATAGATTCACGGGATTCCATTTGTGAGTAAGCTAATCGTGGAATCATTGATTTGTGGATTCCATGCCCTAGTGAACTGGTCTATTTTCGTGAAAGTTCCCCTGAACACAGATTCGCAGGATTCAATGCCCTAAGTTACTGGTCTATGTTCAGTGGACTTCCCCTGAACGTAGACCTACTTTCTAGCACATGCTTGCTATTGTTTTTCCCCAAAATAAGACATCCCCTGAAATTAAGCCCTAGTGCATTTTTTGTGGGTGGGGATGTGGGGAGGGGGGGGGGAGGGGGGGGGGAGGGGAGGGTGTAATAAATATAAGACCCGGTTTTATTTTCAGGGAAAGATGCTATTAGATAAGAATGCCAGAAAATTAGGGAAGTAGAAGCTAAGTTACAGGAAGCAATGACAACGCTAAATTATGCTAACACTTTAGCACAGAACTCTATACATATTGCCACACTTTTACAAAAAGTAAATAAATTAACTTGTCAATAAAACACTACAATGAAAACACTGCAAGCGACACCAATAGAGCCAAGAAAAGGTTTAAATCAGGAGAAATTGATATTTTTAAAGCCATCACAAAACAAGATACATGGATATAGATTGCTGGTAAGAAGTGTGAAAAATAACAATAGGCAATGAAGACCTTTTTATAGATACTGATACCTTTAGAACAAATACCTTTTTATAGTTGCTGATCTTGAAAGTAATTATAAAATTCAAGAGATTGCAGCACTATATTCTCAAATCTCACATAATGCCACACCATTGTGGCTTTAGAGGCCTTAAAGGGACACTCCAGGCACCCAGACCACTTCTGCTCATTGGAGTGGTCTGGGTGCCAACTCCCACTACCCTTAACCCTGCAAGTGTAATTATTGCAGTTTTTTTTTAAACTGCAATAATTACCTTGCAGGGTTAAGTCCTCCCCTAGTGGCTGTCTATTAGACAGCCACTAGAGGGAACTTCCTGCTCTATAGCACAGGTTTTCTGTGCTAGAGCGTCGCTGGACATCCTCACGCTGTGTGAGGACCTCCAGCGTCGCTCTATTCCCCATAGGGACTAAGGACCACTAGGGGGGAGAGGGGACTAAGGACCACTGGGGAGGAGGGGGAGGGGACACTAAGCATCACTGGGGGAGGAGGGGGGACACTAAGGACCACTGGGGGAGGAGGGGGGAGTAAGGACCACTGGGGGAGGAGGGGGGAGTAAGGACCACTGGGGGAGGAGGGGGGGAGTAAGGACCACTGGGGAGGAGGGGGGAGTAAGGACCACATGAGGGGGGAGTAAGGACCACTGAGGGAGAGGGAGGGGGTAGTAAGGACCGCTGAGGGAGGAGGGGAGAAGGTCCACTAGGGGTTTGACACAGGGAGGACCACTAAGGAGGGGGAAGAGGGGAAGGACCGCCAAAGGGGGGGATGAAGGACCCCTGAGGGAGGGAGGACCACTAAGAGGGAGAGGGGGGAGTGAGAAGACCACCAAGAGGGGACTGCAGAGGGACAGGGGGCCAAGGGAGAGCACTAAGGGACAGAAAGGGAGAACACTGAGGGACAGGAGGGAAGGGGAAATCACTAATTGACAGGAGGGGAGAGCACAATTAAAATTTGTAAAAAAAATAAATAAAGAGCTGATCCCCTCTCAGTCCCTATCCTACCCCACAAACCCTCTCTTTTACACTACACACATACACAATTCATCCCCCCCCACACACACACACACACACACAGAAACATACAATGCATCCTTACTCACACACAGACACACCCAACACACACAATGCATCCCTTACGCTCACACAAACACTCATTCTCTTACACACAGAAACAAAATGCATCTCTTACACACTCAATGCACCCCTTACAGACACACACTGCATTCAATTACATACACAGAAACACACCTTGCATCCCTTACACACACACACCCAGAAACATACAATGCATTCCTTACACGCAAACACACACTGCATCCACTATACACACACTACATCCCTATACACTACATTCTATAAGAACACACACACATTACATCCTCTACAATAACACATAAAACATCCCCTACACACATACACTCCACTACCTGTGAGAGAACTCATGGGTGGGCCATGTAGGTGGATTTATGTGTGGGCATTGTAGGCATACTCACGGTCAAGCCCTCGGGGCCCAGACCTTGAGCTGTGTAAGGGGCCCCAAAAAATGGCCCTGCTTCCTGTTCTACACCAGACATGTGGAGCCAGACTGAACCCATCATCAGCCTCTTGACCTCATCTGGTGGTAAGTAGGCAATCCAATATATTATTAGTGGCACTAATCTCTAATTTACCTCACATTAAATGGATACTATAGTCACCAGAAGCACTACAGCATAATGTAGTGGTTCTGGTGTCTATAGCCTGTGCCTGTAGGCTTTTTAATGTTAACACACTGTCTTTTCAGATAAAAGACACTTTGCGCAGACTGACGTTGGCCCACATAGCAGAGCATATGGGCGGGGCATTGTGATGTCACATGGTGGGCAGCACATATGGGGGGGGAGGGCGGCAAATTTTTTTTTGGCCTAGGGCAGAAAAAATCCTTGCACGGGCCCTGAGTGTAGAGATCATGCCCCATACAGTGTCACTGCTCAGTTCTCTGCTATTTAGTCACACACACACGTACAAATGGCTTGCACATCCTTTCTTAAATTTAGAATTGTTTTATCTCCTACTCTGTTAACAGTCTTCTAGACCATGCAGAAGCTCCTGTGTGTGATTAAAGTTCAAATTACAGAGCAGGAGATATATGCTTCTAATGCAGGTAAACATCTGAATGAAAATAAAGCCATTTTGTTTTCATGCAGGCTGTGTCAATCACAACCAGCAATGGGGTGGCTAGGACTGCATAAACATAAACAAAGTAATTTAACTCCTAAGTAGCAGAGGATTAAGCAGTGGGACTGCAGGGGGTATGACTGTAAGGAAACCAAGTCTAGCCAAACCGTTTTCGGTAGTTTCCTCCCGAAATGCCAGAGTCTAAGAAAGTGAGAGTTCTGTTCGGCAGGTACAGGAAACGAAGTCCATACGAAATATAACAGCTTCACAAGATAATTCCCTTGGTAAAGCATACGAATTCCAAATAACAGTCAGAGTCCAGGATCAGGATACAAGTAGAACTAACTTTTATTCACATACATGGCTTTTTATGCAGGTCCCCATGCAAGGGGACATCCCACAGGAAGGAGTAACATTTATCCAATCCTGAACAATACAAATATAAAACACACCCAATACAAACAGGCAGTTCCCTCCCCTAGTCCTGGAGATAATCAGGTCTGATATAGTAACAACCTAATTATCTCCAGGCTGAAAATTCACTGTTTTCCCCAATTTCTGGAACACCCCTTTATGCCTGGGGTATCCCCACAAATCCTATGTCCCCTGATAGCCCCGATCTGGGTGACCAACATATCCAAATTTCACCCAGATCGGTTCAGGGGTTCACAAAAACCATGGAAGTCCTTTGTGACCGGTTCACTGTGGGTGGGCTGCCCAAAATAGTTCCAGAGATTCGTGTGGTTTTGCTGGTCACTTTAGAAAAAGCGCAAAAACGAATAAAAGTACCGAATGAATTCCCCTTGCTCCTAGCAGCGATTGTTCCCCTCATTCGTGTGCATATTTGTACCGAATAGCGCTCTGTTAGCTAATCGGTATCAATAGTTCCAGCGTTCGTATGATTGAGACCGGTGTTCGGGAAGTCAAGTGTCCGATTTTAGTTCCAGACACTCGACGACCAAGTCCCGCTGCCTTTGTTTGACGAAAAAAAGATGGCCGTGGTTTTCTCTGCCACGTGGCGTTCGGCAGTACGAACGCTGACCGCACACATAGGGGGTGAAAGTGATTCCGGCTTTGAAGTTAAGTGAGCCAGGGGTGGTCTTTGTTCGGCAGTCCCATCTGCCGAATGAAAATACACAGAAAAAGCAAGAAATATGCAAAAAAATACCGAACAAATAGTCATTTCTTCACACTGCTCCCCTATAAGTCCATAGGTCGGCATACCCGCCTAGACCCTGTCGGGTTGGCTTGGGGATGTCCGAGAAAAGTCGATGTTTAGGAGTCCAGTTCGGTCTGGCGTGACAGGCTATCCGCATTACCATTTTGTTTGCCGGGCCGGTACTGCATAGTAAAATTATAAGGTTGAAGCGCCAGGCTCCACCGTAATAACCTGGGATTGTCTCCAGCTACCCGGTTAAGCCATACCAGGGGGTTGTGGTCAGTCATAAGTGTAAATGCCCGCCCATACAAATAGGGCTGAAGCTTCTTGAGTGCCCACACGAGGGCCAAGCATTCTTTTTCTACGGTGGCATAGCTGACTTCTCGGGGTAAAAGTTTACGGCTGAGGTATGCCACCGGGTGTTCCATGCCGTCTGTTCCCACTTGGCTTAGCACGGCTCCCAGCCCAAACATGGAGGCATCTGTGTGTACAAGAAATTGTTTAGTGTAGTCGGGTGCTGCCAACACAGGAGCCTCACTCAATGCCGCTTTAAGCTTCTGGAAAGCGTCCGTGCACTCTGGGGTCCAGGAGACCTGTTTGGGAAGGGCCTTTTTGGTAAGGTTGGTGAGGGGTTTGGCCAGGGCGCTGTACTCTGGGACAAACTTTCTATAATAACCGGCCGTCCCTAAGAAGGCTAGCACCTGGGTTTTGGTCCGAGGCTGGGGCCAGTTAGCTATGGCCTCTACCTTACCTGGCTCTGGACGCTGTCTACCGGAACCCACCCGGTGGCCGAGATACTGTACCTCGGCCAGGCCTACGTGACATTTGTCGGGTTTCAATGTGAGCCCTGCGAGGTGGATTCGTTTGAGTACCCTGGACACATGACCCAGATGGTCTCCCCATGTGCGGCTGTAGATGGCAATATCATCTAGATACGCGCATGCGAAGTCCTGAAACCCCTCCAGGAGCCTATCGGCCATCCTCTGAAACGTAGCCGGGGCATTCTTCATCCCAAAGGGCATAACCTTGAATTGGTATAGCCCGAAAGGGGTGACGAATGCCGACTTGGGGATGGCCGCAGGCTCCAAGGGGATCTGCCAATAACCTTTGCACAGGTCCAGGGTAGTCAAGTAGTTCCCCCCCGCCATACGGTCTAAGAGCTCATCTATTCTGGGCATGGGGTAGGCGTCTGTTATAGTACGATCGTTAAGCCTCCGATAGTCTACACAGAAGCGCGTGGTGCCGTCGCGCTTCGGTACTAGTACTACCGGGGAGGCCCAAGGACTTTGAGAGGGTTCTATCACCCCTAGCTGTAACATATCCCTTAACTCGGTGAGCATACTCTCACGCACTGCTTCCGGGATCCGATATGGCTGTTGCCGCAGTGGCGTCTCTCCCTGGGTTTCCACGCGGTGTACCGCAGCGGAGGTATAGCCTGGGGTGGCGGAAAACATCTCTCGGTATCCCTGCAGCAGTTGAGTGGCCTCACCCTTCTCTATGGGTTTTAAATTTTGACCCAAACTTACTTGGTCAATAGCACAGGGGGCGGTGTCTAGTAAATCAGGGAGGGGTAGTCCTTCACTATCTTCCGTGGCGGGGGCACACACGGCGCCCACATCCTCTGTTCTCTCAAAATATGGTTTGAGCATGTTCACATGGAAGGCTTTGGTCAGTCTTTCATCTGAGCATTTGCACACGATGTAGGTAGTCTCGCTAACCCGTTCTACTACCTTAAATGGTCCCTGCCAGGCTGCTTGCAGCTTATCCTTTTTAACTGGTCTCAAAGCTAATACCTTCTGCCCTGGTCTCAAAGCTAATACCTTCTGCCCTAAGTCCAGTACTCTATCTTGGGCTCCCCTATTTTACCATTTCCTCTGGTCCTCCTGGGCCGTCTGCAGGTTCTCCCGAACCGATTCGGTGAGGGCCCGCAGACGGTCCCGGAACTCCAGGACATACTGGACGATAGGGACTCCCCCCTCATCTGTATTGCCCTCCCAGTGTTCCCGTACGAGCTCCAGTGGGCCCCGAACTTTTCTCCCGTACAGGAGTTCGAAGGGGGAAAACCCAGTGGAGGCCTGGGGCACCTCACGGTAGGCAAACAGAAGGTGGGGAAGGAATTGTTCCCAATTCTTGTGGGACTCTGTAAAGGTTTTTAGCATCTGTTTTAGGGTGCCATTGAAATGTTCACAGAGCCCGTTAGTCTGGGGATGATACGGGGCGCTGAACAGGGGTTTCACTCCACAGCTCTGCCACAATTGTTGTGTCAGGGTAGCCGTGAACTGAGTTCCCCGATCGGAAAGGATCTCCTGCGGGAAACCTACTCGGGTGAATATCTGAACAAGGGCCTCTGCCACGGTCTCTGCCTCTATATTGGTGAGGGCGACTGCCTCCGGGTATCTAGTGGCGTAGTCGACTACCGTTAGTATGAACTTTTTGCCCGACTGGCTGGGTCGGCTGAGGGGTCCTATTAAATCTACCGCTACTCGGTGGAAGGGCTGTTCTATAATGGGCAATGGGTGAAGTTTGGCCTTCCGAAGGTCTCCCCTTTTCCCTACCCTTTGGCAGACGTCGCACGTCCTGCAATAATACTTGAGGTCCTGGGTGACCCTGGGCCAGAAGAAGGTTTGGGTTAACCTGTCCCTTGTCTTTTTGACCCCTAAATGTCCTGCTAGGGGAATGTCATGGCTGAGTTTTAACAACTCAGCCCGGAATTTACGGGGTACAATTAACTGTCTTTTGATGACCTGGGTGGCCCCCTGTCCCACCCCCTCGGTCACTCTATACAGCAACCCCTTATACCACTCAAACTTTTCGTGCGGGTTGTTCCCTGGGGTAACGGCCGCTGCCTTCCTATAACCCTCTAATGTGGGGTCGGTGCGCTGCTCTTGTTCAAACCCCTGGGGGGTATCCCAGAAAGGAAAGGGGGGATCGGGTAAGGGGGGTATTTCGACTCTTACCTGGTTTTCCTCAGAGTGCAGCGGAGCCTCCAGTCTGGCTTGAGCTCGGGTGGTAACCGGGTATGCCTCGGCAGGGGGGTCTCGGGTTAGTTGAGAGGTTAAGCATCCCACATCATTTCCCAACAGAACCTCAGCGGGTAGTTCTTGCATAATCCCAACCTCCAGCTGTTTGGACCCGGAACCCCAATCGACAAGGATATTGGCGGTGGGCAGTTTGTGGATAGCGCCCCCAGCCACCCTCACAGCGACTGTGCGTCCGGTGCGAGCTTGTGCTCTGATCGTGTGAGGTTGCACCACAGTCAAAGTAGCCCCAGAGTCTCTCAGCGCCCGGGCCCCCACGCCATCTACGGTAATCCATTGGCGGTGGTGGTCCCGGTTGTCACCCCCAGCTTGAACTGGGTTGACCTCGTGTAGCACGCTCCACTGTTCTTCTTGGTTAGGGACATAGGTTGTGCTTTCTTGTTGCACACAATGAGCAGCTGCCCTGGGTTGTTGTGGGGGTTGCCTTTCCCAGCTTCCCCGGTTTAAGCGAGGGCACTGATTCTTATAATGTCCTGGTTGCTTGCAATAATGGCACACTGCAGGGGGTCGAACTGTGTTTGCTGGGTTTGGTGAGGGGTAGTGATATACCGAACTGTCCGCCGGCGGACAGTTCCCGGCGAAATTAGCTTGTTCGCGTTCGCCGCGGCGGGCGGACACATGCGCAGTTCGATCCGCCCCCTATTCGTCATCATTGGGCAAACTCTGACCCTGTGCCTCTCGGTCAGCAGACACATTACAGCCAATCAGCAGCACTCCCTCCCTTCCACACCCTCCAACCTCCCTCCCAGCATCCATTTTCGATTCATTCGGAAGATGCATGCTTAGTGAGAGGAGGGAAAGTTTACCTGCTGCTGATTACATAGGGAAATTGATAGCTAGGCTAGGGTATTCAGTGTCCACTACAATCCTGAAGGACTCATCTGATCTCTGCTGTAAGTACAGCACCCCAAAAAGCCCTTTTTAGGGCTATAACATCAGGCTGCTTTTTTATTTATTTTTTTCCTGTGTAATGTAATTGCAGGTGCCTGCCTGCCAGCCTGTGTGTCAGGCTCACAGCATATACTGTGCCCACTTGCCCAGTGTCACCACTCATATCTGTTTTTTTTTTTTTTTAATTCTTTATTTTTGGTGTGCAAAGGGAGTACATACGATTGACATACGCCACAACAGCGTGCATTTATACTGGAACATATGCGAGTAATACAGTGGCTGAAAGAAAGTGCACAAATTTTTTTTTTCGAAGAGCATAGTAATAGGTAGAAATGAATGAGCTACAATAAAACAATTTGCTAAGTAACTCGTCTGTTTCCGCGTACCTTAGAGGGATCAACAGTTAATTCTATAGCTTGGCTGAGGGGTAACTTCGCTGGTGTATCTAGACAGTTAGCGCAGGTAAATAACACAGCACAGAAATGCTAAACGTTTAGCTGGCAATATAGGTATAAGCAAAATTTGCTCAGGAAACCATTGGGTCACGCTTTTTCTACGGTGGCCCAAACCTCATCAAGGCATGGAGCACAAAAAGTGACATCACGGGAGAAGTATAGCATATAAATCCTATGAATCAGGGTGCGACACAGTGCTTAGGGTAGCTGGAGATGGGGTAACTAGAGTCTCAAAACGCACTGGAGGCGTGCTGGTCTGTAAAATTAAAGGTGCATTGCCTCTCAGTTGGAGCGGTAATAGAGGGGACTAAACACCTATATAAACATCATGCTAACATTTCTCACTAGATTAGGCGACGTACATAATGATTGTTTAGGCAATATATGGTAGGTCGCAAAATTAGGCGAAACAGTGGACAGGGCCTGTCACTAACTTATATTAAGTATGTACACTTGTTCTGCTTGTTAGGACAGGTGAGGTACATGTTTAACTATGACACAATATAAAACAGCGCATAAAACAACATATGTTCTGTGCTAGGCCACTCCATTCCTATTATGGTGATTTTTGTTGTGCTTTGCAGGTTCACAGGTTATCAAATACATTGCATAGTGATACATGAGTTATTGTTAACGAGGTCGCTGTCTGTTTTACTGCACAATTTTACAATTATAGTGTAACAACTAGTATTGGCTGGTAGTGAATATAAGTGTTACAGATGGTTGTTGCTCAGTGTGTGGGAATAATATCAATTAATGACATAAAGCTTGTCCTATGCATCGGTGAGGGTGCAGCTATATTCAAACTCAGTTAATAGATCCGGCCACAGCTAACACAGCATTTAGTTTGGATTACAGATTATGACCTCAAGACTGTTAAAGATCGCCTTCAGCTCTCTCAGCCGAGTCAGCTAAGTCCAGTATGCTTGAGCTGATCGCTCCAACTATCCCTAGCCGCAGTCTGCTCCGGTGCAGCGCCCCTCTGAGGCCGATCCTGTCCGGTCGTTGGGTTAGCAGCGTGTGGGCTTCGCGGTTCATGTGTTCAGCTCTGCTTGGGTAAAGTCCTCCTTCCGCGGGGTACTCACCAACAAGGACCCCTCCGGGCTGCCCGCGGCTCAGGTGACAGGCGGCCGACTCGGAGGTTGTGCTGTCGTGGCTGATGCTCAGAGTGCGGCGTCCATCTGCGTCTACACCTCAGCGTTATCCCCGAGGGACACACAGCTGGGGCCGCTCCATGCATCATGCAGGTAGGTACTGATGGGCAGGAGGTTGTCTGCTCATTCGCAGTTTCGTCCAAGGTTGTGGGCACAGGTTGTCGGATTCTTGTGCGGGCGGGTCCACCATAAGAACATGCTTTAAGCGGGCCTTCAGCAAGGTGGGCCCAGGTCTGGCGGCCATCTTGATTTGGGCCTAGGGCTTGTATAGTGGTTTGGTATTACCTCCGAGTGCTGATAACCCCCCCGGGATCACCCCCCCGGTCCAAAGGGGGGGGAATCGGGACCGGGTCCGCAAAGGTTCAGCCTGTCTGTCGGGCTCCGTTGGGCAGGATAGTGGAGTGGCGGCCGTCCACTCCACTCACCGCCGGGCAAGGTCCCGCCAATACAGCAGGGATCTCTCCCCCGAGGGACTAAAGCTCCACGAGCAAGCCTCTCCTCAGCTCCGGTGGCCCTTGCACACCGAGGGTCGCAGTTGTTGATCAATTAATTTATTGAAAGTTCCTGTATATAGGCTTATTAGATCGGGATTGCAGGAGCTGGTCTGTCCTGCGACCATTCCGCTCGGCGGCCCGGCCCCGCCCCCCCACTCATATCTGTTTTAACAATCGGTTAAGCTTTACATTTAGAATAAATATTTTTTTTTCACTGTAATAGAAGAGCAGTTGCCTGCCTGCCAGCTTCTGTGTGAGGTTGGATGCCTTGCCCATTTGCACAGTCAGTGCCACCACTCATATCTGTTTTAACAATTGGTTAAGCTTTCGATTTAAAATAAATAATTTTTTTTTTCACTGTAATAGAAGAGCAGTTGCCTGCCTTCCAGCTTCTGTGTGAGGTTGGATGCCTTGCCCATTTGCACAGTCAGTGCCACCACTCATATCTGTTTTAACAATTGGTTAAGCTTTCGATTTAAAATAAATAATTTTTTTTCACTGTAATAGAAGAGCAGTTAGTTGTCTGCAAGCGTCTGTGTTTCAGGCCTACTTCAGCGTGTGCTCTGCAGACCTGTGCCAGCGTGCTTTGACAGTTGCCAATCATATCTGGTGTCTCTTTAGCGTGCTTTTACAACCAAAATTTTGTTTCCACTGTAATAGAAGAGCAGTTGCCTGCCTGCCAGCTTCTGTGTGAGGTTCACATTGGATACTGTGCCTATTAGCCCAGTGCCACCACTCATATCTGTTTTAACAATTGGTTAAGCTTTAGATTTAAAATAAATAATTTTTTTTCACTGTAATAGAAGAGCAGTTGCCTGCCTGCCAGCTTCTGTGTGAGGTTGGATGCCTTGCCCATTTGCACAGTCAGTGCCACCACTCATATCTGTTTTAACAATCGGTTAAGCTTTACATTTAAAATAAATATTTTTTTTTCACTGTAATAGAAGAGCAGTTGCCTGCCTGCCAGCTTCTGTGTGAGGTTGGATGCCTTGACCATTTGCACAGTCAGTGCCACCACTCATATCTGTTTTAACAATTGGTTAAGCTTTCGATTTAAAATAAATAATTTTTTTTTTCACTGTAATAGAAGAGCAGTTGCCTGCCTGCCAGCTTCTGTGTGAGGTTGGATGCCTTGCCCATTTGCACAGTCAGTGCCACCACTCATATCTGTTTTAACAATTGGTTAAGCTTTCGATTTAAAATAAATAATTTTTTTTCACTGTAATAGAAGAGCAGTTAGTTGTCTGCAAGCGTCTGTGTTTCAGACCTACTTCAGCGTGTGCTCTGCAGACCTGTGCCAGCGTGCTTTGACAGTTGCCAATCATATCTGGTGTCTCTTTAGCGTGCTTTTACAACCAAAATTTTGTTTCCACTGTAATAGAAGAGCAGTTGCCTGCCTGCCAGCTTCTGTGTGAGGTTCACATTGGATACTGTGCCTATTAGCCCAGTGCCACCACTCATATCTGTTTTAACAATTGGTTAAGCTTTAGATTTAAAATAAATAATTTTTTTTCACTGTAATAGAAGAGCAGTTGCCTGCCTGCCAGCTTCTGTGTGAGGTTGGATGCCTTGCCCATTTGCACAGTCAGTGCCACCACTCATATCTGTTTTAACAATTGGTTAAGCTTTCGATTTAAAATAAATATTTTTTTTTCACTGTAATAGAAGAGCAGTTGCCTGCCTGCCAGCTTCTGTGTGAGGTTGGATGCCTTGCCCATTTGCACAGTCAGTGCCACCACTCATATCTGTTTTAACAATTGGTTAAGCTTTCGATTTAAAATAAATAATTTTTTTTCACTGTAATAGAAGAGCAGTTGCCTGCCTGCCAGCTTCCGTGTGAGGTTGGATGCCTTGCCCATTTGCACAGTCAGTGCCACCACTCATATCTGTTTTAACAATTGGTTAAGCTTTCGATTTAAAATAAATAATTTTTTTTCACTGTAATAGAAGAGCAGTTAGTTGTCTGCAAGCGTCTGTGTTTCAGGCCTACTTCAGCGTGTGCTCTGCAGACCTGTGCCAGCGTGCTTTGACAGTTGCCAATCATATCTGGTGTCTCTTTAGCGTGCTTTTACAACCAAAATTTTGTTTCCACTGTAATAGAAGAGCAGTTGCCTGCCTGCCAGCTTCTGTGTGAGGTTCACATTGGATACTGTGCCTATTTGCCCAGTGCCACCACTCATATCTGTTTTAACAATAGGTTAAGCTTTACATTTAAAATAAATATTTTGTTTCCACTGTAATAGAAGAGCAGTTGCCTGCCTGCCAGCTTCTGTGTGAGGTTCACATTGGATACTGTGCCTATTAGCCCAGTGCCACCACTCATATCTGTTTTAACAATTGGTTAAGCTTTAGATTTAAAATAAATAATTTTTTTTCACTGTAATAGAAGAGCAGTTGCCTGCCTGCCAGCTTCTGTGTGAGGTTGGATGCCTTGCCCATTTGCACAGTCAGTGCCACCACTCATATCTGTTTTAACAATCGGTTAAGCTTTACATTTAAAATAAATAGTTTTTTTTCACTGTAATAGAAGAGCAGTTGCCTGCCTGCCAGCTTCTGTGTGAGGTTGGATGCCTTGACCATTTGCACAGTCAGTGCCACCACTCATATCTGTTTTAACAATTGGTTAAGCTTTCGATTTAAAATAAATAATTTTTTTTTTCACTGTAATAGAAGAGCAGTTGCCTGCCTGCCAGCTTCTGTGTGAGGTTGGATGCCTTGCCCATTTGCACAGTCAGTGCCACCACTCATATCTGTTTTAACAATTGGTTAAGCTTTCGATTTAAAATAAATAATTTTTTTCACTGTAATAGAAGAGCAGTTAGTTGTCTGCAAGCGTCTGTGTTTCAGACCTACTTCAGCGTGTGCTCTGCAGACCTGTGCCAGCGTGCTTTGACAGTTGCCAATCATATCTGGTGTCTCTTTAGCGTGCTTTTACAACCAAAATTTTGTTTCCACTGTAATAGAAGAGCAGTTGCCTGCCTGCCAGCTTCTGTGTGAGGTTCACATTGGATACTGTGCCTATTAGCCCAGTGCCACCACTCATATCTGTTTTAACAATTGGTTAAGCTTTAGATTTAAAATAAATAATTTTTTTTCACTGTAATAGAAGAGCAGTTGCCTGCCTGCCAGCTTCTGTGTGAGGTTGGATGCCTTGCCCATTTGCACAGTCAGTGCCACCACTCATATCTGTTTTAACAATCGGTTAAGCTTTAGATTTAAAATAAATAATTTTTTTTCACTGTAATAGAAGAGCAGTTGCCTGCCTGCCAGCTTCTGTGTGAGGTTGGATGCCTTGCCCATTTGCACAGTCAGTGCCACCACTCATATCTGTTTTAACAATTGGTTAAGCTTTCAATTTAAAATAAATAATTTTTTTTTCACTGTAATAGAAGAGCAGTTGCCTGCCTGCCAGCTTCTGTGTGAGGTTGGATGCCTTGCCCATTTGCACAGTCAGTGCCACCACTCATATCTGTTTTAACAATTGGTTAAGCTTTCGATTTAAAATAAATAATTTTTTTTCACTGTAATAGAAGAGCAGTTGCCTGCCTGCCAGCTTCTGTGTGAGGTTGGATGCCTTGCCCATTTGCACAGTCAGTGCCACCACTCATAACTGTTTTAACAATTGGTTAAGCTTTCGATTTAAAATAAATATTTTTTTTTCACTGTAATAGAAGAGCAGTTGCCTGCCTGCCAGCTTCTGTGTGAGGTTGGATGCCTTGCCCATTTGCACAGTCAGTGCCACCACTCATATCTGTTTTAACAATTGGTTAAGCTTTCGATTTAAAATAAATAATTTTTTTTCACTGTAATAGAAGAGCAGTTGCCTGCCTGCCAGCTTCCGTGTGAGGTTGGATGCCTTGCCCATTTGCACAGTCAGTGCCACCACTCATATCTGTTTTAACAATTGGTTAAGCTTTCGATTTAAAATAAATAATTTTTTTTCACTGTAATAGAAGAGCAGTTAGTTGTCTGCAAGCGTCTGTGTTTCAGGCCTACTTCAGCGTGTGCTCTGCAGACCTGTGCCAGCGTGCTTTGACAGTTGCCAATCATATCTGGTGTCTCTTTAGCGTGCTTTTACAACCAAAATTTTGTTTCCACTGTAATAGAAGAGCAGTTGCCTGCCTGCCAGCTTCTGTGTGAGGTTCACATTGGATACTGTGCCTATTTGCCCAGTGCCACCACTCATATCTGTTTTAACAATAGGTTAAGCTTTACATTTAAAATAAATATTTTGTTTCCACTGTAATAGAAGAGCAGTTGCCTGCCTGCCAGCTTCTGTGTGA
This sequence comes from Pelobates fuscus, assembly GCF_036172605.1. Lineage (NCBI taxonomy): Eukaryota > Metazoa > Chordata > Amphibia > Anura > Pelobatidae > Pelobates > Pelobates fuscus. The sequence goes on from NC_086319.1 coordinate 397,526,214, forward strand.
GGTTCACATTGGATACTGTGCCTATTTGCCCAGTGCCACCACTCATATCTGTTTTAACAATAGGTTAAGCTTTACATTTAAAATAAATATTTTTTTTTCACTGTAATAGAAGAGCAGTTGCCTGCCTGCCAGCTTCTGTGTGAGGTTGGATGCCTTGCCCATTTGCACAGTCAGTGCCACCACTCATATCTGTTTTAACAATTGGTTAAGCTTTCGATTTAAAATAAATATTTTTTTTTCACTGTAATAGAAGAGCAGTTGCCTGCCTGCCAGCTTCTGTGTGAGGTTGGATGCCTTGCCCATTTGCACAGTCAGTGCCACCACTCATAACTGTTTTAACAATTGGTTAAGCTTTCGATTTAAAATAAATATTTTTTTTTCACTGTAATAGAAGAGCAGTTGCCTGCCTGCCAGCTTCTGTGTGAGGTTGGATGCCTTGCCCATTTGCACAGTCAGTGCCACCACTCATATCTGTTTTAACAATTGGTTAAGCTTTCGATTTAAAATAAATAATTTTTTTTCACTGTAATAGAAGAGCAGTTGCCTGCCTGCCAGCTTCCGTGTGAGGTTGGATGCCTTGCCCATTTGCACAGTCAGTGCCACCACTCATATCTGTTTTAACAATTGGTTAAGCTTTCGATTTAAAATAAATAATTTTTTTTCACTGTAATAGAAGAGCAGTTAGTTGTCTGCAAGCGTCTGTGTTTCAGGCCTACTTCAGCGTGTGCTCTGCAGACCTGTGCCAGCGTGCTTTGACAGTTGCCAATCATATCTGGTGTCTCTTTAGCGTGCTTTTACAACCAAAATTTTGTTTCCACTGTAATAGAAGAGCAGTTGCCTGCCTGCCAGCTTCTGTGTGAGGTTCACATTGGATACTGTGCCTATTAGCCCAGTGCCACCACTCATATCTGTTTTAACAATCGGTTAAGCTTTAGATTTAAAATAAATAATTGTTTTCACTGTAATAGAAGAGCAGTTGCCTGCCTGCCAGCTTCTGTGTGAGGTTGGATGCCTTGCCCATTTGCACAGTCAGTGCCACCACTCATATCTGTTTTAACAATTGGTTAAGCTTTCGATTTAAAATAAATATTTTTTTTTCACTGTAATAGAAGAGCAGTTGCCTGCCTGTCAGCTTCTGTGTGAGGTTGGATGCCTTGCCCATTTGCACAGTCAGTGCCACCACTCATATCTGTTTTAACAATTGGTTAAGCTTTCGATTTAAAATAAATAATTTTTTTTCACTGTAATAGAAGAGCAGTTGCCTGCCTGCCAGCTTCTGTGTGAGGTTGGATGCCTTGCCCATTTGCACAGTCAGTGCCACCACTCATATCTGTTTTAACAATTGGTTAAGCTTTCGATTTAAAATATATATATTTTTTTCACTGTAATAGAAGAGCAGTTGCCTGCCTGCCTGCCAGCTTCTGTGTGAGGTTGGATGCCTTGCCCATTTGCACAGTCAGTGCCACACTCATATCTGTTTTAACAATCGGTTAAGCTTTAGATTTAAAATAAATATATTTTTTTCACTGTAATAGAAGAGCAGATGCCTGCCTGCCAGCTTCTGTGTGAGGTTGGATGCCTTGCCCATTTGCACAGTCAGTGCCACCACTCATATCTGTTTTAAAAATTGGTTAAGCTTTCGATTTAAAATAAATAATTTATTTTGACTGTAATAGAAGAGCAGTTGCCTGCCTGCCAGCTTCTGTGTGAGGTTGGATGCCTTGCCCATTTGCACAGTCAGTGCCACCACTCATATCTGTTTTAACAATTGGTTAAGCTTTCGATTTAAAATAAATAATTTTTTTTCACTGTAATAGAAGAGCAGTTGCCTGCCTGCCAGCTTCTGTGTGAGGTTGGATGCCTTGCCCATTTGCACAGTCAGTGCAACCACTCATATCTGTTTTAACAATTGGTTAAGCTTTCGATTTAAAATAAATAATTTTTTTTCACTGTAATAGAAGAGCAGTTGCCTGCCTGCCAGCTTCTGTGTGAGGTTGGATGCCTTGCCCATTTGCACAGTCAGTGCCACCACTCATTTTTGTTTTAAGAATTGGTTAAGCTTTCGATTTCAAATAAATAATTTTGTTTCACTGTAATAGAAGAGCAGTTGCCTGCCTGCCAGCTTCTGTGTGAGGTTGGATGCCTTGCCCATTTGCACAGTCAGTGCCACCACTCATATCTGTTTTAACAATTGGTTAAGCTTTCGATTTCAAATAAATAATTTTTTTTCACTGTAATAGAAGAGCAGTTAGTTGTCTGCAAGCGTCTGTGTTTCAGGCCTACTTCAGCGTGTGCTCTGCAGACCTGTGCCAGCGTGCTTTGACAGTTGCCAATCATATCTGGTGTCTCTTTAGCGTGCTTTTACAACCAAAATTTTGTTTCCACTGTAATAGAAGAGCAGTTTCCTGCCTGCCAGCTTCTGTGTGAGGTTCACATTGGATACTGTGCCTATTAGCCCAGTGCCACCACTCATATCTGTTTTAACAATTGGTTAAGCTTTCGATTTAAAAGAAATATTTTTTTTTCACTGTAATAGAAGAGCAGTTAGTTGTCTGCAAGCATCTGTGTTTCAGGCCTACTTCAGCGTGTGCTCTGCAGACCTGTGCCAGTGTGCTTTGACAGTTGCCACTCATATCTTGTGTCTCTATAGCGTGCTTTTACAACCAAAATTTGTTTTTCACTGTTATAGATTGAATAGCAGTTACTTGTCTTCAAGCGGGTGTCTCAGGCCTACTTCAGCGTGTGCTCTGCAGCACTGTTCCAGTGCACATTGCCAATCATATCTGGTGTCTCTATAGCGTGCTTTTTAAAACAAAATTATTTTTTCACTGTTACAGATTGAATAGCAGTTACTTGTCTTCAAGCGGGTGTCTCAGGCCTACTTCAGCGTGTGCTCTGCAGACCTGTGCCAGTGTGCTTTGACAGTTGCCACTCATATCTTGTGTCTCTATAGCGTGCTTTTACAACCAAAATTAGTTTTTCACTGTTATAGATTGAATAGCAGTTACTTGTCTTCAAGCGGGTGTCTCAGGCCTACTTCAGCGTGTGCTCTGCAGCACTGTTCCAGTGTGCTTTGACAGTTGCCACTCATATCTTGTGTCTCTATAGCGTGCTTTTACAACCAAAATTTGTTTTTTACTGTTATAGATTGAATAGCAGTAACTTGTCTTCAAGCGGGTGTCTCAGGCCTACAGTGTGTACTCTGCAGCACTGTTCCAGTGCACATTGCCAATATCTGGTCTCACAGTAGCTTGCACGCATAGTACCACAAATCCCCCAAAAAATGACAGGCAGAGGCAGGCCACCCCGCAGGGGCCGTCGTGGTCGTGGTGCTGTGATTCCCTTTTGCCCTAGAATAATGCCCAGTTTTCAGAAGCCACGTACCCTGAACTTGAAAAGTTCTGAGGACTTAGTTGACTGACTAACACAGGACACCCAATCTTGTACAGCCTCCGCTCGGAACCTTGACGCACCATCCTCCTCCAGCTTAGCTTCAGGCACCTCTCAAGATAGCACTCACCCGCCTGCCGCCACCACCAAAACTAGCACCACAGCCGCTTTACTTGGTATGTCAGAGGAGTTATTCACACACCCGTTTGAAGAAATGAGTGATGCGCAACCATTATTGCTAGAGGATGTAGATAACAGGGATATGTCTCAGGCAGGCAGCATTAAACACATGGAGGTACGGTGTGATGATGATGATGTTGTACCCGCTGCTGCTTCCTTTTCTGAGTTGTCAGATACAAGCGAAGCGGTTGATGATGACGATGCGTCCATGGATGTCACGTGGGTGCCCGCTAGAAGAGAAGAAGAACAGGGCGAAAGTTCAGATGGGGAGACAGAGAGGAGGAGGAGGAGACCAGTTGGAAGCAGGGGGGGGTTGTCGCAAGGAGCTAGTGGCACAGTCAGACAGCATGCATCGGCACCCAGGGTCAGCCCGACAGCACGCCAATCAACGCATGCTGTGTCCACCACCAGAATGCCGTCATTGCAGAGCTCAGCAGTGTGGCATTTTTTTTGTGTGTCTGCCTCTGACAACAGCGATGCCATTTGCAACCTGTGCCAAAGGAAACTGAGTCGTGGGAGGTCCAACACCCACCTAGGTACAACTGCTTTGCGTAGGCACATGATCTCACATCACAAACGCCTATGGGATCAACACATGAGTACAAGCAGCACGCCTACTCTAAGCCACCATCCTCCTCCTGGTCCAGCATCTTCAGCCACGTCAACCACTGCTGTCCTTCTTGCCCCCTCTCAACCATCCGCCACTCCATCTCCCGCCTTGAGCAGTTCCCGCTCATCTGCCCACAGTCATGTGTCTGTCAAGGACATGTTTGAGCGTAAGAAGCCAATGTCACCAAGTCACCCCCTTGCCCAGCGTCTGACAGCTGGCTTGTCCGAACTATTAGCACGCCAGCTTTTACCATACAATCTGGTTGAGTCTGAGGCGTTCAAAAAATTTGTAGCTATTGGGACACCGCAGTGGAAGGTACCCGGCCGGAATTTCTTTTCACAAAAGGCAATCCCCAACTTGTACTCGATTGTGCAAAAGGAAGTCATGGCATGTCTGGCACACAGTGTTGGGGCAAGGGTCCATCTGACCACTGATACCTGGTCTGCAAAGCATGGTCAGGGCAGGTATATCACCTACACTGCGCATTGGGTAAACCTGCTGACGGCTGACAAGCAAGGAATGCGTGGCATTGCAGAGGAGTTGGTGACACCGCCACGAATTGCAGGCAGTCCTGCTGCCACCTCCTCTACTCCTCCTACTCCATCCTCTTCCATAACCTCCTCGGCTGAGTCCTCTTGTGCCGCTGCGTCTTGCTCCACATCAACGGCACCCCCCCAGCTCCCCAGGTACTATTCCACATCCCGGATACGGCAGTATCACGCCGTCTTGGGTTTGACTTGCTTGAAAGCAGAGAGTCACACCGGACAAGCACTCCTGTCCGCCCTGAACGCACAGGTGGAAAAGTGGCTGACTCCGCAGCAACTGGATATCGGCAAAGTGGTGTGTGACAACAGAAAAAATTTGATAGCGGCATTGAAGTTGGGCAAGTTGACACATGTGCTGTGCATGGCACATGTGTGTAATCTGATCGTACAACGCTTTGTGCATAAGTACACAGGCTTACAGGACGTCCTGAAGCAGGCCAGGAAGGTGTGTGGCCATTTCAGGCGTTCCTACACGGCCATGGCTCACTTTGCCGATATCCAGCGGCGAAACAACGTGCCAGTGAGGCGCTTAATTTGCGACAGCCCTACACGTTGGAATTCAACACTCCTAATGTTCGACCGCCTGCTCCAACAAGAAAAAGCTGTTAATGAATATTTGTATGACCGGGGTGCTAGGACAGCCTCTGGGGAGCTGGGAATTTTTTTGCCACGTTACTGGACGCTCATGCGCAATGCCTGTAGGCTCATGCGTCCTTTTGAGGAGGTGACAAACCTAGTCAGTCGCAACGAAGGCACCATCAGCGACATCATACCATTTGTTTTCTTCATGGAGCGTGCCCTGCGAAGAGTGCTGGATCAGGTTGTAGATGAGCGTGAAGAGGAAGAGGAAGAGTTGTGGTCACCATCACCACCAGAAACAGCCTTATCAGCATCGCTTGCTGGACCTGCGGCAACGCTGGAAGAGGATTGTGAGGAAGAGGAGTCAGAGGAGGATTGTAGCTTTGAGGAGGAGGAGGAGCAAGACCAAACACAACAGGCATCCCAGGGTGCTCGTTGTCACCTATCTGGTACCCGTGGTGTTGTACGTGGCTGGGGGGAAGAACATACCTTCAATGACATCAGTGAGGAGGAGGAACGGGAAATGAGTAGCTCGGCATCCAACCTTGTGCAAATGGGGTCTTTCATGCTGTCCTTCCTGTTGAGGGACCCTCGTATAAAAAGGCTGAAGGAGAACGACCTGTACTGGGTGTCCACGCTACTAGACCCCGGTATAAGCAGAAAGTGGCGGAAATGTTACCCAATTACAACAAGTCGGAAAGGATGCAGCATTTGCAAAATAAATTAAAAAGTATGCTTTACACAGCGTATAAGGGTGATGTCACAGCACAACGGGAATCTAACAGGGGGAGAGGTGGAAGTCATCCTCCTCCTCCCACGACCACGCCGGCAAGGACAGGACGCTTTAAAGACGTGTTGTTGATGGAGGACATGCGGACCTTTTTAAGTCCTAGGCATCGCCACAGCCCTTCGGGATCCACCCTCAGAGAGCGACTCGACCGACAGGTAGCAGACTACCTCGCCTTAACTGCAGATATCGACACTCTGAGGAGCGATGAACCCCTTGACTACTGGGTGTGCAGGCTTGACCTGTGGCCTGAGCTATCCCAATTTGCGATAGAACTTCTGGCCTGCCCCGCTTCAAGTGTCCTGTCAGAAAGGACCTTCAGTGCAGCAGGAGGTATTGTCACTGAGAAGAGAAGTCGCCTAGGTAAAAAAAGTCTAGATTACCTCACCTTTATTATGATGAATGAGGGATGGATCCCGAAGGGACTGACACTGGGCGATACATTCGATTAAAAAAGACCTGATGAGATGAGCTGCCTTGGGCTAAAAATGGTCCACACGCTGCTGTATTTTAGCTCTGAATGACGTTTGACTTGCGTGACTTATCCGCCACCAACCAGGGTTCAAGCCGCCATGTTTTAGGGCACTTTCTGCCTGTGAAACAAACATAATTTTTTCTGGACGCTGCTACAGCAGCGGCTGCAACAATACCAAATTTTTCAGGCATGTGTACATGCCTAATTTTTAGGCCCACTGGTGCAAGTGGACTGATTACAATTACAGGGCCTCTAAAGAGTCCTGTATTGTTATTTGTCGTCACTACCTTCCCGCGTCGGGAAGATTTCTTGCACAGGGCGCCCAAAGGCCTAAGGCTGGCCCTGCGCATGGGTCAGTGGCTCTGCACCAGACTTCCCTCCAATTGATCAAAGTTAAAGGATTTCAAGTGGACTGATTACAATCACAGGGCCTCTAAAGAGTCCTGTATTGTTATTTGTCGTCACTACCTTCCCGCGTCGGGAAGATTTCTTGCACAGGGCACCCAAAGGCCTAAGACTGGCCCTGCGCATGGGTCAGTGGCTCTGCACCAGACTTCCCTCCAATTGATCAAAGTTAAAGGATTTCAAGTGGACTGATTACAATCACAGGGCCTCTAAAGAGTCCTGCATTGTTATTTGTCGTCACTACCTTCCCGCGTCGGGAAGATTTCTTGCACAGGGCGCCCAAAGGCCTAAGGCTGGCCCTGCGCATGGGTCAGTGGCTCTGCACCAGACTTCCCTCCAATTGATCAAAGTTAAAGGATTTCAAGTGGACTGATTACAATTACAGGGCCTCTAAAGAGTCCTGTATTGTTATTTGTCGTCACTACCTTCCCGCGTCGGGAGTGGGTCATTTGCGCCCCTGCTGCCTTCCTTGCATGTGGTAGCTGTTTGTCAGGGATTTGTCAATCCATATCTGCCAAGTGACCCTATGTAGGGGGAACAGTCCCTATTCTGCTCTGTGTCAGTGTGTATCAGGGATCATTAGGATAGGTGTCAATCCATATCTGCCAAGTGACCCTATGTAGGGGGAACAGTCTCTATTCTGCTCTGTGTCAGTGTGTATCAGGGATCATTAGGATAGGTGTCAATCCATATCTGCCAAGTGACCCTATGTAGGGGGAACAGTCTCTATTCTGCTCTGTGTCAGTGTGTATCAGGGATCATTAGGATAGGTGTCAATCCATATCTGCCAAGTGGCCCTATGTAGGGGGAACAGTCTCTATTCTGCTCTGTGTCAGTGTGTATCAGGGATCATTAGGACAGGTGTCAATCCATATCTGCCAAGTGACCCTATGTAGGAGGAACAGTCTCTATTCTGCTCTGTGTCAGTGTGTATCAGGGATCATTAGGATAGGTGTCAATCCATATCTGCCAAGTGACCCTATGTAGGAGGAACAGTCCCTATTCTGCTCTGTGTCAGTGTGTATCAGGGATCATTAGGACAGGTGTCAATCCATATCTGCTAAGTGACCCTATGTAGGAGGAACAGTCCCTATTCTGCTCTGTGTCAGTGTGTATCAGGGATCATTAGGATAGGTGTCAATCCATATCTGCCAAGTGACCCTATGTAGGGGGAACAGTCTCTATTCTGCTCTGTGTCAGTGTGTATCAGGGATGATTAGGATAGGTGTCAATCCATATCTGCCAAGTGACCCTATGTAGGGGGAACAGTCTCTATTCTGCTCTGTGTCAGTGTGTATCAGGGATCATTAGGACAGGTGTCAATCCATATCTGCCAAGTGACCCTATGTAGGGGGAACAGTCCCTATTCTGCTCTGTGTCAGTGTGTATCAGGGATCCTTAGGATAGGTGTCAATCCATATCTGCCAAGTGACCCTATGTAGGGGGAACAGTCTCTATTCTGCTCTGTGTCAGTGTGTATCAGGGGTTTTGAGGACAGGTGTCAATCCATATCTGCCAAGTGACCCTATGTAGGGGGAACAGTCTCTATTCTGCTCTGTGTCAGTGTGTATCAGGGATCATTAGGATAGGTGTCAATCCATATCTGCCAAGTGACCCTATGTAGGGGGAACAGTCTCTATTCTGCTCTGTGTCAGTGTGTATCAGGGCTGGGCTTTGAGGACAGGTGTCAATTTTAGGTGATTTCTGCCCTTTATGGATTAAAAGCAGACTCTGCATCAACTGTGCAATTTTCCATGGGAGTTTTGCCATGGATCCCCCTCCGGCATGCCACAGTCCAGGTGTTAGTCCCCTTGAAACAACTTTTCCATCACTTTTGTGGCCAGAAAGAGTCCCTGTTGTTTTTATTCGCCTGCCCATTGAAGTCAATGGCGGTTCGCGCGGTTCGCCGGTTCGCGAACATTTGCGGAAGTTCGCGTTCGCCGTTCGCGAACCGGAAAATTCCGGGTTCGCGACAACACTAGTGAGGGGTTACTCATGGAGGGTCTAGGAGGGGTAGGGGTTGTTGGAGCCGTGTAATTAGGCTTAAAAGGTGGTCTGCTCACCCCTTTCTCCTTCCTCCTGTTATCCTGGTACTCATCCGCTAGCCTGGCGGCTTCCTCCACAGTTTTTGGTTTTCTATCTTTAACCCAGTCTTTTATGTCCTCTGCAGAGTGATTAAAAAATTGCTCCAGTAACATTAGTTGCAAAGCATCCTCCATGGTGGTTGCTTGGCAGCCCTTCATCCAATCGCGGGCCGCCCGTTGTAGCCGAAAAGCCCATTCCGTATGGGAATCTCTCCCAGTCTTCCTCAGATCTCTAAACTTTTTCCGGTATGCCTCCGGAGTTACAGCATATCTGGCCAACAAAATGTCTTTTACTTTTTCATAATTATGTATGTCACCCTCAGGTACTGCTCGCAGCGCCTCGGCTGCTCTACCTGACAATTTACTGCTAATGACTGCAGCCCATTTCGTGGAGTCTAATCCCTCCAGTGCACATTGACGTTCAAAGTCTTGCAAGTAACTGTCAATTTCTCATTGTCATTAAAAGATTTAAAGGCTGCATAATTTACCTTCTTTGATATTTCCCCAGTACCTCCCGGGGAGTGTAGTAAATCTCCCTGTGACGGTCTGTCCCGGTCCTCTCGCTCTTTTTGCACTTGTCTGGCTTGTGCCATGACCTGCAGAAGCGGCTCTGCAGTTGGGCTGGGTCCCAATAGACTGATCATCCATCGGATGTCCTTTTGCATCACGGTTTCTTCCTCTTGATCCATCTCTGTATTACTGGTATTATCGCTCTGTATTAATTCTGCAATTAACGTGGCTTTTGTCTTGTTACTTGCCACTCTGCCTCGAGCTTCCAGTAAGTCCTTTAGTGTGGTTCTTTTAAGTAGCTGGTACTGCTGAGCCATTCATTCCTTTGCTTGGTTTGAAATGTCCATTCGGGATTCGAATCCCTCCGCTTGCCACCAGTTGTAAGGAAACCAAGTCTAGCCAAACCGTTTTCGGTAGTTTCCTCCCGAAATGCCAGAGTCTAAGAAAGTGAGAGTTCTGTTCGGCAGGTACAGGAAACGAAGTCCATACGAAATATAACAGCTTCACAAGATAATTCCCTTGGTAAAGCATACGAATTCCAAATAACAGTCAGAGTCCAGGATCAGGATACAAGTAGAACTAACTTTTATTCACATACATGGCTTTTTATGCAGGTCCCCATGCAAGGGGACATCCCACAGGGAGGAGTAACATTTATCCAATCCTGAACAATACAAATATAAAACACACCCAATACAAACAAGCAGTTCCCTCCCCTAGTCCTGGAGATAATCAGGTCTGATATAGTAACAACCTAATTATCTCCAGGCTGAAAATTCACTGTTTTCCCCAATTTCTGGAACACCCCTTTATGCCTGGGGTATCCCCACAAATCCTATGTCCCCTGATAGCCCCGATCTGGGTGACCAACATATCCAAATTTCACCCAGATCGGTTCAGGGGTTCACAAAAACCATGGAAGTCCTTTGTGACCGGTTCACTGTGGGTGGGCTGCCCAAAATAGTTCCAGAGATTCGTGTGGTTTTGCCGGTCACTTTAGAAAAAGGGAAAAAATGAATAAAAGTACCGAATGAATTCCCCTGGCTCCTAGCAGCGATTGTTCCCCTCATTCGTGTGCATATTTGTACCGAATAGCGCTCTTCTAGCTAATCGGTATCAATAGTTCCAGCGTTCGTATGATTGAGACCGGTGTTCGGGAAGTCGAGTGTCCGATTTTAGTTCCAGACACTCGACGACCAAGTCCCGCTGCCTTTGTTTGACGAAAAAAAGATGGCCGCGGTTTTCTCTGCCACGTGGCGTTCGGCAGTACGAACACTGACCGCACACATAGGGGGTGAAAGTGATGCCGGCTTTGAAGTTAAGTGAGCCAGGGGTGGTCTTTGTTCGGCAGTCCCATCTGCCGAATGAAAATACACAGAAAAAGCAAGAAATATGCAAAAAAATACCGAACAAATAGTCATTTCTTCACAATGACCTATACACAAAAATGGCTTCATTAAGTTAAAGTTGTTTTGGTGACTATAGTATCCATTTTATTATAACTGTAGACAAATCATGAAAATATTACATAGCTCCCAGCAGTACATAAAACAATTAGAAAGACAAAGAACTGGAAATTCACATATATTAGACACTATACCAGAACTATGGAAAATACATATAAAATATTTAAAGATACCGTAGAGGGTCTACAAAAAACACCAGTCTTTATTTACTGTACATATTACAGCAGTTTAGCCACAGCACCATAAATTCTAACTTCACTGGGGTTCGGCTCCGCAACAGCGGGTGTGCCCCCTGTAGGAGCCCCTGCTTTATCACGCTTGAAACACCTGTTAAGGCCGTGGGTGCCCCCACAACCCAAGCGTTGGGAAGGCCACTTGCTGAAAGGGTGGCGTCTTATGCGTCATCATCAGCTTCATCCACAGAGGTAGGTCCATCTTGTCCCACCTCATACCCAGATTTGCCGCGAGCCGGTGCTGGACCTTGCTCCCGACCACGCCCCAAAGTGACGCCCACCCCGGGTGCCCAAACTCGGTCTACCCACCCCCAAAGTGTTAAGTAAGGTATGCAATTAATTCAGTAACATATGAGAGTGTAGTGCAACATCAGACTCATCGGCCAAGCCCCCCACCTGCAAAGGCCCAGGGGCTGCTCTAGGAAATCCATCGGGTCCAGGATGTGTAACATCCGCCGACTGCATGCCAACCAGGGAGCCCACCTGATGAAGAATGTCTTTTGAGAAGCCCTCACTTCCTTCCATGGTGACGCTCCACCGACCACCCTGCACCTGGCACCTCAGGTTCTCAGGGCTCCCTCTACTCTGTGGATATGGGCTCCGCACGTAAGGGACCTTGGAAGGGCCATGGTGCTCCCACTGATAAAGAGAAAGCTGCCTGCCAAGTTAACCAAGATGGCCTCTGGTTCAGGCCACCACCTGGTGGAGGAGGGTTGTGATGTCCTGGATAAGTACCGGACCGACAACTCTGGTGCCACATCCCCCAGTGCGGGTTTCTTTCTCAGCCAGGCCATTCGCATTAAGTGAGGGAGACGGTGTTGGCATCTCTCCTGACTGTTCATTAAAGGGCCCGCCAATGACCGCTGATGACCCCGGTGAGATTCTGGATTCTTTCGGCCCTCCCCCTTCATTCAGAAAATGTATCCCTGCTGGACAATGGCTCAGTGGAGTGGGCGACTGGCCCACCTCACTTTTTGAGCAATATCTCCCTTGTAAAAAGAAGACAATCAATCTGCATGCCCTCAACGCGTATGTCATCTATCGACTTTTCAAGATAGAGGCCATCCATCTCCTCAGAGACCTGCTCTGTGAGGGCAATTGGTTCTCTCAACTGGATCTGAGGGATTAATACCTCACGGTCCCAATCTGATTCAGGACCTGGGATTCGCCCTCAACATGGAATTATGGGAACCAGTTGCCTGTCGGCCGGGATAATTTCTGAGTTTCGTAGTGGATTCGGTTCAGGTGGTGCTCTGTCTTCTTCCTATGTCCAAGGTGACCACCTTCAGGAAGGAAATCAGATGCCTGCTCTGCGACACACAGGTCACACTAAGGGACCTGGCCCAGACGTTTGGCCTGTTGTCATCCTCCATTCAAGCCATTTTCCAGGACCCTGCACTATCGGGCACTCCAACACCTGAAGGCTCGCTATCTCAGGTCATTGGCCTCATATGACCGAGTCGTGTGGCTTTCGAACAAAGCCCGTCTGGAACTTCATTGGTGGCTGTGACATATAGAGGCCTGGACCGGCAAGGCGATTTTCGGACCTCAACCAGACTTTGTCCTGGAATCAGATGCCAGCTGTATGGACTGGGGCGCTACATGCGATGGCATGGTGACAGTAGGACTCTGGACTCCAGAGGAGAGAGCTCTTCAAATCTACTGTCTGGAACTAATTGCAGGATCGGTCGCCACTCACAGCTTCACCAAGGGGAAGAATCATTGCTCGCTGCTTCTCCGCATAGACAACATCCCGGCTGTCTGTTACATAAATCAGTTGGGAGGTTTCCCGCTCCAAACTGCTGTTGGATCTCACAAAGGATCTCTTTCTATACTGTCTGGGCAAGAAATGTGACTTGTGGCAGAATATCTCATAGGACAATCAAGTAGCGGACTGGTTCTCCCGACACTGGAGAGATGCCACCAACTGGCAACTTCACCCTTTCGGCTACTGGACTCATTTCGAGACCCCCTTCACTCGGATCTGTTCGCATCCAGGGTGAACCATTTGTAGTGGACTACAAACAGCTGTTGATTTCCAACATACAACCGTTTAGGGCTGTTTCTGCACCTACGATCACTCATTGGATTCAGTGGTTTCTCTCATTGGCTGGCGTGGCGAGTTCCTTCGGGGCACATTTGGTTTGGGGCGCTGAAGCTTCAGCAGCTCTAGAAGCCAGTGAGTCCCTTACAGATATTCCTCAGCACCGCTGTTTGGTCTAGGGAATCTTGGTCTAGGGAATTGGCTTAAGTGGCTGTGGTAACTTAATTATCTCCAGGTACAGGGAATATCTCTATGTCAAAACTGTTACAAAAACCACATAAAAATTCATAACTCTTATAATACAATGTTTAACCTATATGTCCAACATATCCCCAGATAGCTTGGATCTGAGCAATCAATAAATCCAAAACGTGCTCAGATTTCACGAATACAGTTGGATCGCCATAGGGTTAAACAATAACAAGAGCTGATGGGAGATTGAGGAGGGAAAAAGGAGCCAGTTTAAACTGGTCTGGCAGTGTCCCTGGGACAACACCCTGCTGATGAACAATAGGACAAGAAAAAAGGGAGGAGGCACATTTTCTCATGGATTTAAAGGGGCAGAAAAGGTGTTTTAAAATCCAATAAGCCCAAATAGACTTTTAAATGGCAATACACCCCATAGTCACAGGGTAAGAGGCTGGCAAGCAGGCCTCTCCAAAAGTCAGTGGCGAAGTGTAGTACTTCACAGGCGGCTGGGTAGGGTAGCTCCCAAACGGTGTCCCAGACCTGGACCATGGTCGGTGGGCAGGAGGCCGGCTCCTCACTCCTACAGAAGTCCATGGAAAACGTATGTGGGAAGGAGCGTTTGTCACAGGTTAGATCAGTGTTTCCCCAGGTGTGGAAAGCATAAGAAAGAAGAAGCATGTGAATATGGAAATAATCATATTTATCTGCTTGCAGAGTTAGGGTCAATATATATTTTTTATATATAAAATATGAATATAATACAACTGAAGAATTATGGACTGTCATCCACTAATGTTAAATTATTGAATAATTTGTATAATGATGAATCTATAGTTAATTGAACTTAATTGGTGGATGAATAATATTGAGTTATATTTGTCTTTTTTAACCTTTGGTTCAAGTGACTATTTAACCCCCTATAAGATATTTATTATTCATTGTGAGACTATGTTTTGGATTTGTATTATTTTTTCATTATACTTTTGGGTATATATCACCTTATATTCAACAGATTTGGCTTCTACGTGTGATATAGAAGTTGCTTTTAAAGCATTATTCACTTTTGACTAATACCTGCACTTTAAATATAATTCACTGTTTATTATGTTTGGACATTAGTACTGGTATAACATTATAGCACTTATTTTAATTTTTAGATATCACTCCATATTTGTTATGTCCTGCATTAGTGCGAGACATAATCTTGTTTTTTAAGCACTTGTCACTTTAAAGCAATGTTTGCTTCTTAAATATAATACAATTTTTGCTAGTATATAAGATCATAGATTATTTTCATTATGTTAATTTATATTTACTTTATGTATGATGACTTATAATATTGTCCACTGTTTATTTATTTGTGATTTTGCTAAAGATCAAATATAGTACTTCATGAATTATATATAATTATTGTGTATGTATATATATATATATATATATATATATATATATATATATATATATATTTGTGTAAGGGGCAAATAGCCGTATATGGAGTAAGGATCCAGCATAAGCGTAGGATAATATAAAGGGAGCAAGTCGGTTGTGGTGTGCCGAGACCGACGATACGGTAGGCCTGTAAATAAAGAGGGCCCACCAAGGAGTAAGAAAGTAAAAGTAAATGGAAAGAAAAGAGAAAGTGTTGAAATGAGGAGTGGGTGGGAGGGTCATTCTGATGCTGACCTCAAGTGATATGAGTCAGGTAAGGGGTGTCCCTTATATAGGGGAGTGAATTAATTTAAGCCCCTCCCACAAATACAGGCCAAACGGCCTTAATACATATACATATATATATGTTATAAATCATGGATTTGCCACTTAAGAGCACTAGTTGAGCTAGCCTTTAAATACACATTTTATCCATCTATACATTATTAATATTATTTGGTTTATGTGAATATTCCATTGCCTTGCCATAAGGGTAAGGCTTTTAACTAAACTGGATTTTTTTCTTTTAACCAACTTATATTGGATCCTTTTTGTGTATAATAAAACTATTAAAGAGTTGTGGGCTCATTGATTAAAAAATTGTAAATTCATTGGCTGTGCTCATCTAGGCTCCTTGACATCCTTGATTTAAAAGTAGATGATTGGTGAGACAATTGTATTTTACTCAGATGTTTAATTTTAATGTTATCAATCAATTATTGGATCACATGTGTATTCACTGATTCAATATGTTATGCACCTATATATTGTATCATTTGTGTGTGCTTCAGTAGCTTGATAAAGACCCTTAGGGGTTGAAACGTCGCTTTGTAGCTGCTGGTTCCAATAAATTGCCTTTTTCTTGGAATTCATTTGGAGTGCCTGGATTCACTTTTCTATTTCTTATTCAATTTTTCTATTGTGACCAACATTTTGCAATACCATGACCAGTGAGTAAATGGTTCTTCTTCAGGCTTATCATAACAAAGCTTGGTTATCAAGGCAGTATTGATAATGTATTTTACATTTCCATTGTGACAAAGAGTAATTAAACACCATTCTATCCTAGGTTTTGTTGTTGCATTGTCGTGACAGGAAGGTCTTTCATGTCACAGGACAATATTGTCACTCCTTGACGGGGTTTTCACAGCCACTTCCACTTCACTTTTCTCTCCGTGCTGTGAGCCTGTGTGAATACAGAAGTTGGCATTGTATGAAGTGACTGTTTGCAGGGTGCAAAGCCCAGGAAACGTTTGGTTCACTTAGATCAATGGATAATACACCGTTATAGACCATTTAGGGAAGTCCATCATTCCTCTTTTCTTTATCAGCAAACTATGGATGTAACCAACCTGCTTCTGATCTTCTGGTCTCTCCTCGGTATGTAAGAGATTTACTCATTTTATCTTCTGACATTTCATTCTCAAATTTAACCTTTCCAATGTAAATATTCACCAAGCACTAATTTTGTGATTACTTAATAATATATGTATTTTTTTTTTTTTACTACGTTGTTTCTTTTTATTTATTAGCTTTATTGTTTATGTACTTTGGCTGGTTACAATAGTAGATAACAATTAAGACATGTTATTCTGTCTGTACACACATACCTTCAGACCCAGATGGCCAGAACCATGTTTTTTTTCTGATGCTTATCACTTCTTTATGTTATCGGACAAGTACATGATAAATGCTGTCTCATGTTATAATAAACTCACTGCTGCAGGACAGAATTACAGTAAAACGGAATTTATAGCAAAACCGTTCTCACTCCATCCAAGCAAGGCTGTCTGCTGGAATGAGAGAGGGCACCAGGTATTCTATCCACTGACTGCCTGGTCTTGTAAAGATGTGCAGGTGTATTGGGATCTCGAGTTACAGCTGGGACAGGACCTTGAAATAGGACTGTTCCACTGAAATGAAGACTGTTGAGAGTTCTGCAAATATAACGAGAATCCACAGGAGCTGCAGACAGAGTAAATCAACATTCAAAGGAGAGGTTCCTGAATGCACTGCATCATGTGCTCCCCTTCAGGGGCGGACTGACACCTCACAGGGCCCTCGGGCAGTGGGTGATCAAGGGCCCGCCCTCCTGGTTTTCTGGCCCCTGCTACTCTTCTCCCCCTTCTTTCTGCCGCTTTTACACATATATTATGTGTAGGCTGCCCAGCACACAGAATGGCTGCATGAGAGCCACACATACCTGAGGTGGGAGCAGAGGTGGGTACTGGGGGCAGAGATGGGCACAGGGGGGCTGATGTGGGTACTGGGGGGCTGAGGTGGGAGCAGAGGTGGGTACTGCGGGCTGAGCTGGGTACAGGGGGGCTGAGGTGGGTACAGGGGGCTGAGGTGGGAGCAGAGGTGGGTACAGGAGGGCTGAGGTGGTAACAGGGGGGCTGAGGTGGGAGCACAGGTGGGTACTGGGCACTGAGGTGGGTACAGTGGTGGGTACATGGGGGCTGATGTGGGTACTGGGGGCTGAGGTGGGAGCACAGGGGGGCTGAGGTGGGAGAAGAGGTGGGTATTGGGGGCTGAGGTGGGCACAGGGGGGCTGATGTAGGTACTGGGGGCTGAGGTGGTTACAGGGGGGCTGAGGTGGGAGCACAGGTGGGTACAGGGGGGCTGAGGTGGGAGCACAGGTGGGTACAGGGGGGCTGAGGTGGGAGCAGAGGTGGGTACTGGGGGCTGAGGTGGGAGCAGAGGTGGATACTGTGGGCTGAGGTGGGTACAGGGGGGCTAAGGTGGGAGCAGAGGTGGGTACTGGGGGCTGAGGTGGGTAAAGGGGGGCTGATGTGGGTACTGGGGGGTTGAGGTGGGAGCACAGGTGGGTACTGGGGGCTGAGGTGGGTACAGGGGGGCTGAGGTGGGAGCAGAGGTGGGTACTGGGGGCTGAGGTGGGTAAAGGGGGGGCTGAGGTGGGTACTGGGGGGTTGAGGTGGGAGCACAGGTGAGTACTGGAGGCTGAGGTGGGTACAGGGGGGCTGAGGTGGGAGCAGAGGTGGGTACTGGGGGCTGAGGTGGGTAAAGGGGGGCTGATGTGGGTACTGGGGGGTTGAGGTGGGAGCACAGGTGGGTACAGGGGGGCTGAGGTGGGAGCAGTGGTGGGTACTGGGGGCTGAGGTGGGTACAGGTGGCTGAGGTGGGTACAGGGGGGCTTAGGTGGGAGCAGTGGTGGGTACTGGAGGCTACGGTGGTTACAGGGGGGCTGAGGAGGGCACAGGGGGGCTTAGGTGGGAGCAGTGGTGGGTACTGGAGGCTACGGTGGTTACAGGGGGGCTGAGGAGGGCACAGGGGGGCTAAGGTGGGAGCACAGGTGGGTACTGGGCACTGAGGTGGGTACAGTGAGGCTGAGGTATGTACAGGGGGGCTCAAGTGGGAGCAGAGGTGGGTACTGGGGCTGAGGTGGGTACAGGGGGGCTGATGTGGGCACTGAGGTGGGTACAGGGGGCTGAGGTGGGCACAGGGGGGCTGAGGTGGGAGCAGAGGTGGGTACTGGGGGCTGAGGTGGGAGCAGAGGTGGGTACAGGGGGCTGAGGTGGTTACATGGGGGCTTAGGTGGGAGCAGAGGTGGGTACTGGGGGCTAAGGTGGGTACTGGGGGCTGAGGTGGTTACAGGGGGCTGAGGTGGGTACAGGGGGCTGAGGTGGGTACAGTGGGATCAGAGGTGGGTACTGGGGCTGAGGTGGGTACAGTGGGATCAGAGGTGGGTACTGGGGCTGAGGTGGGTACAGTGGGATCAGAGGTGGGTACTGGGGCTGAGGTGGGTACAGTGGGATCAGAGGTGGGTACTGGGGCTGAGGTGGGTACAGTGGGATCAGAGGTGGGTACTGGGGCTGAGGTGGGTACAGTGGGATCAGTTGTGGGTACAGTGGGATCAGAGGTGGGTACTGGGGCTGAGGTGGGTACAGTGGGATCAGAGGTGGGTACTGGGGCTGAGGTGGGTACAGTGGGATCAGAGGTGGGTACTGGGGCTGAGGTGGGTACAGTGGGATCAGTTGTGGGTACAGTGGGATCAGAGGTGGGTACTGGGGCTGAGGTGGGTACAGTGGGATCAGAGGTGGGTACTGGGGCTGAGGTGGGTACAGTGGGATCAGAGGTGGGTACAGTGGGATCAGAGGTGGGTACTGGGGCTGAGGTGGGTGCTGAGCTGAATTAAAATTATTTGAAGCTTACCTGTGCTGTCTGCCAGGCTGCTGCAGCTCCATATCTTCCGGCTGCTCTTCAGGCAGGGCAGGACGTGATGTCACTTCCTGGCCCCGCCTCTTCCTCCTCACACACAGCACCGCACGGCTGGAGACCTGGCAGCAAGAAGTGAATACTCACTGCCAGGTCTCCCTGAGAGAGGGGAAACGGGTGAGGGGGTTAACAGAGTGATATGCTGCAGGGGTCCTGCAGCATATCACTAGAATAACGGAGAAATCATGTTTCTGGCTGAGGAGATCTCTGATCTCCTCAGCCAGAGCATGACTGTGCTGCCGGGCCCCCTGACTGCCTCGGGTCCTCGGTCCATGACCGATCTGCCCGACCTGTCAGTCCGCCCCTGCTCCCCTTTTAGCTTTGCCCTTATCAATACTGGAAAGCTATTTATAACATAGTATGGAATGTTCTCTATCAGCAGTTCATATCTCCTATGAAACCCTTTATGTCCTATTCGCAAAGTCTCCTTTTATTTTATCTATACTGTTAACTATTATATTGTATCATTCCCTATGTTTAGTGCACATGCTCTTTATGGCACAAATAACACTTTATGTTGAGTTTTCAGTCCGCAGGCTGCTGTCTACATTTGTTCATATTAGATTTCTATAAACAGATTGTATCTTCTGACACTTCTCTCTCATGTTAAAACTTCTCAATTTAAGTTTCTCACTATGCAGTTTTATAAATTTATATTTTTTACACACCCCTGGCTGTCAATCAGACATTTAGTCTAAGGCAAAGGAAGGGCTTTTTTGCCGTAAGTACAATAAGGATCTGGAATTCTCTTCCTGAAGAAGTGATTTTATTAGAGTCCATACAGATGTTCAAACAGCAACTAGATCCATACTTGCAAAAACAGAATATTGAGGGATATAATTTGGCAATGTAGGGTAAATGCATCTTGATCCAGGAATGAAGTGTTGTAGCTATGTGTGAGGTGTGTTGTGGCTTTTTTGTGTGCATGCTGTATAAGGCTGACTGTGTGTAATGTGTGTATAGCTGTCAATGGCTGTGTTTGGGCAGCTGTGAGTGGTATGTGTAGCAGTGTGAGTAGCTGTGAGTAATGACTTTGGGCCGCTGTGAATGTTGTGTGGGGTAATGTGTGCTGTATGGGAAATACATGTGGGAAGTAGTGGAAGATGGGAGGGGGGAGTTTGGGTGCAGTAGTGAGGGTTTAAAGGGACACTGTAGGCACCCAGACCACTTCTGCCCATTGGAGTGGTCTGGGTGCCAACTCCCACTACCCTTAACCCTGCAACTGTAATTATTGCAGTTTTTTATAAAATGCATTAATTACCTTGCAGGGTTAAGTCCTCCCCTAGTGGCTGTCTATTAGACAGCCACTAGAGGGCACTTCCTGCTCTATAACACAGATTATCTGTGTTAGAGCGTCGCTGGATGTCCTCACGCTGTGTGAGGACCTCCAGCGTCGCTCAAATCCCCACAGGCTGCTCACTTTTTACTAGACATGCCCCTACTCGCGGTATAGCGAGTAGGGCCAAAATGTACTAATACTAAATCATTTTGACTTAGTATTAGTAAATTTGGCTGAAAGACCAATTTAGATCTTTCAGCCTTTTGGTAGATAACTCCCTAATACCTTGAGAGAGTCTTTCAAAACGCGCCATTAAATCACTGAACACCGAACTCCAACCCGAACATACAGTGAAATGTCCGTGTTCGGGTCCGGGGTAAAAAAAACGTAATGTTCACTCAACTTTATTTATAACACATTACAAACCATAACTTTTTTACGTTTCAAAATATATAACTTGTAACCAAACATCCCTGGTCTTAAAACCCAGAGATTTTAACACATGAATTACCAGAGTTCAGCACTATTAGACAGAACTTTAACAAATATATAACCAAACTCAGCTAGTCCACCTCCCCCCCACTTTAAAATAGGTAGATGACCTCAACCCCAATAAAACACCATGACATAAAATAACATTTTTAGGGGGGAGGGCGGGGAACAGGTCTAATAAATTTTTTATTTTACTTTTTTGGCGCCTGATGTTACCTCAGGACGCCTTATATATTGTATTTTCCTGCCTTACAGTGCCCTCACAGACAAGTGCTCCAATCAGAGTGCTGTCCGCGCGGACCTCTGTGCTACATGGCCGCAAAGGCTTCACAGACCATTGCCAATGCCGTCGCGACGGGCCAGCAGCTTGCGAGGCAAAATCCTGCCCATCTCTAACCTCACAGCGCACATGTGTACATGGTCAGTTGACTCAATCAAGTTGACTCAATCCATAAACTTATAGACATCTGTAAATCTAGAAAGCAAAGGTTGAAAAACTTTACTGTTGAACTAAAATGGCTGCTGCAGACGGGGCTACACTTTCTCCATTGAGAGAGAGGAGAGAGAATCACATGACTTTCTATCTGACCTAGACTGCAATTACAGCACACAATCACTAGATGTAGTGCAAACATATTATCAGGATTATGGACAGTACACTGGTTTCTTTATTGATAATGAAAAGGCACCTGAAGTTTGTAACCGATATTATCAATAAATAGCTATTAAATAAAGTGGTGGCACTGAGGCCCTAGCTACATGTCTCAGACCACAAGAGGAAGCAGCTCACACTTGGATCTGCAGCAAGGTCCCCATTGCTTCCACTCAAGCAGAGGCATAAAAGTGAAGGGGAAATCTGCAACCCAGCACATCCCTGAGATGCTTTGGAAGAGCCACTACCTGTAGGGGACAGCCACCCAACTAGACATTTGCAGGCACTCCCGTCCTCCAAAACCACACTCTATACACTCTAACATGCGCAAAAATCACTCCCACTAAGGAGAGGTGAGAAACTCACGACACAAACAAGGGGAAACATGTGGTGGGAATCAGCCAGAGACAGAGAACTGGTAAGCTGGAAGGACCCTAATATGGTAATAGAAGGCCCCTCCTCTTGCTTACAATGTAACTATTTAGCACACTTCCCTTCAAAGAGACAATCCCTTAATATATCACTGCCCACTAAGGGGCCCTTTATTCCCATTAATATTCCAGAGTTGTACTTTTGTTTAAGGAAGTTATTGAATGTTTATACCCTGTTATATAATGTGTCATAACATGTCCCCATAGGTAAATAAACTGCAAGGAAAGCTTTGTAGGCAGTAAATCTCTTAGTAAAAATCTAATGTGACCTTGTCTCTTACAGGTAGAATTCACAGTGAAGACACATTCTGCACTAACCAGGTAGGATTCATCCTGGTAGAAGAAGGAGGTTCTGTCACCATTCCGTGCAGCTTCAGTTACCCCAAGGAGGACTGGGACAAATCAGAGATCACAGTGCACTGGAGAAGTGGAGAAAACAGCCCATGTGGGCGGAATGAATTCATTTACAATCACACAAAACCAAAACCATGGACTCATGAAAACTACACGGGGAGAATCTCCATGGTGGGAGACCCCATCAGAAATAAAACTGCTTCAATCACAATACAAAACTTGAATAAAAAGGATGGTAGAATGTACTGCTGTAGATTGCAATATAAAAATCATCAAAACATAGACCAACAATGGCAGAACCCTCCTGGGACCTTTCTGAGGTTTCCTGTTACAGGTAATAACACACTCACTTAACTCTACTGTCTGTGTCACCGAGTCACCCTGAAGGGGGAGGGACAGACTCATAGCTCCTTCTGTCTGTGTCCCTGCACGGGGAGGGACAGACTCATAGCTCCTTCTGTCTGTGTCACTGTGTCACCCTGCAGGGGGAGGGACAGACTCATGTGGGCTGAAGACTGATAGCTCATTTTGAGTACCAGGATACCTCCATAAAACAAAACTATAGTATATATACAGGGGTCAGGTCCTGGTGAAAAAAGTGTGGAAACTCACCCAAGATCTACTCCCCCTCTAAAAAAAAATAAAATATATACGCTCATATGCACATATACAAGGTTAGTGTGCCAGGGTTAGGGATGATAGAGGGAGGTTAGTGTGACAGAGTTAGGGAGACAGACCGGGTTAGGGATGTTAGTGTGGCAGGGTTAGGGAGGTAAGTATGGCAGGGTAAGGGAGGTTAGGGGGTTAGAGAGACAAGGTTGGGGGGCTAGTAAGACAGGGTTAGGAGCTTTGAGAGACAGGCTTAGGGAGCCTAATAAGACAAGATTAGGGGGTTAGAGAGACAGGGTTAGGGGGTTAGAGGGTTAGTGTGACAGAGTGAGAGGAAAACACACAGACTTAAAACACATTTAATACATTTTGCTTTGCCCCCCTCCTGCTTATCTTCTGTGCAGGCAGTAAAGGCAATAATTAATTTCATGGTGTTCCAGTGGGTCTCTGTGGTCCAGTGTGCTGCTGGTTTGGTCCCTGGTGGCCCAGTGTGGTGCTAGTGAACCCTGTGGTGGTCCAGTGTGCTGCTGGGGCTGCCGCACTCCCTCGCTGTTCTGGCGCACTGTGATGAAGTAGAGCGCAGGCTGGGAACCCGGCACCTGTGCTCTGACACTCACAGTGCGCCGGTAATGCGAGGGAGTGCGGCAGCCCCAGCAGCACACTGGACCACCACGGGGTTCACTAGCACCACACTGGACCACCAGGGACCAAACCAGCAGCACACTGGACCACCAGGGAGTTTGTTACAGCTGACAGGGAGATCTTTTGATCTCCCTGCTAGCTCAAGGAAGGGGGCTTGATCAGAGCCTTCAGGACTATTAACGGGAACAGCATTCCTGCTGTGTGGAAAGTGCAGGAACGTGGTTCCCACACGTCCCTGCAGGACTCGGGCCATATATATATATATATACATATATATATAAATATATACAGTCAGGTCCATAAATATTGGGACATCGACACAATTCTAATCTTTTTGGCTCTATACACCACCACAATGGATTTGAAATGAAATGAACAAGATGTGCTTTAACTGCAGACTTTCAGCTTTAATTTGAGGGTATTTACATCCAAATCAGGTGAACGGTGTAGGAATTACAACAGTTTGTATATGTGCCTCCCACTTTTCAAGGGACCAAAAGTGGGACAATTGGCTGCTCAGCTGTTCCATGGCCAGGTGTGTGTTATTACCTCATTATCCCATTTACAAGGAGCAGATAAAAGGTCCAGAGTTCATTTCAAGTGTGTTATTTGCATTTGGAATCTGTTGCTGTCAACTCTCAATATGAGATCCAAAGAGCTGTCACTATCAGTGAAGCAAGCCATCATTAGGCTGAGAAAACAAAACAAACCCATCAGAGAGATAGCAAAAACATTAGGTGTGGCCAAATCAACTGTTTGGAACATCCCTAAAAAGAAAGAACACACCGGTGAGCTCAGCAACACTAAAAGACCCGGAAGACCACGGAAAACAACTGTAGTGGATGACCGAATAATTCTTTCCCTGGTGAAGAAAACACCCTTCACAACAGTTGGCCAGATCAAGAACACTCTCCAGGAGGTAGGTGTA
This sequence comes from Pelobates fuscus, assembly GCF_036172605.1. Taxonomy (NCBI): domain Eukaryota; kingdom Metazoa; phylum Chordata; class Amphibia; order Anura; family Pelobatidae; genus Pelobates; species Pelobates fuscus. Next base: position 397,550,762 of record NC_086319.1, read on the forward strand.
TATGTGTCAAAGTCAACAATCAAGAGAAGACTTCACCAGAGTGAATACAGAGGGTTCACCACAAGATGTAAACCATTGATGAGCCTTAAAAACAGGAAGGCCAGATTAGAGTTTGCCAAACAACATCTAAAAAAAGCCTTCACAGTTCTGGAACAACATCCTATGGACAGATGAGACCAAGATCAACTTGTAACAGAGTGATGGGAAGAGAAGAGTATGGAGAAGGAAAGGAACTGCTCAAGATCCAAAGCATACCACCTCATCCGTGAAGCATGGTGGTGGTAGTGTCATGGCGTGGGCATGTATGGCTGCCAATGGAACTGGTTATCTTGTATTTATTGATGATGTGACTGCTGACAAAAGCAGCAGGATGAATTCTGAAGTGTTTCGGGCAATATAATCTGCTCATATTCAGCCAAATGCTTCAGAACTCACTGGACGGTGCTTCACAGTGCAGATGGACAATGACCCAAAGCATACTGCAAAAGCAACCAAAGAGTTGTTTAAGGGAAAAAAGTGGAATGTTATGCAATGGCCAAGTCAGTCACCTGACCTGAATCCGATTGAGCATGCATTTCACTTGATGAAGACAAAACTGAAGGGAAAATGCCCCAAGAATAAGCAGGAACTGAAGACAGTTGCAGTAGAGGCCTGGCAGAGCATCACCAGGGATGAAACCCAGCGTCTGATGATGTCTATGCGTTCCAGACTTCAGGCTGTAATTGACTGCAAAGGATTTGCAACCATGTATTAATTGATTTATGACTGTTAATCTGTCCCATTACTTTTGGTCCCTTAAAAAGTGGGAGGCACATATACAAACTGTTGTAATTCCTACACCGTTCACCTGATTTGGATGTAAATACCCTCAAATTAAAGCTGAAAGTCTGCAGTTAAAGCACATCATGTTTGTTTCATGTCAAACCCATTGTGTTGGTGTATAGAGCCAAAAAGATTAGAATTGTGTTGATGTCCCAATATTTATGGACCTGACTGTATACATATACATACTTTTTAAATCCTATAATGTTTAAATATTATATAGAATCATAGAACCAAGGCTTTTTCTGTTTATCTGTAGACAGATCATAGATAGATAGATTAATTACAAAATGTGTTTGCGGTATTATTCCACACATCCTTTCATACAGCCATAATCCTTCACAGCTAGATTAAATCATGAATCCCTATCCCATATTTCAAATTCTCACTCTACCATAGGCATGATTAGAGGTATGGATGCAACAACTGTTTATAATCTTTTATCTTGCAACTTCCTGTAAAACTGCCTCTTATAGATTTTTATTCTTTATTTCATAAACCTCTATCGATACAGTATCAGACTGTAGTGACTAAATATTAGGGATCGACCGATTATCGGTTTTACCGATATAATCGTCCGATATTCCGTATTTTCGACAATATCGGTATTGACCAATATAGATACCGATATTGCCGATAACACCTCCTAGGACCGCCAGGCTCATTACAAGCCCGGCAGTCCTGAGGGGGCCCGCAGGTAGCATTTACTTACCTTCCCTGCAGTTCCTCCAGCTCCCAGTGTAAATCTTGCGAGACTCGCGGCTGTCAGAGCGTTGCCACGGATAACCGTGGCAACGCTCCGCGCGGCACACAAACCGCAAGATTTACACTGGGAGCTGGAGGAGCTGCAGGGAAGGGAGGTAAGCGCTACCTGCCGGCCCCCTCACTGCTCAGCCAATGCCACTGGACCACCAGGGACTGTCATAGCCCCCCTCCCTGGCCAGGCAACAAGCAGAGAGGGGGGACAACAAAAAATAATAAAACATAAATATTAAAAATAAACATGAAAAAATAAACATAAATATTAAAAATAAAAACAAACATAAATATTAAAAATTAAAATAAAGCAAACATTGAAAATGTAAATAAAAAAATGCTTCCCCCCCCCACCACCATTTTACACAAATCACATCCCTTCAGGAAAACACACACACTCTGCATTATATACACACACTACACACAATGTATATAATGCAGAGTGTGTATATAGTGTAGTGTGTCTATGTAGTGTAGTGTGTGTGTCTATTATGTAGTGTAGTGTGTGTGTGTATATATAATGTACTGTGTGTGTGTATAATGCACACACTACACACTCTGCATTATATACACACACTATACAAACACACTGCACTCACTATACACACACTACACACACTGCATTCACTATACACACACACACATTACACACACACATTACACACACTGCATTCGCTATACACACTACACACTGCACTCACTTTATGCACACTACGCACACACACTGCATTCCATTTATACACCACACACTACACAAACACACACACTCTGCATTCATTATATACATACTACACAAACAGTCACTGCATTAACTATATACACTACACAAACACACCCTGCATTCATTATATACACACTACACAAATATACACAGATTCACTGTCTAAACACACTGCATCCACTGCATGTGGCTTGTATATTTTGTGCATTTACCTTTAGAAATATTTTATTTTTTCAAAATGGTAAATGTACAGAATATCGGCAAGTTATCGGCTATGGGCCTGAAATAGATTATTGGTATCGGTATCGGCTCTAAAAAATCAATATCGGTCAATCCTTACTAAATATTGCTGGAGGTCACCTGTATATGTTATGCAGAAATTATTATATCAAGTATCAGAAGTCATATCATAGTCATCATCAGTTTGATAATGAAAGCCTCCCAACTGTCCCACTTTCAGCAGGACAGTCCAAGTTGTAGGATCCTGCCCACTGTACTACTGATTTAGCTCCTTGATGTCCCTCTTGTGCTATGCAGTAGGAACTAGAGCTTCAACAGCCTTCTCTGTATGGTCTGCAGATGCGTAGAAAGGTGTCCAAGTCCTTTACTTGTGCCACCCCAACCTGGTCCATGCCATGAGTGCAGATGGGTGCAGATGCCCCCTCACAATGCTGGACCAAAATTATTTTTTCTCAGTGATGCATCCATCAGAGGTGGAGACCACAAGCCCGAACCATTGGACCACCAGGGAGCAACATATTAGAACCCAATGGGCCACAAGGAAGCAAGGCTATGGTCACCAGGGCTTGGGACTATGATCTCCAGGGAATCAAGATCATAAAACCCCCAGGTCAAAGGTAACCTGTTTTTTTTTTTGTTTTTTTACAATTCTAATGTGCACTCAGCAATACACAAAACACTCAGCTACCCACACACAGCAACACACATCACTCGCAGATACCTACAGATTCTCTCACATGGCACTCGTAGCTGCCCACACACATGTATAAGTCACAGCTGCCTACATCCATCACACACAGCTACCCACATACGCAGCCACTTCATACACAGTCAAAACATATACATTATACACACAGCTACTCACACTTACAGTTGCCACACTCATACACACACCTCACTTTTTGGGCGATTTAACAATTTCTATTGGTCCTACAGACATTGGTCTTCTCCTGCAGGGGACGCTGGAAGTCTTCAAGGCTAAATAATGGTCTGCAGGGATAAACCATAAGCAGGGGCTGTAGTGGTTAAAGTGTTTGGAATGTTATTTTAATTAATATTTAATATTTAATTTATATCTAAATAAACAACATAGAGAAAGAACTCCTGGGTGCATACCATAATGAAACATGCTGTGCATGCCTATGCTCACATGCCTTCTTCTGGGAGGAACCAACCAATATGGGTGTTGCCAGTAACACCATTAGTGATGGGACCAATGTTGGGAGGTATGATGATTGTGACGAGAGCAATCTCGCCACATTGCATTGGAGAAGCCTGGTTGCCCGCCTGCTCCCTTTAGACTATGGTCCTGCATTTTAAACTTTTATTTTACCTGCAGAAAGGTTTATTTGTGCCTTTATGCGGACTGTTAAAGCCATGCTACCCCAGATAGCTATGCCATGGAGCCCAGCCGTATACTGAAAGACGGTATGAAAGACTTTGGCTCCATGGCGATTGAACTGTATGTATGTGATCTGAGCGCCATTCGGTGATAATGTGCTCTCAGATCTAAGCTATCTGGGGATATGTGGAATGTGTATGTTTTATGTACTAAATGTAACAGTATGTACTTTTATGTATTTTATTGTCCTTTGTCTGCCGTGTGTAATGGAGTTTTGCCTCTGTCCTTGGAGATAATTGGATTCCTTCCCAATTATCTCCAGGCCAGAGAGGAGGGATTGTATGTTTGTGCTGGGTGTGTTTTACGGTTCTCCTGTAAATGATTGGTTGTACTGTGTCCCACCCTGTGGGATGTCCCCTTGCATGGGGACTTGCATAAAAGCCAGTGTGTGGCCATTACAGTGGAGTTCACTGCTTGACCCTCAACACAGAGCTTTGTCTCATTCTTGGGGGGATTCACTGTATGCTGTTGGAGATTGATTGCCAGGATTGTAAGCCGCTTGGGAGCTTTTCCTGTTCGTCTGCTAGCAGCTATTCGTGAGGTTCCAGTTCGGGAGTTTGGAGCGCTACCTTATTCCCTTGTATGCAGTTCGGGAGTTTGGTGCATTCACTTATATTCAATTCGTGAGTTTTGGTGATTCTACAGTAGCTGTGCCTGTCTCTGAAAAGGGGATTATCGTCTAAGCGGTTTTTACCCCTTGTCTGCTGAAACGGTCCGTTACAATGATACATTCCTTATTCGAATATTTGTTTTAACAACTTCTTGACCATGGCTACATGCCTATTACAATGGCATTTAAATTCAGTCATTTTGGCCTTTTCTAATAAGTTTAATTTTAAGAGGTATGTTAGTCTACACATAGCAGAATTGAGGACCACACATTGCTGCAGAAATTTAAACAACACAGTTTTTTTGTTGTATAAATGTTTAGCATCACTAATTACCCAGAAATGTAAGTGATGAACCAGAGTGAATCAAGAGGAAGTGTCATGTGTCATCTTAAATGTTGCCAATTCCATATATCTGTATCAAAATTGAGAATAAAAAAGGTAACATTAGGCTATGGTGTCAGTAGATGTCACATTGACCAAGGGCATTATGATAGACAGCAACATGTGTACAATGCAGAAGCAATTTCTATAAAATTTAAAATTACTTAATGTAATGTAATATTGTGCAATGCTTTCTCTACAGATAAGATATATGTGGATCAGTTGGATGCTGTCCCCGCTTTAAAAGGAGAAACAGTCATCATTCCGTGTTATATTACTTACCCTACTGGAAGTACCTTTACTGTACAAAAAGTGACCTGGCGTAAGGGAGATAGTGACCTGTGTCGAGATTATGGAGAGCTTCATGTTTGGAACTTAGAAAATAAATCAGAGCGTAAAGATCAATTCTCGCTGGTGAATTTTCCAGATGATATCTCATTAAGTATAATAAATGTGAAATCTTCAAACAAGAACTGGTACTGCTGTGAAGTGACTTCAGAAAGTCGAACATATAGTACTCATCGTGCCACTGAGCTGGCCATTATAGGTAAATATGTAGTTTGTTGTAATCAACAGATATTCCTCAAGAGAGGAAGTGTGATATAACGCTAATATCAAGTGCTGTTTTAGAGGATTTTTCTTATAACGCATTTCTTGTAGTTTATATCTGTATATTACAGCTACTATTGACTATTAATCTAATTGAATGCTTAATGCTTATCTTACCTAGTTTCTCCAGCACATCCTCCACTCAGAAGGGGTGTCACTAGTGGGCAGCCAGGGGGGTTACTGCCCCCCTCTACATCATGCTATGCCCTCCTTTGCACCCCTTCCAAATGCAGGCTACCTGAAGTAATGTGTGTTTTTCTTTTTTTTTTCTTTTTTTATCCCTGGTGGAGAAAAGTTAAATCTTAAAAAAACAAACAAACAAATTCATTGTGGCAGGGCTTACTGTGCATTGGGGGCAGGGCTAGATGACTGTAGGGGCATGGATAAAATCCCCAGAAGAAATCTGTCAGGGGTAACTGCTGCACTGGACGAGGGAAGCAGGAAGGAGTCCCTGCTTCCCCAATATCCAGACTCCAGGAGCTGCACTGCCTCCACTCCAGCCCATAATAGACAGAATAACTTTGTGTGTGATTATAACTGTGTGTGTTACTGTCTGCCTCTGTGTTTGACTGTCTGCCTATGTGTGACTGTAACTATGTGTGTGTGACTATCTGCACCTGTGAGTGTGGCTGTCTGCCACTGTGTGTGTAACTGCCTGCCTGTGTGTGTGTGACTGTCTGCCTGTGTGTGTGTGTGTGTGACTGTCTGCCTCTGTGTGTGTAACTGTTTTCTTGTGTGTGTGTGTGTGTGTGTGTGACTGTCTGCCTGTCTGCCTGTGTGTGTGGGACTGTCTGTCTGCCTGTGTGTGACTGTAACTGTGTATGTGTGTGTGTGTGTGTGTGTGTGTGTGACTATATGCTCTGTGAGTGTGGCTGTCTGCCTCTGTGTGTGTAACTGTCTGCCTATCTGTGTGTGTGTGTGTGTGTGTGTGTGTGTGTGTGTGACTGTCTACCTCTGTGTGTGTAACTGTCTCTATGTGTGTGTGTGTGTGTGTGTGTGTATGTGTGACTGTCTGCCTGTGTGTGACTTTCTGCCTCTGTGTGTGGCTGTCTCTGTTTCACTGTATTGGTGTGTGACTGTAACTGTGTGTGCGTCACACTCTGCCTGTGTGTGACTGTAAGCCTGTGTGTGTGATTTTACCCCCCTCACGGTCATCCCCACACCCTGCCCCCCACACTGTCACCTTCCTTCACCCTGCCCCCCACACTGTCACCTTCCTTTACCCTTCCCCCCACACTGTCACCTTCCAACACACTGCCCCCCCATATATATATACACACAAATGCACATACATGCATGTTTTATAACAGACCCCTAATTTTTTCCCTGACCCATCATGTGCCCCCAAGAAAAATTTATCCTAGAGATGCCACTGACACTCAGTGTGTAAATATGTTTTAAAGCCATCATTCACACCAGCAATGTTATACCTCCACGATGAGCCCTTATAAAGCCATGGGTCAATAGTGCGACGCATCAAATAAATAGTGACAATTAGACCTGCATCATATGAATATTCCCATGCAAGGCTCAACAAAGGTGACAACTGCTTGTCAGAGGCTCTGACTGAGACTTCGAATCATGGGAAGGCTTTTTCCACCTTAAAATCTTATCCTGCATGGAGCACTCACAATTTTTGTGAGGATATTGTGTGTTACTTTGTACACAAGACCAAAGGTGTTGCACCCAGATCTTCTCTCTTTTTTTCCTTACAACTTATATCTGTGAGGATATACTTGGAGAAAACTACTAAAGAAAAGAAACAGAACTGAAGCCCTGAAGTTTAGAGCCTATTGTAACTAAAGGCTCTAAAAAATGTGAGTTTTAAAACATTTTAATTGTGAAACTATATGCCACAATAATCTTTTCTCTCTATTTTTTGTCATTTTCATATGTCCAGTACTAACCCCTAAATAACAATTAAAAGCTGCACTCACAATTGGTTAAAACAGGTGAAGGGACAAATCACCTAAACTGTTTCTTTTCCAATGTTCTTTGTATGTGTTCCCACTAGCCTACTGTAAGATTCTCAGTGATGTTTGTGCAAATGTATATTCTGTGTTTCGTTTGTCACATTTTTGTCACTGAATTTGCTTTCGTCTATTGTGCTTTTTTGTATGTCATTTGTTTTATGTAATTGTAGCACTGAGTAACATTATATTTGTCTTTGATGGGGTTGGGGTCATATAATGGATGCACGAGGATGCACAGAACCTCTGATCATAATAATATAATATATTAAATAGTGTAATTACAAGCCAACATGATTCATTATGTTATTGTAAAAATAGTGCTATTGACTTATTACAGCATTGCAAAATTTATTTTGTCTTGAAAGATTAAAGTATTGCAAACCTTAATATGACTGTTTTTAGCGAGTTGAATGAGCCATTTGTTAGTATCACGAGAAAAGTGAAGCAAATTAGATGCCTTTCTCTTGAACCTCTGGCATTTTGATATGCAACCCAACAGAAGTTAGGAGACAATTCTTTTTGCTAAGCAGTATATCTAAAAAAAAAAAACATTATTATTAAATTAAACAAATATTAATGCAGACATGAATAGTTGTGCCTTCTGGTAAATAGATGTAAAATGCTAAGGGCATTCCCTGCCAAAGAAATCAAAACTGTAAGTCATTTGTGGGAATGAAAAATAAAAATATAAACAAATCATTACCCATCAAAGTCTTGATTGAAGATTTTGTCTTTAACATTCTTCATTCTTAAATCACCTTTCTGCAACAAATAATAATGAAATAAAAAATAACTGGCATTTACAAACTGCCAAGTAATTTTGTCAAACAGTGTCACTTAGATATATAAGGGGTAGTGTTATCCACATCATTTATTTTATCTTTTGAATGGTGGTACCTAGTAGAGAGTTGTACTAAAATTAGGTCCTCTAGGAAGGTGCCAGATACAGCCCAGAGTGACATGAGGATATATATATATATATATATATATATGAGTATATGGTGGTGGCTTGGATATCACACACATTGGATTCTTTTCCAGTCAATATCATTAGTAGCTGTATTTAGCACCTTTCTGGAGGACCTTATATTAGAACAGCAAGACTGTTTACCAGTTACTGTTATATTGTTCCTAATCTGACTTTTGGCTTCACTGATCATATTCCCAGCATTACTGTGCAATAGTATTGTTAGCTCTAGATATCTTGCATCTTATATTCTATATGCTTTCCACTGATCCTACCTGTTTCTGACATACACTCCCTTTTTATTGAGTTTTTATATTTACGGGGAGGATACAAAAAGGAAAATTGAAGGGAAAGGAAGGGGACAAACAGCAGCACAATAGTGAAATACAGCACAACAAATGTTTGTACAGTCATGCAATGCATATTTTCCGAGCTGCACAGGCACAACAAAATTGGTACAGAAATCTGTGGGTACCCGATATCCATGTATCCAATAAGTTTCATGCATCCAAGAGTAGTTTTGAGGAAGAGACAATAGTGGGAAAGCATTGTTCGTGTGAGCACTGTCTGTCAATTGCTGTAAGCAGGAGAGATAGTAACAGGATTTTGGTAGTTTTCTAGGCTTTCAGCTATGAGGGTTACATGAAAGATCAGTTTCATCTCTCGCCCATGCACCATGTTTGGTAGGCCTAACAGAAGGTAGGTGCGGGCAGGAAAGATACTGGGTGTTTCAGTTTTTATGAAATAAAGGGTTGGAGGAGCACACAGTGCCACCTCACATGTAAAGTGGAGCCTTTCATATTCTTGCAGTGCCAGCATGTGGGAGAGGTAGGGAGAGAGAGCTATTTCAGTCTGCTTGGTACGATATACCAGCAGTAAATTGCCAAGGTTAATGCTTTCAGTAGTTTTCAAGAGAAGTTGAAAATAGATTCCCATTGCTTCCGGGGTATTGTACAGTTCAAGTCAGAGATCCATTGCTTTGCAGGTTGGAGACTGAGAAGGGCATATGGTCTAAAACCAATTTATAGTACATGGAGATTGGTTTACATAGGGAGGCATGGGTTTATTTATACAGAGTTGTTCCCATATTGTTATTCCAGATGTCAAAGTAGTATGCCTAGCATCTGATATGAGATGGTGTTTTTAAAGAGTATAATTGCAAATATGAGTAGTGTGAGGAGTAAGGAACTGTATATTTAGTTGTTTGTTACGGTGTCATAACCTAACAGGCCATTTACATGATGTAGGTAGTATAGGTGCTGTGGCAGAACCACTGCTTATTCATGTGTTTTTCACTTGTATTGTGTGTTTCCCCTTGTATTTCGTGTGCTGTGCCTTGTTTTCCAATTCAGGAGCGGCCATACGAACAGAATCCATTCGTCTCCCAAACGGGGACCACCCTGGTGCCCCATTAGAATGTTCACCACCAATTAATTAGAACGTTCACACTAGTAACATAAGTTCGAAACCGCAAGGGAAGTAATTAATGAGTGCTCCTCTGGGTGGCCCCCATTTCGTACAGACAAACCAGGGGGAGCATTTGTATCCTGAAAGAAGCCGCTTCCTTTGCCTGGTGTTCGCACAGGAGCCTTGCGCACAGACACTGGTCAGGGAAATGTACTTGTGTGGGGGTTCCTAAGATTGGCGGGGACACTTTAGGGGCACTGTCTATCTTGGCAGGCTTTCTGTGCCTGGGAGACAAAGAGACTGGGTCCCTTTTCCTACACCCGGGCTCCCAGGCACAGTTGACTATGGTAGGAAGACCCATGTCATTTGGTGTGGAAGACCCCTTGTATCTGTGGCGGGCTTTCTGTACCTGGGAGATAAAGAGAAAGAGACGTGGTCCCTTTTCCCATGCCTGGGCTCCCAGGCACAGAGGATCCTGGGATGCAAACCCCTTTCTGTTTGTGTGGGAGACCCCTTGCAAGGGGTTATGCATAAAAGCCATGTGTGGCATAATAAAATCGAGTTGTACTCCTAGAGCTGTGTCTCGTCCAGTTACTGGGGGGAATGGGTGTCCTTACTCTTTAAGTGGTTCCAGAGTGGCTAAAGGAAGGAATTAGCAGAGATAATTAGCAGAGATAACCGGTTGAGTTACCCGGGGTCTGCTACAGGTGCGTGGCTCCATTTTCTATCTAGTTGTTAGCGTTGAATGTGGGAATAGAATATGTCAATTCATGTAATGGAGTTGATAAAGACAATGTGGTAGTGCTACATAATTTGGATTTGCATTTATCCCAGACTTGGAGCAGTATATTAGCTGTGGGGGCCTTAGGTATAGTAGGGCGAAGGTTTTTAGGAAGCCAATGTAGACAAGAGAGGTTGTGAGGTAGAGATGTCTCTCCAGGCGGACCCATTGTGGAGAGGGTGTAGCGAGTATGTGAGGAAGGACAGTGGCCAATATCAAGACATGGAAGTAGGACTGGACATCTGGAATGGCCAGACCCTCTTGTGTTTTTGATCAGACATGCACTTTTGATATTTTTTTTAATTATTTTTATTGTTATTGATAATTTCCCCATTACGTATTTTTTTAATTTTTTAATAAAGAATGCATATTTACATTTTAATTATTTTTTTTTGCACCCCTTATTATTTATGCTCAGACTCTTAAATTAATAGTTGCCATCTTTTTGGGGCTGCTACAAAAATTTATTGTTTTACATAATTTCAGCCCACTATACAGTATACATTGAAACAATTAAAAAAAATGCAAATTTTAAAAGAAAAAAAAAGAAAGAAATGTTTACATTTCTGTCAACTAGCATGATTATTGGGTAAAAACTTGACTTTTTTTGTGTTGGTGTGATTAGATTTAAATTACCCGGACATAAATTGGGATGGAGGGACTAGTATTCCAGTAAGGGGAAGCAGGTTTTTGAACCTGTTAGATGACACTTTAATGTCACAACTGGTAAAAGCAGCAACTAGAAAGGAGGCTTGTCTGGACCTGGTTATAACTACCTTTGTTATTCTTTGTGCTTACAATCATCTAGTCTTGAAGAAGTCCACTTGTACGGATATAACACGTTCTTGTGGGCACTAACCTAGGTGACCCTTTTGAATTCACAGAATTAGTTCCTGATATTACTAAAAGGAGGAAGAGTCTGCGCTAATTCAATTAAGCAGCAACCCTAAAAGGGAGATCCCTCGGGAAACCCTTTATTGAAAACAAGAAAATGCAAGAATGGGGGTCAAGGGCTGCGCCAGTGGTGTATCCTGGTTTTGTGCTGCCCTAGGCAGGACAAAACTCAGGCACCCCACCCCCCCCGCCCTCCCCCCCCCGCGCCACCCCCACCCAACCTTTACCCCGTCCCGCATTCTAAATACACACACATTCACTGACAGATACGCATACGCTCGCTAACAGACACAGACACACTCACACTCAGTAACAGACACACTCACACTTAGTAACAGACACGCACTAACAGACACGCACTAACAGACACGCACTAACAGACACACACTCAGTCACTAGCAGACACAAACTAGCAGACACACACACTCACTAACATACACACACACACAGTCAGACACACACACACACACACAGGCAAACACACTAACAGACACACTCACACTCAGTAACAGACACACTCACACTCAGTAACAGACACGCACTAACAGACACGCACTAACAGACACGCACTAACAGACACACACTCAGTCACTAGCAGACACAAACTAGCAGACACACACACTCACTAACATACACACACACACAGTCAGACACACACACACACACACTCACAGGCAAACACACTAACAGACACACACACTAACAGACACACACACACACTCACACTCACTAACAGACACACTCACTAACAGACACACATTCACTAACAGACACTCACTAACAGACACACACACACACTCACACTCACTAACAGACACACTCACTAACAGACACTCACTGACACACACACACACACTCACTAACAGACACACACTCACACTCACTAACAGACACTCACACTCACTCACTCACATTAACACTTTTTTTTTTACTTCAACCCCCCCCCCCCAGCCTCCTTACCTTTGGGAATGCTGGGGGGGGGGCATCTTTTTTCCCTGGTGGTCCAGTGGCTGCTGCTGGGCGGTCGGGCGGCGCTCTTGGGCGGCTGGCGAGGGAGCACTCCATCTGAGTAGTCTGCTCAGCTCCCTCGCGCGCCGCACAGTGAGGCTGGGAGGCGGAGCCGGAATATGACGTCATATTCCGGCTCCCAGCCTCACTCTGCGGCGCGCGAGGGAGCTGAGCAGACAGCTCAGAGGAAGTGCTCCCTCGCCAGCTGCCCAAGAGCGCCGCCCGACCGCCCAGCAGCAGCCCGGCATGTCTGTTAGCCGCAAGGCTAACAAGACATTTGCCTTGGGCATTTGGGGGGCGGCTTTTTTTGCCGCCCCCTAGAAAATGCCGCCCAAGGCAAATGCCTTGTTTGCCTCGCGGCTAATACGCCCCTGGGCTGCGCTTGAACAAAAGAAGTAAAAAGTGTATAAAAATATATATAGATAAAATAAGCAATAATAATAAAATCAAGTAAAGTTCATCCGGATGTATAGAAAAATAAATATAAATGAAATTGAAACAGTCTCACTGGTGTGTAATGATACGGTAATAATCCTCAAGTGTTGCTCCGTCCGTATGGTAGGTAGTCCATATATGTGAAAATAAAAGAGAAAAGAAAAAGCTGCCAATGGTGAAATATTGTATGTCCAGATGTGGTATATATTCAAAGGAAATGTATTTCACTCACATTTGTTGGAGCTTTAGCCAGCTCTAGGAGAAAAGACACTTAGTGGTTTGATCCCCACTATCGGATGTACTTAGATGGTTGGTCCGTCTATCCGGCTTGGGATTCCTGTAGTGTAGGCTAGGACCTACTCAGATATGCGTTGTTCTTTAATGCTGGGGAGATAGGTCCGCCTTTCCGGTATTGGATGGTAGATGTCCACGGAATATATATAAAAAAGCAAATAGTGCTCTCAGTGTGAACAACAAGGTAATATATTTAAAAGAGTTATACTTACAAGAATAGAGCAGACAGGTACTGCTCTATTGCCACAGCGCTGGTGGAATTATCCCCACCTAAGGATTTCTTTTGACGGGATACACTCCGAATAAAAAATAAAAAATAGAAGGTACCAATAAAAAATGTTTTTTTGAGAAAACCCCAAAGGTGAAACGCGTAAATGGTTTTAATAAGTGTATTTTAATCAATAAAAGTTATTTTTGGTTACCTTTTATACTAGGACCAATTGTATACTTATTTTTATTGTATTTTATACACTTTTTCTACTCCTGGCATTTTTTATATATTTTTTATATATTTTTTATATATATTTTTATATTATCATACTATAGTTTTATTATTACTTTTTATCCTTCTATTTTTTATTTTTTATTCGGAGTGTATCCCGTCAAAAGAAATCCTTAGGTGGGGATAATTCCACCAGCGCTGTGGCAATAGAGCAGTACCTGTCTGCTCTATTCTTGTAAGTATAACTCTTTTAAATATATTACCTTGTTGTTCACACTGAGAGCACTATTTGCTGTTTTATATATATTCCGTGGACATCTACCATCCAATACCGGAAAGGCGGACCTATCTCCCCAGCATTAAAGAACAACGCATATCTGAGTAGGTCCTAGCCTACACTACAGGAATCCCAAGCCGGATAGATGGACCAACCATCTAAGTACATCCGATAGTGGGGATCAAACCACTAAGTGTCTTTTCTCCTAGAGCTGGCTAAAGCTCCAACAAATGTGAGTGAAATACATTTCCTTTGAATATATACCACATCTGGACATACAATATTTCACCATTGGCAGCTTTTTCTTTTCTCTTTTATTTTCACATATATGGACTACCTACCATACGGACGGAGCAACACTTGAGGATAATTACCGTATCATTACACACCAGTGAGACTGTTTCAATTTCATTTATATTTATTTTTCTATACATCCGGATGAACTTTACTTGATTTTATTATTATTGCTTATTTTATCTATATATATTTTTATACACTTTTTACTTCTTTTGTTCAAGCGCAGCCCTTGACCCCCATTCTTGCATTTTCCTGATATTACTGCCTCTGCTATTTAGTCTACACCGAATAGCAGACACCGATTCAGCTTGTCAGCTGTCATTCACATTGTCTCAGAACAATTTACTCGATCTGTATTTAACCCCTTAAGGTCGCTGGACGGAAGTTTTCCGTCATTGCAGCACTCCCCTTAAGGACGCTGGACGGAAAATTTCGTCCAAAATGAAAATTAACCCCTGATTGCCACAATCGCAGGGTTAATCTTCCTGTAGTGTGTCTCCCTATCGGAGGCACACTACCATGGGCAGTTTCACTGATTCAGCCCATGTGATCGCTCTGACCGGGAGTCAGAGCGATCACACGTGCTGCAGTGAAACCTGATCTGTTTCCCTGCAGCTCCGTGTGAGACAGATCGGTGCTGATCTGTCTCTGGCTGTAAAAAAAATCAGTTAGTTACAAAATACCACCCCCCCTCACCTCTTTTAAATAAAATGTAACCCCTTCCCTGCCCTTTGATCACTGCCTGCAGTGATCAAAATACAGATCACAGTATTTCACTGTGATCTGATTTTTTTCTTTTAACCCCTGAGGGTTAACTTTTATTTATTTTTTAATCCTCAGGGCTTAAATGTATTTAATTAATTATTTTAAATATTTTAAAATATTTATTTATTTAGCTAAGGTGGGTAGAAATTAGTGGGGACATTGGGGGGTTTACGGTTATGCTAGTTAGGGGTTAAAAGTAAAAAAAAACAATAAAAAGTGAAAAAAACTTTTGAAAAGTTTAAACAAAGTTTTAAAATAGTAAAATAAGTTGTTAAAAGATAAATAACACTTTTTAAAAGTAAAAAAAACTTTTAAAAAGTTTAAAAAAAAATTTAAAAAGGGGGAAAATGCGTAATACCTCTACACTTGGTACAGGCTAGCGAAAAAATGATACCACGGTAAGGTTTCAAATATGCCTTTTGAAACACCCTGGGGTGTCTTCTTTAGGAAATAGTATGCCTTTGTGAAGTAAATGGAAAACACAACCTATTAAAATATTCCAAAGTGGGGCATGGACCCAACGTAAAAATTCTTCCTTGAATGGCTGTGTCTCAAATGTGCCCCTTCAACGTTGTCATATACCTGGTAAAGGTACATATGGGGGTATTGCTGTACACAGATGACATAGCGGAGCAAAATATGATGTATTATACTGCTGTAACACATATAAGGTTTGCAAAATATATATTACAAACTCATTGAGTATGTCAAAAAGGCATATAAAAAGCGTATTACCACTACACTTGGTATAAGCTAGCGGAAAAATTATTTCACGCTAAGGGTTAAAATACATCTTTTGAAATACCCTAGGGTGTCTTCTTTAAGAAATGGTATGCCTTTATGGGGTAGCTGGAATAATTAACCTACAAACAAACCTCCAAAGTGGGGTATGGACACAGCGTAAAAATGTAAAGTTTGAAAAAACTTGAATGGCTGTGTCTCAAATGTGCCCCTTCAATGTCCGCATATACCTGGCAAGGTACATATGGGGGTATTGCTGTGCTCAGATGACATAGCTGAGCAAGATAAGAAGTATTATATAGCCGTGGCACACATAAGGTTCGCAAAATACACAGTACAAACTCATTGTGTGTGTAAAAAAGGCAGTAAAAAATGCTTATTACCACTACACTTGATACAAGCTAGCGGAAAAATTATTTCACGCTAAGGTTCAAAATACATCTTTTGAAATACCCTAGGGTGTCTTCTTTAAGAAATGGTATGCCTTTATGGGGTAGCTGGGATAATTAACCTACAAACAAACCTCCAAATTGGGGTATGGACACAGCGTAAAAATGTAAAGTTTGAAAAAACTTAAATGGCTGTGTCTCAAATGTGCCCCTTCAATGTCCGCATATACCTGGCAAAGTGCTCAGACGACATAGCTGAGCAAGACAGGAAGTATTATATATCTGTAGCACACATAAGGTTTGCAAAATACACAGTACAAACTCACGGTGTGTGTCAAAAAAGCAGAAAAAATGCTTATTACCACTACACTTGGTACAAGCTAGCGGAAAAATGATCCCCCACTAAGGTTCAAAATATGCCTTTTGAAATACCCTGGGATGTCTTCTTTAAGAAATAGTATGCTTTTATGGCATAGTTGGAATATATAGCCTGCTAAAAAACTCCAAAGTGGGGTAACAACACAGCGTAAAAAATTGAAAGTTTGAAAAAACCTGCAATGGCTGTGTCTGAAATGTGCCCCTTCAACGTCCCCATATACCTGGCAAAGGTACATACGGGGGTATTGCTGTACTCCGACAACATAGCTGAGCAACATATAAAGTATTATAAAGCCGTAGCACACATAAGGTTTGCAAAATATACAGTACAAACTCACTGTGTGTCAAAAAGGCAGAAACAAATGCTTATTACCACTGCACTTGATACAAGCTAACGGAAAAATTATCCCACGCTAAGGTTAAAAATGTGCCTTTTGAAATACCCTTGGGCGTCTTCTTTAAGAAATAGTATGCCTTTTTGGGGTAGTTGGTAAAAGCAGCCTGCTAACATATTTAAAAATAGAAATGGACCCATTAAAACTCTCCATGTAAATTCACACTTAAAAACCTGAACTTATCACATCTCTTTCACAGCACTGTAACTTCACAAAATAGTGTCTGGGTCATACATTGGGCATATTGTTTTACTCAGAAGAGGTAACTAAGCATACTTAGGGGGAATTTATGACAGTGGCACTTATCAAATGTAAGAAATACCCAGCGAAAATGCAACATGTATGTAAAAAAATGTAAGGTCTTTATGGGGTTATTTGAACGGTCAAATGGCTATAATGCCACAAATTCAGACATATGACCATCTATGAAAACTCCAACTATAGAAACTGAAATAGCATGGTCTCCTATATGGCACTGTAGCTTCAGAGAATAGAGGCAAAGGTATACAATGGGGGTATCGTTGTACTCAGCAGATGTAGCTGAACACAATATGGGGTTCTGTACAGGGATAGCACACACTAGGTTTACGAAATACACATTACAAAAACCTTGTTATATGTGTATATGCCAAAATAGAGAAAAAACACAATTTTACTCCAATATTTAGCAGAGATCGGCGGTGAAATGGCTACGCAAAAAGTGTCAAATTAACCTTAGGTACATAGCCTGTGATGTCTACTTTATATAAATATATACTTTTGTGTGGCAATTTTGTTTCCTGTAATGGTTATTAAACTTCCAAGACAAACATACCAACTTCTAAAATAGTTTCACATTGAAATGTTATTTTAGACTTTGTAGTTTGTGACCTGTAACTTTCAAAATAAACTGAAATCCTACACATATTATGTACTTTGTAAATCAAGACACATAAATTAATTGATTTTGAATTACGTTTCCTAAGCTGGACATATTATACACACATTATTATTGCCAAAACGTGGGTAAAAAAGCGTTTTTTTGTTTTTTTTTTCCACATTATGTTGCATTTTTTTTTAATAAATGAGAATTTATACATGTATAGGTCACATCAAATTAAAGCCCTTTTTGTTGTCTAAAAACGGTATATAATATGTGTTGGTACAATAAATGAGAGATATGCAAATTGCAGTTGAACACAAACAGCAAAAAATGCAAAAATTGCTTGTGTCCTTAAGGGTATGTCCAGCTTCTGAAGCTGTGTTCTTAAGGGGTTAATCAAGTGAGCCTGTGCAGTCAAACTCCACTCTTAAGTGGCCAATCTGATTTTGCCTACTGCTTAATTATCCTTCACTGTATGTATGGACTGAGCCTGTGGTAAGATTGTTACTTGCTACTTATTGGGTCCCTTCACTGCATAGCATTCAAGCAACAGTAGATCCTTTATAACTTCTGATTTATGCATTAATACTTTACTGGACTCTAGGTTAACTGACTGTATTTAATCTTGGCCATTGCCATCATGTTTGTTCTGCAGCCGTTGTAGGTTCGAGTTTGCTTTATGCCGACTTCAGCGTGTCTGCTAAGGAGTAGCACGGTATTTGTCAGTGGTCTGGTCAGAAAGGGGTGCTAACAAGTGCAGCGACTTCTATAGGGTGGAACCCAGAATGCAAAGAAACCAATATACACACAAATCAAGGCAAAAAAGGTGCATTGATATATACAAGAAAGATAGTTATATAAAATAAAACACAGATAACTGAATGTAGCAGAATGGCCTCTGGATACAGGGAAGGGGCTAGCTCAGGAACACAGGGAGACAGCTAGCACAGGAACACAGAATAGGAAGGACCAGATTAACATTAAAGGACCACTATAGTGCCAGGAAAACATACTCGTTTTCCTGGCACTATAGTGCCCTGAGGGTGGAGAGGAAGGGGTTAAACTTACCTATTTCTCCTGTGCCGGGCGGGGATCTCTCCTCCTCCTCTCCGCCTCCTCTCCTCCTCTCCGGCTGAATGCGCATGCGCGGCAAGAGCCGCGCGCGCCTTCAGCCAGTCTCATAGGAAAGCATTTACAATGCTTTCCTATAGACGCTGGTGTCTTCTCAATGTGATTTTCACAGTGAGAAGCGCAGAAGCGCCTCTAGCGGCTGTCAATGAGACAGCCACTAGAGGCTGGATTAACCCTATTATAAACATAGCAGTTTCTCAGAAACTGCTATGTTTATAGAAAAAAGGGTTAATCCTAGAGGGACCAGGCACCCAGACCACTTCATTAAGCTGAAGTGGTCTGGGTGCCTATAGTGGTCCTTTAATGAACTGGCAAACAATAAGGGGTGAGTCTCAACTAAATAGGGAGATGTTAATCACAAAGTAAGGCCAGCTGGGAACAGAGAGAGATATCAGTCTGGGTGCAGCAGCAGCCTGGAATAACACCACAGACAGGCAGTGGCACTGTGAGGTGCTGGACCAGACTGAGAATAAACCAGATTGTGACAATATTATTCTGAAACAACTGATTTATATGAATACTTTGGGTTCTATTTATATTATTTTATTATCCTCATTTACCCTCTTTCTCTTCTCTCCCTTTACCTAGGGATATGGAAATTATTTATGGATATTTTCACCAATTAAGTATATTTTGTGTTTTCTCTTTTACAAGGAATTTATTTTATTAGAATTGTTTTGTAATATGTAAGACACTTGATTGTTATGTGATATCTAATTGCATGTGCACCTCCTGTCGAGCTAGCCAATCTCATGTGGCACTAGGTACTTTATTTCCCTTACTATAGATGTTTAATACATGTAGCTATTTGCTTAGAAAGGTATTTGGTTAGGGTTTATTTTGTTTATGCCACTCTCCTCATTTATGTTTTCATAATATCTCAGTTAGTTACCCTGTGTTTTATGGTGAGTGGCATTATACCAGCATCTGCTGAGAGCTCTTTTTTATTATTATTATTCATATTTTTTTTTTTTTTATATTTTCTTGTATATTTTGTTATATTTGAGATATTTCTGTGCTTTTCACTTCCTTCCTGTTGGTGTGTTAAGGGAGTTAGCATGGTCTGTAGCTCCCAATACATCTTATAGTTAGGATAGCCTTATGCCTATCCCACGCATGCTTAAACTCCTTTACTGTGTTAACCTATACCACTTCAGCTGGAAGGCTATTCCATGCATCCACTACCCTCTCAGTAAAGTAATACTTTCTGATATTATTTTTAAACCTTTGCCCCTCTAATTTAAGACTATGTCCTCTTGTTGTGGTAGTTTTTCTTCTTTTAACCCCTTAAGGACCGGACTTTTTTTGCGATGTTGTACATTTGCGACCAGGCATCTTTTTACACTTTTGTGGTGTTTGTGTTTAGCTGTAATTTTCCGCTCTCTCATTTACTGTTCCCATACAAATTATATATTGTTTTTTTCAGGACAAAAGGGGCTTTCTTTACATACCATTATTTATATAATCTCATGTAATTAAATTTTTTAAAACTGAAAAAATATGATGAAAAATTGAAAAAAATACATGTTTTTTGACTTTTATGTGAAAAATCTTTTAC
Source organism: Pelobates fuscus (assembly GCF_036172605.1). NCBI lineage: Eukaryota > Metazoa > Chordata > Amphibia > Anura > Pelobatidae > Pelobates > Pelobates fuscus. The sequence goes on from NC_086319.1 coordinate 397,571,298, forward strand.
TCATCTACAAAAGCGAATGAAAAAAACTGCTAAATAGATTCAAAATTTTGTCCTGAGTTTAAAAATACCCAGTGTTTACATGCTTTTTTCTATTTTTTTGCATGTTATAGGGCTATAAGTACAAGTAGGATATTGCGGTTTCAAAACATACATTTTTAAAATGTATCAATAGTGACATTATAACACTATTATCTGTCATAAATCTCTGAATAACATCCCACATGTACATATTTTTTTTAAAGTAGACAACCCAGGGTATTCAATATGGGGTATGTCCAGACTTTTTTAGTAGCCACTTAGTCGCAAACACTGGCCAAAGTTAGCGTTCATATTTGTTTGTGTGTGAAAAAAGTAAAAAACTAAATTGAACGCTAATTTTGGCCAGTGTTTGTGACTAAGTGGTTACTAAAAAAGACTGGACATACCCCATTTGCAATACCTTGGGTTGTCTTCTTTTGCAAATGGTATGCCATCATGGGGGTAATTCTCATTCCTGGGCTACCATACGCTCTCAAAGGCACGTAACCAACCTGGCCATTTTCAATGTAAAAATATTTGACCCATATATTTGACCCTGTAACTTTCAAAAACGCTATAAAACCTGTACATGGGGGGTACTGTTATACTCAGGAGACTTTGCTGAACACAAATATTAGTGTTTCAAAACTGGAAAATGTATCACAACAATTATATCATCAGTAAAAGTGCTGTTTGTGTGTGAAAAATGCAAAAAAAGTCACTTTCACTGACAATATCATCGCTGTGATATGTTTTACTGTTTTGAATCACTAATATTTGTGTTCAGCGAAGTCTCCCGAGTAAAACAGTACCCCCCATGTACAGGTTTTAGGGTGTCGTAGAACGTTACAGGGTAAAATACAGTGATAGCAAATTAAATTCTCTGGACTTTCGGCCTGGGTTGGCAGGCAGGTCCCTTAAATTGCAATCAATAAAATAACTTAATTATGTAAAAATATTACATAAATACGCACGTAGAATTTAAATATATATGCATATTTATATATTTGAAGTCTACGTGTATATTTATATAATTATTTATGTAATTTTTTATATGGACATATGAATAGTTCGTATTCTTTTTATTTATTTATATATACATAGATATATATACAATTTCATTCTAAGTGTATTTTGATATATATATATATATATATATATATATATATATAATAATATCAAAATACAGTTAGAATAAAATTTCGTATAGATAATTTTTTTTAATTTTTTATTATTATTTTTAATTTTTTTTATTTAATTTAATTTACTTATTATTTGTATTTTATAATATATATATATATATATATATATATATATATATATATATATAGTGTGTGTATATATATATACGTGTGTAATTTAATTATAAGTGTATTTTTATATTAATATATGTACATATTAATATAAAAATACACTTAGCATGACATTATATATATATATATATTATATAGGTATAATATATGTCTATATATCATATATATATATATATATATATATATATATATATATATACACATATATAATAATATTTTTTTTTTATTAACTTTCACTTTAATTTTTATTTTTTTATTTTACAGCAGCAGGGAGACTGCCTGTCAGCACAGACAGTCCCCCTGCAGGCAGAGACTAGGACACCTATTGTGACCATGTGGTCGCCCTGTTGGGCGATCACATGGCCACAGGGGTCCTAATTCGCCATGGGGAGACTGTCTGGGCTGCAGGCAGTCTCCCCACAACGGGAGCACTGCCGATCGCCGCCGGGGGAACGACGGCGATCGGGTAAGTACATTTTAAATTAAGGACGGTTCAGGACCGTCGTCGGTCGGCAATGGGAAAATGCCGATGACGGTCCTGAACCGTCCCGCGTCCTTAAGGGGTTAAATATAGTCTCCTCCTTTACTGTGTTGATTCCCTTTATGTATTTAAATGTTTCTATCATATCCCCCCTGTCTCGTCTTTCCTCCAAGCTATACATGTTAAGATCCTTTAACCTTTCCTGGTAAGTTTTATCCTGCAATCCATGAACCAGTTTAGTAGCCCTTCTCAGAATTCTCTCTAAGGTATCAATATCCTTCTAGAGATATGGTCTCCAGTACTGTGTACAGTACTCCAAGTGAGGTCTCACCAGTGTTCTGTACAATGGCATGAGCACTTTCTACTGCTAATACCTCTCCCTATACAACCAAGCATTCTGCTAGCATTTCCTGCTGCTCTATTACATTGTCTGCCTACCTTTAAGTCATCAGAAATAATCACCCCTAAATTCCTTTCCTCAGATGTTGAGGTTAGGAGTCTATCAAATATTATGTACTCTGCCCTTGGGTTTTTACGTCCAAGATGCATTATCTTGCACTTATCCACATTAAATGTCAGTTGCCACAACTCTGACCATTTTTCTAGTTTACCTAAATCATTTTCCATTTGGCTTATCCCTCCTGGAATATCAACCCTGTTACATATCTTAGTATCATCCGCAAAAAGACACACCTTACCATCAAGACCTTCTGCAATATCACTAATAAAAATATTAAAGAGAATGGGTCCAAGTACAGATCCCTGAGGTACCCCACTGGTGACAAGCCCAAGCTTCGAACATACTTATTGACTACAACTCTCTGTTGCCTGTCACTCAGCCACTGCCTTACCCATTCAACAATATTGGAATCCAAACTCAAAGATTGTAGTTTATTGATAAGCCTTCTATGTGCAACAGTGTCAAAAGCCTTACTGAAATCTAGGTAAGCAATGTCTACTGCACCACCCTGATCTATCATTTTAGTTACCCAATCAAAAAAAAAAAAAAAAAACATTTCACATAACTGTTGTGTTCAGCTTGTATAATAAGCTTTGGGAATTTGAAAGAATGGTAATTAATAGCTAATAAATAAACCAAGCATAAATATAATTAAATTTTACATTACAAAATAGATGAGTTGCCTGTGCCTTAAAATTATCAAATCCTAGCAGTTCATTATCTATTGCATTTCAGAATCAAAATCAAATACAGAGCTAACTGTTCAACAACCACGGGACTCTTCGGCCACACTACGAGGCTCAGTGACTATTAACTGCTCATATAATTACTCTGAAAAAATAGACCCTCTATGGATTGGCATCTACTGGAGATCGGGCAGCCCTTCTGGAGATTATGTCTATGATCCCTCACATAGGCTGATCAGTCCTACTTACAAAGGAAGGACAAACCTGAGAGGGCAGGCGGATCTTTACATACAGAATGTGCGAGAAAGAGACAATAACACCTTTTATTACTGCTTGGTGATACTCCGGGTCTGTGTTGGAAATAACAAATATGAAACATTTACTGTTCATGGAGCTGGAACCAGATTAATAGTCTCCGGTAAAGTAAAACATAAAAAAATAACAGGCCTAATATTCCTCAACTCCTCTCAATGTAATCTAGCACACAGCTATCTCTCACTCTGCTCCTCTCTACATAATATACACAGCTATCTCTCACTCGGCTCCTCTCTACATAATATACACAGCTATCTCTCACTCTGCTCCTCTCTACATAATATACACAGCTATCTCTCACTCGGCTCCTCTCTACATAATATACACAGCTATCTCTCACTCTGCTCCTCTCTACATAATATACACAGCTATCTCTCACTCTGCTCCTCTCTACATAATATACACAGCTATCTCTCACCCTGCTCCTCTCTATATAATATACACAGCTATCTCTCACCCTGCCCCTCTCTATATAATATACACAGCTATCTCTCACTCTGCTCCTCTCTATATAATATACACAGCTATCTCTCACCCTGCTCCTCTCTATATAATATACACAGCTATCTCTCACTCTGCTCCTCTCTATATAATATACACAGCTATCTCTCACTCTGCCCCTCTTTATATAATATGCACAGCTATCTCTCACCCTGCTCCTCTCTATATAATATACACAGCTATCTCTCACTCTGCTCCTCTCTATATAATATACACAGCTATCTCTCACTCTGCTCCTCTCTATATTATGGATAACCAACTATCCTCCTTGTAAACCCATTTATTTCATGGTTTCAGGTATTAGCATTGGTGTAATTGTTGCCTTGGTCATCGTTCTGCTCCTTGTGATCATACTATGTGGGATTCTGATCTTCCTGTATAAGAGAGGTGAGGATACACTGTAGGTTTTCTCTTATAATGCAAACACTACCTGTGTAATTTTCAACCATACTTAAATTACTTTGGTGCTCTACAATATATCAGTGTTGTTACGGACCGTTTCAGCATACACGGGGTAAAAATCAGTTTAGGCGATAATCCCCTTTTCACAGGCAGGCACAGCTACTGTAAAAGCACCAAAACTCACGAATTCGTATATATATGAATGCACCAAACTCCCGAACTGGATACAAAATAGCACTCCAAACTGGATCCTCACGAATAGCTGCTAGCAGACGAACAGGAAAAGCAGACATCAGCTTACACTCCTAACAATCAATCTCCAACAGCATACAGTGAATCCCCCCAAGAACGAGACAAGGCTCCGTGTTGAGGGTCAAGCAGTGGTCTGTTTATTGTGGGCTACCTGCCCCTGTATTTATGCAGGTCTCCCACCTGGTGGACACTCCCCTAGGGGACCAAATGGAAGACTGAAACAGCAGACAGACGTATCACTTTCGTACACACAGCCTCAATACTTTCCCACAATACATCCTGGTTTCCTCCTCTCTGTCCTGGAGATACTTAATGAAGTAATTCAATTATCTCCCAGGACAAAGGCAAGACTCCATTATGCACGTGGTGACACAGAAACAGTATATCACTTTAAAATACATAAAGACACATTTTATACATAAAACACAGACATGTAACATATCCCCAGATAGCTCAGGTCTGGGTGCACATTATTAGATGAATGGCACCCAGACCACCCGAATACAGTTTAAGTGCCATGGAGCTAAAGTCTTTAATTATACGAACAGGCTCCATGGCATTGCTAGCTCGGTTAAAGCATTCACATAAAACATAAAATACCGAATTTCCCTGCATTTACCAAATCCATACGAATTAGAACCAGGGGCTGGAGGTTCAGCGGTGCCTGCACGTAAAAGTGTCAGATTTTGGTGCATGAAAGCCGGGCAGAAAAGCGCTGGCTAAAAGAGATATCTACAGGCAAACAGTAGGCGCTATATATTTAGTCATAGTGAACACAAATATTTACTTATTACAAGTGAAGCAATATTAAAAGCTGCACCTTAAAGTGTAAAATAGCTCAAAAAAACACCACTATACATACATTGCAGGAAAAATAAGGTGCGCTATGAGTTTAAATAACTTAATAGTGTTCAATACAATAATAATTCTTAATATTATTGTTAAAAGTGCATGTGCAATGTGCAACACGTGAAGAAAATGGGGTAGAAAATCCACACTCACAATTTTAACGCCACTGGCGTGGATCACCCCTCAGGGCTATGAAAATATGTAAAACAAACACAAAAAAACAAAGATCATAGGGTAATATGTCTTTAAAACTAAAAGTATATGTAAAGGGAAAAAATCACACTTACAAAAGTAGAGCAGTAAAAGTCTGCTCTAACTATGATGGCAGAAGTCCTCTTATCTCAGGACTCAGAGACCTTTAGTATTCAGGACAGCAGACAAATCCTTCTGAAGCACTTTATTTGAATAAATAATTTAAAAAGTAATTCACACAAAGTGATAAAATGTATAAAAATAGCTTCTAAGTCACCCGTCCAAATGATTCTCCTCGTCCAGCGGTCACGATATGTGCTGTTTGTATCCGCCGGTTGATAAGTATTATCACCTCAAGTCAATACTTCCGGGTTTTGGAGCGATCACGTGGTGACGTCGTGCGTGATGACGAGTTTCGCCAGATTGGCTTCCTCAGATCACATGTTGGATCCTGCTGTCCTGTTGGTTATATGACGATCTTTCTGGGCGTGGATTTCTTGAGAGGAAAGTCTATTGGTTCTGGGTCACCTGATGACTCCATAATTAAAACGTCCAGTCTCTATTGTTTTGGGCATATCGCCTAAACGGCACATTTATGTTGAAATGAAGAAATATAAAGGCTAATAATACTAGCATTTTCACACTTGTCTGTATAGGAAATTTAAAACATTTTAACATGCAATAATATTATAAATACAAGCTAAACACAAGTAAATGTAAAATAGGTACATATATTATTATTTTTATAATACAATTAGATAGAAAACATCATACCAGATGTAGTAGCAGCTATATTGTAATGTCCCACATCCTACTAATAGAGCAAAATAGATTAAAAAAAAACATTGTAAACAGAAGAAGTACAGATAATGGGACGGACGGACGGATCGTTCTCCCTACGTACTGCGGACTGCAGTATGTAAGGAGAACGATCCGTCCGCTACATAAAAGTATTTACGAACATGTTAACAATATACGCGAGGGATTTGAGCTACATAGTGTGTCTGCGCATTTCAAAAAATACCACAATAAAGATCCGAGCGGACTAACCTTTGTAGGGATACAAGAAGTAAAAAAATCCTGGCGAGGAGGTGACCATATACAGCACATAGGTAGAGAGGAAATGAAATGGGTCCATAAATTGGGAACCCTAGAACCAATGGGTCTTAACATTGAATTTGATCTTTTTAATTTTTTATGATGTTTCTCAACTTTCCCATTATCTGTACTTCTTCTGTTTACAATGTGTTTTTTAATCTATTTTGCTCTATTAGTAGGATGTGGGACATTACAATATAGCTGCTACTACATCTGGTATGATGTTTTCTATTTAATTGTATTATAAAAATAATAATATATGTACCTATTTTGCATTTACTTGTGTTTAGCTTGTATTTATAATATTATTGCATATTAAAATGTTTTAAATTTCCTATACAGACAAGTGTGAAAATGCTAGTATTATTAGCCTTTATATTTCTTCATTTCAACATAAATGTGCTGTTTAGGCGATATGCCCAAAACAATAGAGACTGGACGTTTTAATTATGGAGTCATCAGGTGACCCAGAACCAATAGACTTTCCTCTCAAGAAATCCACGCCCAGAAAAATCGTCATATAACCAACAGGACAGCAGGATCCAACATGTGATCTGAGGAAGCCAATCTGGCGAAACGCGTCATCACGCACGACGTCACCACGTGATCGCTCCGAAACCCGGAAGTATTGACTTGAGGTGATAATACTTATCAACCGGCGGATACAAACAGCACATATCGTGACCGCTGGACGAGGAGAATCATTTGGACGGGTGACTTAGAAGCTATTTTTATACATTTTATCACTTTGTGTGAATTACTTTTTAAATTCTTTATTCAAATAAAGTGCTTCAGAAGGATTTGTCTGCTGTCCTGAATACTAAAGGTCTCTGAGTCCTGAGATAAGAGGACTTCTGCCATCATAGTTAGAGCAGACTTTTACTGCTCTACTTTTGTAAGTGTGAATTTTTCCCTTTACATATACTTTTAGTTTTAAAGACATATTACCCTATGATCTTTGTTTTTTTGTGTTTGTTTTACATATTTTCATAGCCCTGAGGGGTGATCCACGCCAGTGGCGTTAAAATTGTGAGTGTGGATTTGCTACCCCATTTTCTTCACGTGTTGCACATTGCACATGCACTTTTAACAATAATATTAAGAATTATTATTGTATTGGACACTATTAAGTTATTTAAAGTCATAGCGCACCTTATTTTTCCTGCAAAGAAAAGCGCTGGCTGCCTGGGGAGCTCCAGAACACCGCCACCTAGCGGCCGCTAAGTGTAACAGCGGCCACCCAGTAACAAGCAATTAAACTGCGGTTAACCGCAGCTTCAGGGAGGTAAATAGGAGGCACACTCCAGCTTCTGCGTGGCCACTTAACAACGCCGCCCGGCTTCCCACGGCTCTGGGGAGGTTGGTAAACGGCTGTTTGTTTGGTAGATGGCAGCAGGCGGGCAACCAGGCTCCTCCAATACAATGTGGCGAGAGAGGTTTCGTCACAAGTGTTCCCCAACCCCCGGGCCGCGGACCGGTACCGGTCCGTGGATCAAACGGTACCGGGCCGCCCAGGGCCAGCGCGTCTATAAGGTGGCACAGGCGACCGCCTTAGGGCGCACCGGCTCCAGGGGCGCAAGATTTCAGTGACCATCTCCGCCCTCGGCGCGGCAGTGCTGAGATCAGGCGCGGCGAGGGAGCTCTAACCGCTCTGCTCTGCTCCCTCGCGCGCTGTCTAGTGATGCCGCGGGAGCCGGAATATGACGTCATATTACGGCTCCCGCGGCATCAGTAGACAGTGCGCGAGGGAACAGAGCAGAGAGGTTAGAGCTCCCTCGCCACGCCTGATCTCAGCACTGCCGCACGCCGCCCAGCAGGTAGGGAGGCTGGGTGGAAAATATTTATTTATTAAAATAATTTGTGAATGTATGTGATGTGTCTGTGTGAGTGTCTGTGTGTGTGAGTGTGTGTCTGTGAGTGAGTGTGCGTGAGTGTCTGTGAGTGCCTGTGTGAGTGTCTTTGTGTCTATGAGTGAGTGTGTGTGTGTGTGTGTGAGTGTCTGTGTGAGTGTGTGTCTGTGAGTGTGTGTGTGAGTGTCTGTGTCTGTGAGTGTGTGCGTGAGTGAGTGTATGTGTGACTGTGAGTGTATGTGAGTGTGTGTCTGTGAGTGATTGTATGAGTGTTGCATGTGAGTGTATGAGTGTGTCAGTGTATGTGTGTGTCTGTCAGTGTGTGTTTGTGAGTGTCTGTCAAATCAGTAAGAGTATCTTTGTCATTGAGTCTGTGTGTGACTGTCAGTGTGTCTGTCAATGAGTGTCAATTAGTTTGTGTGTCAGATCAGTGAGTCTCTGTGTTTGTCATTGAGTGTGTGTGACTGTCAGAAGAACACTAAGGGACAGGGAAGGGAGGGGACCAATAATGGACTGGGAGAGAGGCTGGTTAAGAGGCACAAAGGTGAAGATGTTATTTTTAAGGGGGGGGAGGGGTGGGAGAGAAAGGCGGGGCGGAAAAATACATCTTCGCCTATGTACCCAAAAATCCTTGCAACGGCCCTGGGGCTGCCCGAGGAACTGGGAGATCAGAGCTCTCCCTCCCCGGTCTGCAGGCACTACTAGGGAGTGAGAGAGGACCCGGGAGCTCTTACCAGCAGCTCCTCCGGGTCCTCCTCTCGCGAGCTTGGAGCGTTGCCAGGAGCGCGGGCTAGAGTTCACTCCTACCACTGGGACCACCAATGAATCCCACTGGGACCACCAGGGAACGGAAGATGTCCCCCCTCCTCCCAGTAAAGGTAAGAAGGGAGGGGGGACATAAATTATATATTTAATTAAATTTAAAAAAAAGCCTCCCTACCCTCCTTCCCCCCATATACATACACTATACACACTGCCCCCCATACACACACTACACACACTGCCCCACAAACACTGCCCCCATACACACACTACACACACTGCCCCACAAACACTGCCCCCATACACACACTACACACACTGCCCCACAAACACTGCCCCCATACACACACCATCTGCATAAAAACAAGCTCAGGGTTCTCATTCAAAATAAATCACTTTATATTCATTTTTTGGTGTAGCTGTATTTTATTTTGAAGGCATGTTTAAATACAATTAAATTAAAATTATTAAATCAAAACAAGCGGGCCACGGAAAAATTATCAAACGTTTACCAGTCCGCGGCGATAAAAAGGTTGGGGAGCACTGCTCTACATGATGTCTGATCTTTCTCAGAATAGTGTTCTATACACCAAAACTGCTTCATTAAGCTAAAGTTGTTCAGGTGACTATAGTGTCCCTTTAAATGACTTTGGTGCTCTACATGATGTCTGATCTTTCTCAGAATAGTGTTACATGTGCTAAACTAAAGAATTATTACAGAACGACATGGGTACTACTTACTCTTGAAAATCACGTAAACCCATTCAGAGAAACCGCAGATAAACGTATTTAGTTTTGATGGTAAAAAAACTTTTGCAGAATTGAAATTAACATTGCTACTGGATAGTAGATGTCGTCTTTCCAATAACAGATAACAGATCCTGAACCACTGTTTTCAATTTCCCGATTTATTTGGATTTTATCAATCAGCTGACAACCAGAGAGTCACAGCAACTTCAGAGAGAAAACGGCAGCTGGGACAGCTAGAACCGTGCACATGCGCAAGTCATGCTCATGCAAGCACCCAGTACTCCTGACAAAGGACACAAGTACATCTCTTTCTCTTAGACTATGCTTAAAAGGATACTATAGTCACCAGAACAACTACAGCTTATTGTATTTGTTCTGGTGATTAGAATCATCCCATTCAGGCTTTTTGCTCTAAACACTGTGTTTTCTGAGAAAATAGTGTTTACATTACAGCCTAGTGAAACCTCCACTGGCCACTCCTCGGGCGGCTGCTAGAGGAGCTTCCTGGGGCAGTGCTGCATAGTGAGCACAGTGTCTCCACCCTTTGCACACTGAACAGAACTAGGAGTGTTTCTGGGCAGTAAAATATTATATATTATAATTGAAAGTACATTTTGTATGTGAAAAATGCAAACAAATAAAATAAATCTGAACTTTGGTTAAGATTTGTGCCCAGGTGGCTACAACAAAACACTAGACAACCCCCATTTTGAATACCCTGGGATGTCTACTTTTTCAAATGGTATTCCATGATGGGGACAATTTTCATTTCTGGACTGCCATACGGTCTCAAAGGCAACCTAGGTCCAGCAAATCAATCTGTCAAATTTCTATGTAGAAAAACAATTAATGGACAAGCTGTATATTTGACCCTGTAACTTTCCAAAAAAACATAAAACCTGTACATGGGGGCTACTGTTTTACTCTTGAGACATTTCTAAATACAAATATGCATGTTTTATTGCAGTAAAATCAAACAGTATCCTGACATTAACAGTTAAATTGCCATGCAGAAATTGAAAAATAAAAAATTTCATAATTTTTAAAAACTTTTTTAGTTTTATTCATATAAAATGGAGTTCCATATATGAATGTGCTTTATTTCTCCTGAACAAAATTATATATAATAAGTGTGGGTGCAGTTAGTACGAAAGAGGTAAGTTATTGTAGAACAGACATATAGTCGAAACCTGTGTTTGTTTACAATTTGTGTTGATCACAACTTGTACATTTGGCTCAGTCCTTAAAGGGTTATTTTATTACTCAAAGGGGCACTATAGTCACCAAAGCAACTTTAGCTTAATGAAGCAATTTTAGTGTAAAGATCACGCCTCTGAATTTTCTCTGCTCAATTATTTGCCATGTAGGAGTTAAATCACCTCTGTTTATTTCCAAGCTGACCCAGCCATGCCTCCCTGGCTGTGACTGACACAGCCTGCATGAAAACAAAATGGCTTGATTTTCAATCAGATGTAACTTACTTTAAAAGTTTGTATAATCTGCTCTCTAAATTGAACTTTAAATACAACAGGTGGCTCCTGTAGGGTCTAGCAAGCTACTAACAGGAGATAGGAACCTCTAAATTAAATGGTATTTGCAATAAAGGAAGTGTAAACATTAGATGACTCATTACAGGAAGTGTTAAGAAAGGCTGTGTAAGTCACATGCAGGGAGGTGTGCCAATGGCTGTATAAACAAAGTGATTTAATTCCTAAATGGAAGAAAATTGAGCAGTGAGACTGCAGGGGCATGAACTATACACCAATACTGCTTAATTAAGCTAAAGATCTACAGTGTCCTTTTAAAGTAAATAAATTCTCACTTCCACACCTTGCTAGAGAAAATGGCAAGTGTGCTTGTGTATGTACAATATTTGTGTTTGATGCCAAAGTGCAAGATTGTCATAGAATATCATGGGACGGCAAGGTCACTACAATGAGGAAATATATCAGAGGTAAGCTTTTTACTTACCTCTACTCAGAGGTGTAACTAGAAACCAAGGGGCCCCAGTTGGGAAAATTGCCTGCCCCCCCCCCCGTACATCAACACCCCCCGCCACCCTCCTCTACTGTCCCCGTCCCCTATGTTACCCCATACACATAGACACACATACAGGCTCACACACACATACATACATACATACAAACACACACTCATACATACACACACAGAGACACATACATACAGACACAGACAGACATACAGACACACAGATAAATACACATACATACAGACACACACACACATACAGACACAAACTCAGACATACACACATACATACACACACAGATACAGACACACAGACAGACATACACAAACTCACATACAGACACACAAACAGACAGACATACACACACATACAGAAACACACATGCACACATTCAAATACACATACAGACACACATACCTTTCCCTGGGGTCCAGTGGTGGCTCAGGCTGATGGGAGTCAGAGTTCCCACTCTGACTTCCACTCCTTCCTCCCGCTTGGCTCCCACTGGTTGCTGGGAGGAAGTGACTGGGGCAGTCACTTCCTCCCAGCCTCTGATGTCATCACAGCAGGCTCGGTCGCACTGTTAAAGCATTGACTGGGCCCCCTGGAATTACATAGCATCGGGCAGTGGCGTACATACCGCGGTCACAGCGGTCGCAGCTGCATCCGGGCCCGTCACTCCAGGGGGCCTGGCCGCCCTGTGGACCCCTGCGACCGGGCGCCCGCTGCCATGTGTTGTGGCCCCGACTGCGCAGTGTAATTGCCAGGGCCGCAGGTGAACGGGCCCATCGAGTGACCCATGCTGTTAGGGCTACCCAATGGAAATTAATATCATCAGAGTGGGCCTGGTAACAGCGCGACTGCCGCAGTCACTCCTCCCAGCAACCACCAGGAGCTGCGCGGGATTAAGGAGAGGGAGTCAGAGTGGGAACTCTGACTCCCATCAACCTGAGCCACCACTGGACCCCAGGGAAGTCACCCTCCTGCACCTAAATAGGAGGGTGACTACAATATTTTGCATGTGTGTGTTAGTGTATGTGTGTGTGTCTGTATGTATGTGTCTGTGTGTGTCTATGTATGTGTGTGTATGTGTCTGTGTGTCTGTATGTATGCGTATATGTGTCTCTGTGTATGTGTCTGTATGTATGTGTGTCTGTCTGTGTGTGTCTATGTTTGTGTGTCTGTGTGTGTCTGTATGTGTGTGTCTGTATGTGTGTGTGTTTATGTGTATGTGTGTCTGTATGTGTGTTTCTATGTATGTGTCTGTGTGTGTCTATGTATGTGTCTGTATGTCTGTCTGTATATGTGTCTATATATGTATGTGTTAGTATGTATGTGTGCGTGTTTGTATGGGGTGGCGGTGGGGGGGAATGGGGGGTCCCATGCATCGTTTTTGCACCGGGGCCCCATGAATTGTGTGTATGCCACTGGCATCGGGTGACCCTAACAGCATGGGCCATGCATGCGGCCCCAACGGTTATACCGCGCGGGCCGGGCCGCATTAATTACCTGGTGGGACCCCCTGGAGTGACGGGCCTGGTCGCAGCTGCGACCCCTGCGACCGCAGTAGTTCCGCCACTGCCGCTACTTCATTATTGACCTCAGTAAATGCTGCAATAGTGTTTACTGAGGTAATGGCTCCACGAGTTGTCACGTCTATTGTCCTTTTTTGACAGTGAGTTGCTCATGTAGCCACCATGAAGCAAAAGTGCAGCTTAGCGGAAAAGGGCCTTGACCGGGGTTAGGAGGCGGGCTTAGGAGGAAGCAAGCAAGGACTGGTGTTTTGTGGGAAGGGGTTTGACCATTTAAATAGGCAGTCATCTTTGAAACAGTCACTTTTAATTACCTCCCTGGCTGAGCTTGTCCCATCCACCCTCCCTGAGTTTTTTGGGTTTTAAGTAAGTGGTCTCGTTTTGTCACAGCGGCGGGATAGGGAGCTAAAGGAGAGGAAATAGGCTCCCCATTTGGAGGAGGATGGAATTGGCAAATTGTGGTCCTTGGTAAGTTGGTAGGTTTTGAGTCCTGTCGGTGGCTCAGAACCTGGTGGGGTATACCCCTGCCATGGTTAATTTATGTTTGGCACTTTAAGTTATCTTCAGTTTTTAATATTAATGGAAGTATGTTATATATATTTATGTTTATGTTATTTATATTGGGGTCCTTGCTCTTTGATATTTAGCAGAAGGATAGGGATGTGATGGCGGGGACAGGGGGCAATGACCCATGTTTTTCTATGTTAAGTTATTATTATTATTATTATTATTATTATTATTATTATTATTATAACTGTTTAATAAAAGCTGTGGACAATTTTGACCCTTACACCCTAGTGTCCGTGCTTTCTTGGGAAAGGTATGTGGGGGGTTGTCCAAGGCTCTGACTGCCCGTATGGCGACTATACACCAGTCAAGTAATTTTCAAGTTAGTTATCAAACTGGTTGTTTTATTGCAACTACATAAATGTTCCATGTATCTATCTACTTCATGAAATAATTAATAAAAAAAAAAGATATTCACACAGACAAATAGGGAGGTATTTGAATGGATAACTAATGCATTCGCTTTTTTTTGCCAGGTAAAATTTTTAAGAAATCCAAAACTATGTGAGTATCCATATCTAGTTTAAACATATTCAGTTAGTATTCATCTCCACTCATTTCTGTTTTGTGCTTTATTTTATGATACACAGTTATCTCTCACTGTGCTCCTTGCTATATAATATGCACAGCTATCTCTCACTCTACTCCTCCCATACATAACTATATAATATACACAGCTATCTCTTACTCTACTCCTCTCTATATAATATACACAGATATCTCTCACTCTGCTCCTCTCTATATAATATACACAGCTATCTCTCACTCTACTCCTCTCTATATAATATACACAGCTATCTCTCACAATACTGAATCTAACGCCCAAGAGTTATTTTTTTATTGCGTTGTGTTTTATATTTTCTGTCTTTTTTTTTTGTAATCCTGTTTCATTTTTTATTTTAAGTTGTGTCATCATTTAATAGAATTTTATTTGGGGCTGAAGAAAATATGTTTTATAAGAAATAGGACATCTAATGCTATGTAGGGAACTTTGGGACTCCTATCCACTTGGGGAACACTTAAGGACAAATACCTGACTTTTGTAACAGATATTTAGATTTATTCGACTTCCGTACTATTATTAGGGTGAGGGATTAGGTAGTTTTGTTTTTTATTGTGGTGTGGGTTGGCTAGGGGCTTGGGTAGCCCTAGCCACAAGGGGGAACACTTGGGGGACATGGAAAACACCAGCCCTCCTCCACTCCCCCCCTCCCCCCCTCTGTTATCAACATTATATGCACATACATTGTATGTGTCTTTGTAAGTGCATAAATATGTGTGTATGTGCCCAGTTTGATGTTGATCATATAAATTATAATATAGAGATTTGTTTTACGTACAGGGATGATGGTAATCACCTTACCACACACCATCCTGAGACCGAGGCGCATTTCAACAATGGTATAGTAGAAATAATAGTTTATTATAACTATGAACATTTATTATTATTAATTTATTATTTATATAGTGCCATCAAATTCCGTAGCTGTACAATGGGTGGACTAACAGACATGTAATTGTAACCAGACAACTGGATGTACAGGAACAGAGAGGTGAAGGGCCCTGCTCAATGAGCTTACATTCTAGAGGGAGTGGGGTATAGTGACACAAAGGGTAAAAATAGGGGTACGAAGTAGATTGTTCGAAAAGTATTCACTGAGGGCTTAGTAGGTAATTTTTAAGGAAGTGAGCAGCCATTCAGTTGGAAATCGCAGAGAGGCAGTCAGAGAAATGAGTCAAGATGGTTGGAGAGAGATCAGGAGAGGACAGGTAGATTTGCATGTCATCTGCATAGAAATGATAACGGAAGCCAAAGGAGCTGATGAGTTTACCAAGGGAGGCAGTATAGATAGATAACAGTAGGGGACCAAGGGCAGAACCTTGGGGGACACCGACAGAGAGTGGTTGGGGAGAAGAGTCAGAGAAAGAAACACTGAAAGAGCACTAGGAGAGGTAGGAGGAGCACCATGAGAGAGCAGTATCCCGTAGACCAAAATTACGGAGAATGCGAAGAAGTTGTTGATGATCAACAGTGTCAAAGGCAGCAGAAAGATCAAGGAGAATTAGGATAGAGTAATGACCGCAACATTTATCAGCAATTATAAAATAACGGATATTTTGGTCACAGCCGTTTCGACAGAATGACCAGCGCGGAATCCAGACTGAAGGCAGTCAAGCAGAGAGTTGGATTTGAGAAAGTCAGTCAGTCTGGTATACACAACTCTCTCGAGGACCTTGGTGTCAGGGTGGCGGTCCAAAGTCTGAGGCCCCTGTGCCTGATGTAGAAGATGATCGGAGTCTTCAGCATGGAAGTGGATAAGTATGGCCTGGTGCAGGGTAACCACACGCCCCCTGGTGTTGAGCACCAGCGTTTGAGCAGCTACCAACCAGAACCCTGATGGAACTTTAGTGGAAGCCAGAGCAGATGAATTACTAATGTGTATCCAGTACTAGAAACAAGGTAAGACTAGAATAGGCACCAAACAAGAAAACAAGGCAAAACTAGCAGAACCAGAGAAGGACAGAAAGCAGAACCCAGAACATGTACACAATACATAAGGGGAACATTAACAGAACAGGGGCAGGACCGTTTATGGACATAGAAAAATAAAACAAGACAAGCGATATAAGGCAAAACAAGAGGAGACAAAACTAAGTACTATATATGTAAAACATTGGAGATTTAGACATACATAAATGGCCAAGATGTATGCAGCCCACCACTGCACCAAAGTACTCCAAGTACGGTGGGTCCAAACTGCCTAGATATGTATATAAATAAACAATAATAAAACACACACAGCACTTATCTGCAAAGGAAGGGGCAGAGGACATGAAACAACTGCCTGCCGGAACCAACTGAAACAAAAGGATAAATGGAAAAGGAAAGGGTGTGGCAACATAAAACAAACATATAAAGGAATCCAGGAGACTGGGAATTCCAGGAACGGAATAAAGGCATGAATCCAGAAAACACAGCATCAAGAAAACCAGACACAGAATAGAAAACCAGAAAAACTAAACAAGAATTGTAAAAAGAGTACTGGATACCAGAAGCCATGGTCAGACATCAGAACAGTTCCTGAAACTTGGAGGTAGATCGCAGTAGGGTCAAGTCTGGGCTTTTTCAGAATCGGGGTTACATGTTCGAAGGGTGAGGGAAATGTGCCAGAGGAAAGGGAGAGATTGAAAATTTTAGTGAGAGGAAAAGCAAGAGAGGGAGACAAGGTGTGGATGAGATATGAGGGAATAGGATCGAGGGAACAGGAGGTGGGGTGGGAGGACTGGAGCAGAGCAGAAACCTCTTCTGCTTCAGCAGGTGCAAATGAGTGAAGAGTGATGGAGGGAGTGGGGTTGAGTGATGTATTGGTAGGGGAAGGAGAGAAATTAGAGATCTCTTCTCTGATTGTTGAGATTTTCTCAGTGAAGTTAGATGCAAAGTTTGTGACGGACAAGGTGGTTGAAGGAGGGGGAGTAAAAGGATGAAGAAGAGCATCAAAAGTATGAAATAGGTGTTTGGGTTCATGGGACAGTGTACTTATGAGGGTGTTAAAGTAATTTACTTTTGCAGCGGAAAGAGCCAGGCTGTAGGAGTGCAGCATAAATTTATAGTGGAGGAAGTCAGATACAAAGTGAGACTTTCTCCAGCAGCTTTCAGCAGTTCTAGAACATTTGTGGAGGTAACGGGTCAGCTTGGTGTGCAAGGGTTGTAATTGGGGGGTCACTTGCTGCGTTTAATTGTAGTAGGTGCCATAATTTCGAGTTAAGAGGAGAGAGTTCAGTTTTAGAGTGAGGTTACAGAGTTAGAGCAAGTTAGATTTGAGATGGGTAAAAGGAGAGTTTGGAGTTTGTTGGGGAAATGCTGAATGTTACGGTACCACCTTCCGAGCTCCAGACACAGTCGTTAGTCACTTGTATTCCCGGTTCCCCCAATAACGAGACCAAGCTCCATTATGAGGGTAAAACATGAACTGAGGACTGGATCAGCCAGCCTGCCTTTTATTTGCATTTCACACACACAGGCCACACCCAAGGGGAGGCATAAAATAACCACTGGCATCGATGGTACATCCCACACATTCCCTCCCCTTGGTGTGACACATAATCCTATTATACATACAGTTTGAAATATACTTTTATACAACTTTCATAACTTCAAATCCATCCATCATGTTCACATAAGAGACACATATTCAGATTCAGCATACTTAAAACATAAACATTCTCAAAAATCACATCAATCCCTTCAGTGAATAAAAAGTTACGCGAAAGTCCGTTTATGACCGACCGCAGGTACCTTTTCTTGCCCAAAATAGTTCCCTGGATTCGGGCTGTGCGGTCGGTCACTTGCTGGCCTAAAAATGGCTAAGTCCCGTTCGAGGTGGGTCGGTACTTCGACTTTCGTTGAACTGTCGAAGTATCGTCGATAGTACGGGTCGGCGGGTTCGAAGTTAAAATGGCCGCCGCCACGTGGTCCTTTGTCCGATGTCGGCCACCTCGAGGACTTTGGTAGCTTGGGCGTTTCATTAGTTTCCGCTGTACTTGAAATGTCATTTGTACAAAGTCACAACCCTTCGCATAATCTCTCAGGGACCATAAGTACTGGGCAAATCAGACGAACCCAAATAGGTTTAGTCCCGACGGATGGGTCTGTCACATGGCTCCCTCCTTGTGGAACACTCCGGCAGACCCGGCTTGACCCTGTGGCGGGTCAACTTGGGGATGACCGGACTTAGGGAGAATAGGGACGTCTGTTTGCCGGGATAACCCATCCGCATTCCCATTCTGCTTACCGGGCCGGTAGCTGATAGTGAAATTGTAAGGCTGCAATGCCAAACTCCACCTCAGCAGTCTGCCATTGTCCCCAGAGACCCGGTTAAGCCAGACAAGGGGGTTGTGGTCTGTTACGAGAGAAAATTCTTGTCCGTATAGGTAAGGGCTCAGTTTCTTCAGTGCCCAGACCAGGGCTAAACACTCTTTCTCTACTGCCGCATAACTCACTTCTCGAGGTAGTAACTTTCTGCTGAGGTATGCGACAGGGTGCTCTCCTCCATCCTCCCCGACCTGGCTCAGCACAGCCCCCAGTCCATACATGGAAGCGTCTGTGTGGACAAGAAAACGTTTGTTAGGGACTGGGGCAGCCAGGACAGGGGCATTCACAAGAGCCTGCTTCAGGGCCCGAAACGCGGCTTCACAAGCTGGAGACCACAGGACCTGCCTAGGTAAGTTCTTTTTAGTCAGGTCAGTCAGGGGCTTGGCAATCGTGCTGTAGTCGGGGACAAAACGTCGATAATACCCTGCCGTCCCTAGGAAGGCAAGCACTTGGGTCTTGGTGATAGGTGTGGGCCAGTTAGCTACCGCTTCCACCTTTGCAGGTTCGGGTCTCTGGCTCCCACAGCCCACCCGGTGACCCAAGTACTGTACTTCTGCCATGCCTAAATGGCACTTGTCTGGTTTCAGAGTCAGGCCGGCGGCCCGAATCTTGTCCAGCACTACCCCTACGTGTACTAAGTGGTCTTCCCAAGACTCACTGTAGACCGCGATGTCGTCCAGGTAGGCACATGCAAATCCCTGGAAGCCATCGAGGAGCCTATCCACCATACGCTGGAAGGTAGCCGGAGCATTCTTCATCCCGAATGGCATAACCTTAAACTGGTATAGGCCAAACGGGGTGACGAATGCCGACTTGGGGATAGCATCCTCGGCCAGGGGGATCTGCCAGTACCCTTTACATAGGTCAATGGTGGTCAGATAGCGCCCCCTGGCAATGCGGTCTAGTAACTCGTCTATCCGGGGCATCGGGTAGGCGTCAGTGGTAGTCCGCTCGTTGAGCCGCCTGTAATCCACACAGAACCGGGTGGTCCCATCCTTCTTGGGTACTAGGACTACGGGTGACGCCCACGGACTATCTGAGTGCTCAATAACCCCCAGCCGGGTCATCTCCTGTATCTCCTTCCGCATTCCTTCTCGGACTGCTTCCGGGATACGGTATGGGGGTTGTCGTAGGGGGTTCTGTCCGGGTGTCTCGACTTTGTGTATAGCTAGGTTGGTGTACCCGGGTTCTTGGGAGAACGTCGCCTGCTTCTCCCACAGAAGCTGTCTGGCCTGGGTTTCCTCGGCCGGGCTTAGTCGGTCACCTAACTGTACGAGGCTAGTAAGGTCGGTCTGGGGATCCCTTTCTAACAGGTCGGGTAAAGGTAAGTTCTCTGGGTCGTCAGTAGCTGGGGCACAAACTGCTGCAACATCCTCGGGTCGTTCCTGATACTCCTTGAGCATGTTCACATGAAAGGATCGTTGTACCCTTTCATCCGAACAGCTGGCTATAAGATAGGTAGTATCACATACCTGAGCTAACACCTTGTACGGGCCCTGCCAAGATGCTTGCATCTTGTTTGCCTTCACAGGTTTGAGCACTAGGACCTTCTGCCCAACCTGGAAGACCCGCTGTCGAGCGCCCCGATCGTACCATCGCTTCTGTCTCCCCTGGGCCGCCCGGAGATTTTCCCTTACCATCAGGGATAGTTTCTCCATGCGGTCCCGGAGTTCCAGAACATATGGCACTATGGGGGTCCCTTCTTGCTCCGTCTCCCCCTCCCAGTGTCCTCTAATGAGATCTAGGGGTCCACGAACCCTTCTCCCATAGAGTAACTCAAAGGGGGAGAACCCAGTTGATTCCTGGGGCACCTCTCTGTATGCAAATAGCAGATGAGGCAGGAATCGCTCCCAGTCTCTGCAAGAGTCAGTAAAGGTCCTCAGCATCTGTTTGAGGGTACCATTAAATCGCTCGCAGAGACCGTTAGTCTGTGGATGATAGGGTGAACTAAGTAGCGGGTTGATGCCGCACACCTTCCACAGCTGCTGGGTGAGCACAGCGGTAAATTGGGTTCCCTGATCAGAGAGGATCTCCTGAGGGAACCCGACCCTAGTAAAGACTTTAACCAGGGCATCAGCAACCGTCTCTGCCTCTATATTAGACAGCGCTACTGCTTCTGGGTAACGGGTGGCGTAGTCTACCACAGTAAGAATATATTTCTTACCGGATGGACTAGCCCTGGCCAGTGGACCCACAATGTCAACGGCTATGCGGGAAAAGGGCTCTCCAATGATAGGCATCGGCTGTAGCCTAGCTTTTGGATGATCTCCCCGCTTACCTACCCGTTGACAAGTGTCGCACGTGCTACAATACATCCGCACATCTCGGTTAAAATTGGGCCAGAAAAAGTTTTGGGTGATTCTATGAGCTGTGCGGTGAGAACCTAGATGACCTGCTAACGGCACGTCATGCCCAATCCGCAGAATCTCCTGCCGATACTTTGCAGGTACTACTAGTTGTCGTTTCTGCGGAGGGGCATTCGGTTTCGGGGAAGGTTTTGGGATCCTGTACAGCCTATCCCCCACCCACTCGTAGTGTTCCCCACCTACTCCTTCTTCCCCAGCGTCGGCCCTGGCTCTGTACTTGGCTAACGTCGGGTCCTCCCTAGTTTCCTTCCCGTACATTTCTGGGGTATCCCAGCCGAACGGGGCCTGGTCTAAGGTACAAGTCGGGGTAGAGAGTCTTACCTGGGTCTCAACAGCAGGTGGGCCGGCCTCAGTGGCACGGGTCTGGGCACGGGTCGTAACAGCGTCCACTGCAGCGGGGCCCATGGGAGCAAAGGCCGAAACCAGGGGGGCCAAGTCGTTGCCAAGAAGAACATCAGCGGGTAAATCCTTAATGACCCCCACATTCACGTGTCTAGCGCCCACTCCCCAATCCAAATGTACCCGGGCCACGGGTAGACGAAATACTGCACCCCCGGCTACTCGTACTGCCACGGTATCCCCGGTATGTTGAGCTTCGGACACTAGGTGCTTTTGGAGCAAAGTCAGGGTTGCACCAGTGTCTCGTAGCCCACTGGCTTCCTTTCCGTTGACCTTTACACTCTGTCTGTGGTGTTGTCGATTGTCCTGGTGGGCAGCCTGAACAGGGTCCGCCTCATGTAATATGCCCCAGCATTCCTCTTCCTCTACACAGTGGACTGCTGGGAGAGGTGCTGGGGAAGGGGCCCCCGTGGGTTTCCTCCAGGACTGGTTCCTGTTGGCACGGTTCATCGGGCACTCCTGTCGCCGGTGCCCTAGCTGATTGCACAGGAAGCACCGAAGGGGTTCAGAGTACTCTCGGGCGTTAAACCGGGGTGGACGTTGGTACTGGGCAGCCGGAGGGGGTGCGGATGGTCTGTTTATGGGAGGCTGATACGTGGCAGCGGCTGGTTGGTATTCCGCTCGGGCTGTGGCCTTGGTGATGGAATTGTCCAGTCTGCGAGCGTCAGTGTACTCATCGGCCAAGCGAGCCGCCTCGTGTAGAGTGGAAGGCTTACGGTCTCGTACCCACTCTCTGACCCCTGTCGGCAATTTGTCGAAACAATGTTCCAATAAAAACATCTGCAGCACCTCTTCTCCCGACACCGCCTGGCATCCTGCCATCCAGTGGGCGGCTGTGCGATGTACCTTGCAGGCCCATTCCACGTATGAGTCCCCAGTGGTCTTTGCAGTGTCCCGGAACCTCCTCCGGTATGCCTCGGGTGTAACGGCATACCGGGCAAGTAAAGCTTCCCTGACGGTAACATAATCCCCGATCTCCTCATCCGGAATAGCCCGAAAAGCGTCGTTGGCCCGGCCGGATAACTTGCCGGACAGTATAGCAACCCAGTCTGCCGGGGGTACCTTGTGCAGAGCACATTGCCGCTCAAAATCCGCAAGGTACCCGTCAATCTCTCCTTCGGTCTCACTGAAGGCTTTGAAGGCCGCAAATGGCACTTTCTGTTTGTCCCCCGGGTTTGCTGTGACTGGGGCCGCTGCAGTACCGTTTTGGCGTAGCAGGCTGGCCTCCACAGCGGCTTGAACCTGGGTGATGATCTCTGCGGAGGGGTTGGGGCCATAATGGGCCAGCCGAATTCTTACCGCCCGGTCAAATCTTGCCTCCTCGGGGGTTCTGTCGTCTGGGCTGGGTCCATTGGCTCCCTCTGCCGCTGGTACTCCATCCATTTCCAGCAATAAAGCAATAATGTCCCTCTTCTTGAGGTTACTGGCCTGTCCGCCCCTTTGTTCCAATAAGTCTTTTAAGGTAGCTCTTCTCAGGTTTTGGTATTGTAGTTCCATTTTATTCTTGGTCGTAGCGGTTTCTTTGGGCGTTGAAGATCATCCCGTCGCTTGCCACCAGTTGTTACGGTACCACCTTCCGAGCTCCAGACACAGTCGTTAGTCACTTGTATTCCCGGTTCCCCCAATAACGAGACCAAGCTCCATTATGAGGGTAAAACATGAACTGAGGACTGGATCAGCCAGTCTGCCTTTTATTTGCATTTCACACACACAGGCCACACCCAAGGGGAGGCATAAAATAACCACTGGCATCGATGGTACATCCCACACATTCCCTCCCCTTGGTGTGACACATAATCCTATTATACATACAGTTTGAAATATACTTTTATACAACTTTCATAACTTCAAATCCATCCATCATGTTCACATAAGAGACACATATTCAGATTCAGCATACTTAAAACATAAACATTCTCAAAAATCACATCAATCCCTTCAGTGAATAAAAAGTTACGCGAAAGTCCGTTTATGACCGACCGCAGGTACCTTTTCTTGCCCAAAATAGTTCCCTGGATTCGGGCTGTGCGGTCGGTCACTTGCTGGCCTAAAAATGGCTAAGTCCCGTTCGAGGTGGGTCGGTACTTCGACTTTCGTTGAACTGTCGAAGTATCGTCGATAGTACGGGTCGGCGGGTTCGAAGTTAAAATGGCCGCCGCCACGTGGTCCTTTGTCCGATGTCGGCCACCTCGAGGACTTTGGTAGCTTGGGCGTTTCATTAGTTTCCGCTGTACTTGAAATGTCATTTGTACAAAGTCACAACCCTTCGCATAATCTCTCAGGGACCATAAGTACTGGGCAAATCAGACGAACCCAAATAGGTTTAGTCCCGACGGATGGGTCTGTCACACTGAAGATCAAGGCAGTTGAGGTTTCTGCAAGATTGGAGAGTTGAGGGTGGTGAAATTTGGGCACAGGGCATGCTGATGCCAAATGTTAGCAGATGGTGTTCAGACAAAGGAAATGGAACAGTGGAGAGATTAGAGGTGGTATAGAGATTGGTGAAGATGAGGTGAAGAGTGTTTCCTGCTGTAGGAGTTGCTGAAGTAGACAACTGCGCAAGGCCAAAGGAGGAGGTTACAGAGAGCAGACGGGAGGCATCAGGGCAGTTGAGGTTGTTGATTAGGATTTTAAGGTCCCCAAGTATTATTATTATTATTGCCATTTATATAGAGCCAGCAGATTCCGTAGCGCTTTACAATATTATGAGAGGGGGGGTGTAACTATAAATAGGACAATTACAAGAAAACTTACAGGAACAATAGGTTGAAGAGGACCCTGCTCAAACGAGCTTACAGTCTATAGGAGGGGGGGTATAAAACACATTAGGAAAGGAATATCAATCAAATAAGGTGGGAGTGAAGCAGAGCTGGAGGAGAGAATAAAGTGCTGCCTTATAGGAGAGAGCAAGAGACAGGTGTGTAAGGTATAGGTTACTCTGGGAGGCCATAAGCTTTCCTTAAGAGATAGGTTTTAAGGCACTTTTTAGAGGATTGAAGACTAGGGGAGAGTCTGATGAGGGTAGGAAGCGAGCCCCCCGCTAGAAGTCCTGCAAGTGCGAGTTGGCCATACGGGTGCGAGCAGCGGTCAGGAGGTGGTCACGGGCAGAACGAGGAGGGGCATACCTATTGATCTGTGAAGAGATATAAGAGGGGCTAGAATTGTTCAGTGCTTTATATGTATGGGTTAGCACTTTGAATTGACTCATAGGATTCAGGAAGCCAATGTAAGGACTGACAGAAGGTATGAGAGGACCGACTAGAGAGGAAAATCAGTCTGACGGTAGCATTCATTACAGACTGTAGTGGGGCGACACGGCTTTTGGGAAGATCAATCAGGAGAAGGTTACAATGATCCATGCGGGAAATTACTAGAGCATGGACAAGCTCCTTGGTAGCATCTTTTGTAAGAAATGGGAGGATGCAGGCTATGTTTTTAAGTTGGAATCTACAGGATTTGGCAACAAACTGGATGTGAGGCTCAAAGGTGAGGCCAGAGTCAAGTACGATGCCAAGACAGCGTGCTTGCAAGGATGGACTTATGTGGATACCAATGACTTGAAGGGAGAGCGAAAGAGGAGGATCACTATTAGGAGGAGGAAGACAAGGAGTTCAGTTTTGGAGAGATTGAGTTTCAGAAAGCGGGAGGACATCCAGTCAGAGATGGAAGAAAGGCAGGCAGTGACACGTTGCAGGACGGCAGGGGAGAAGTCCAGGGAGGAGAGATATATTTGGGTGTCATCAGCGTACAAGTGGTAGTGGAATCCAAAATAGGCAATAAATTTGCCAAAGAGGCAGTAGAAAGTGAAAATAGAAGGGGACCGTGGACAGAGCCTTGGGGAACTCCAACCGAGACAGGACAAGGGAAGGAGGTGTCCTTGGAAAAGGAGACACTGAATGAGTGTTGGGAGAGATAAGAGTATGAGGGAGTGCTAGTGGAGAGAAAGTGGGGTAGCCAGGAAGAAAAGTGTTCACTGAATAGTCTGGGATGACTGAGGGGCAATATATGATGGCAATTCTTCAAGGAGTGGGCTTAAAAAGGTGGACAGTGTGAACTTCAAAGGAAGTAAAGGAAAGGGCAAGGGCAGGGAGGATAGGTTGAAAGGTACATTGAGGGAAGAGAAGGATACCTACATCGCCTCCTTAACAGTTGAGTCTGGGAGTGTGGGAGAATTGTAGTCCATCGAAACATAAAAAAGCGGGAGTAGCGTTATAAGAGGGGGACACCCAGGTCTCAGTGAATGCCAGTATTGTGAGTCAGTTAGAGATGACAAGGTTGTGTATAGCTGTTGATTTAATATTACTACAGATTGAACGGGCATTCCAGAGTTACACTTATTGTATAGTTAATGATGACTTTTATCAATTTATAATCCAGAATCGGCTTATGAGAACAATTCACATGCGGAAGCTGGAAAAGTGGTGATAAATGTAATCCTTATTCTCTTTTTTTTCCTTATTTCATCTAATATCTTGTTTATCTCTTAACTACCTCCCTTTCACTCCTTCATTATATAAACATGTTCTTCTTCTTCCTCGGGTTACTTCCACATCTTTTTTCTCTTCCCTTTTCTCTTTTCATATCCAAACATGTTTTAATTATCATCCCAAATCTCCTCTGCTCTTTTGTCTTCTCTACCTGTTTTTTTAATCTCTCTCCTGTTGTATTTGTCTTTATCCTGTCTTTTAGTCTCTTGTGTGCTGTTTTTGTTTACTCTCATTTTTTTCTCTATTATGTTTCTGATGGTTTTCATCCTTTCTGCGCTATGGCTCTCTTTCTTTTGTTTCACCTTCCACTTGTTGTATCCATGCAGGATGCTGGAGGGGTTCTGTACGCCCAATTAAATATGCCACCAAGTAACGATGAAAATTTAAAGAGAAAAACCCAATGTGAGAAGGAACCCCAAGTCCTCTATGCTGCTGTTAAAACACCTCAATCAGACAATACATATGCTACGGTTAATGAAATATGAGATTATTAGTAGTAGTACTAGTAATAGGATAATGTATTTGATGACATTGCCAAATAAAAATAAAATGTCCTGAGACATGGTCAGGTTATTTCTCTCCAGTTAGAGACACATTTACATGTTTTTATTTTTATTTTATTCAACTATTGGGAACGTCTTGAGAATATCTGTGAAATGTCTTCAAAAACATAATTGTTATCCACTTTAGTAGATCTAGTTCTTCACTAACAGACCACTTATTAGTGGGGATTCTATAGGGAGGTATGAATGTGTATGCTATTGTGACAGAACCAACTGCTTGTGAAATACTTTTATTGTTCCCTCATTCGTCTGTTTCTTCGGCTATTTTCCTGTCCGTTCAGCCGCCACGCTTGTTTCTTTTATACCGAACAATTCACCGAACGTCCGGCCACCCAGCATGGAAGTGTGCTGCTGGTTATCCTCTTGGCCTCATTAGAACGTTGTGGTTAACCGCAGACACTTCCTAATTGTCGAATGCCGACTGGGTGGTCGTCGTTCGTATGCCGACCACAAGGTGGCGGCCATCTTGGACATACGAATGCTCAGCGGTGTTCGTCGACGATTTCATGGAACTAAAAACGGACACTATTTCTCATGAACACCGCTGAAGCCGCCGACCTCCCTTCTATTATTCCAGCATACGAACGGTCCGTTTGGTAGTTTCTTTTCACAAATAGACTTATCCCAGATAGCTGTGCCATGGAGCCCATTCGTATAACGAAAGACTATGTGAAAGACTTTGGCTCCATGGCGATTGAACTGTGTGTATAGGATCTGAGCGCCATTCTGTAATAATGTGTGCTCAGGTCCGAGCTATCTGGGGATGTGTTGAACGTTTCTATTGCGTTCGGTAGTTTTTGTATTATGTATTTTTCCCAATTATCTCCAGGGCAGAGAGGAGGGTCCTATATAACACAAGAGGAGTGTTTATGTCTTAAACCTTGTGATTGGCTAATGTACACATATTGTCACAGTCTTCCACCAGCTCCCCTAGGGGAGTGTCCACCTGGTGGAAGACCTGCATAAATACCGGGCATGTAGCCCATAATAAACCAGATTCCTGCTGACCCTAAATACGGAGCTTTGTCCCGTACTTGGGGGGATTTATTTGTATGGTGATTCTCGTTCGGCTGTTTGGAGAGTGTATGATTCGTATGGTTCCTGTTCGGCTGATTGTTGTGATCTGTAGTTGCCTTCGTATTCGGGAAAGGAGCATCTTACACGGTTTTAACCCCTTTCATCCCTGGGGTACCGTAACAGCTATCACTCCCAGTATCATGGGTGGCATTGGGCTGGTACAACACTAGGTTTGATCATCTCTGGAGGGAGTAAATGTAGAGCTGGGTCACATGCTAATTAACCTAGGTGTCTGCCTAGGACCTGGCTTGTGATGGTAAGCATGTGTTTCAGCAAAGTGAGATCAACTGCAGCAATTTCCTTCCTCTCCTCCTTAACTTGTGGTAAGGTATTCCAAAAGAAGTAAAGAGAGACAGTGGAGTTTTGTGAAGGTCCTTAGGGCACATATTGCTAATTTTAGCATCTTTATGCATTGCTATTGTTTTTATATTCTATCCTTTTATAATCATGTTTGTAATCTATATACCTTATACACAGGACAGTAAAACAGCAAACCAACACCTTAGTGCTGGTATACGACAACTTCTGAACATGTTTAGATCTTCTATATGAAAGTAATACACATAAACAGATTATCATCCTAATAATTTCAGGCAAGATATATATCACCCATCTATTCTTAAAGAATATAATATGAAAGGCTGCGTAGGATGCAGTCAATGCACAGTGATGTCTGGATTGTTGGTGGGGTTTCCAGGGGACATATGTCTCCCTTGTGCTGTAGGGAATTATATGTAAAAAGTAGCGATAATAAGGCTCTATTGGAAGTAATAAGAGGTGGATACATGTGAAATGAAGAATAATTCTACTAGCTTTGTAACAGGAACAAAGTTATATTATTTCCCTTGATGATCATTAAACTCCTTTGAACCAGAATATACAAATTACAAGGATTTTACAGAATGTTAGCACTTTAGAAATGCCAGTAATAAATAAAATACTAGGCCTTAATGGAAAAGAACATTAAGCACAAGTGAGCCTTTCTGGGTGTAAATGTGAGTTTAACTGTCCTGCGTGCGAGCTCGATTGGATAATAATGAAATTTAATGGCAATCTATGTTTGTATGTATGTACATTTTTCGGGCTATATTGCTATGTTGAGTTATACAATGTTTCTTTTTCTGTACTGTTCAATTCATACCAATCTGACCAGCAATATACAGTATTCAAATAAAATATTTGGACTATGATGTATTCAAGGTTTTTTCTAGGCCCATCCCTAGAACTATTGGGGGTTAAAATGTGAAACCTTATTATCCAAAGATGGCTGTTCCATATCATCTAGTGGTTACTGTTTTTATTGAGTAAGAAGACTTCATGTCCAGCAGAAAAGTCATCATCAGTGACCACCATATTCTTTTACCATATTCTATAGTGTGGCAGTGTAATAATCTAGTAGAAGTACAATCAAGGTAATTTCTTGGAACACACCGGTCATTCAAAGCAGACTTTATTGGATAATTCTCAAGCCTCGATGTTGTCACTCCTTTATCCAATAAAGTCTGCTTTAGATGACCCGTGTGTGCCCAAACCTTTCTTTGATTTATTTTATGAATAGAAATGAAGCCACTCCAGTCTTCCTGGCACCACAAAAGTAGTATTTTTATATATATGCCTGTGCAGTCCTCTACTCTGTGCTTTTATACCTGGGAAGTAATGTATAAATTAAGGACTATCCCAAAAGCAATGTATTGCAGCTGTGACAATTAATTTATTATCAGATGTTTGTTTCCGAATCATTAATAAATATTGACCCATTTCAGAATTTCTGATAATCACATGAAATGTTTTAGCAATGCTTCACATGCAGAGA
Source organism: Pelobates fuscus (assembly GCF_036172605.1). NCBI lineage: Eukaryota > Metazoa > Chordata > Amphibia > Anura > Pelobatidae > Pelobates > Pelobates fuscus. Next base: position 397,600,894 of record NC_086319.1, read on the forward strand.
AAACACTTCTCACTGCAAGTTATACCAAATACTCTGTGAATTTCTCAAATGATAGCAGAAGTCAATCTGCACTATTTAAACCTTGTTAGGAATGTGCACAAACTTACCAAAGTAGAGTTTGATGAAGTAAATGCCAGCCAAAACGATTTGAAAACCAGATTTTAAATTTGAGTATGTATTGCACATTCGCCTCACAGTGAATCAGTTCACTCTCAGACTCTGGCATCTGCCCATTCACTCTTAGAATCAGTCCGTTTACAGGGACACTATAGGCACCCAGACCACTTCATCTCATTGAGGAGGTCTAGGTGCAGTGTCCCTGTTCTCTTGACCCCCGTTCTCTTTGAGAAACTGCAATGTTTACTTTATATATTTAAAACTTCCTCTAGTGGCTGTCTACCAGCCAGACACTAGGGGCCCTATCTGGAGTCTATGAAATGACGCTAGGCATTCTCATGCTTCCAGCATCCTCAAAATCCCCATAGGAAAGCATTGAGGGACATTGTGCTGAAATCAGTCACGTGTGGTGTTCCCCAAAGTTCCATTCTCGGCCCCCTACTATTTACATTATTTATAAATGATCTGCCTAATGTCTGCAAATCCTCAAATGTACACATGTACGCAGATGACACAGCAATCTATGCGAGCAAATCCGATCTACCGCAGCTTGAGGCTGTGCTCCAAAACCAGTTTACAGAGGTAGAAAAGTGGATCGCTAAAAACAAACTCTTCCTGAACACTGACAAAACTGTCACAATGATCTTTGGAACAGTACCTAAATTACACAAATTACACAATTCCCACCTATCCATCAAAACAAATTCAAATGGCACACTGACCGCAGTCCACTCTTTCAAATACTTGGGTATGATGTTAGACCCCAATCTATCTTTTGGCCTGCACATAGAAAAGCTTGCATCTAAACTTCATCCAAAACTAGGTGCCCTGTACAGAAACAAATCCTGCCTAAGCCCTACAGTAAAGGAAAAGATTGTACAGCAAATGCTGATGCCAATCATTGATTATGGGGATGTAGTATATGCATCTGCATCGCAATCCCACATTAATAAACTCAACACATTGTATAACTCGTTCTGCCGATTTGTGCTACAATGTAATTACAGGACCCACCATTGTGACATGCTAAAAGAACTAAACTGGCTGTCGCTGGAATCCAGACGCACCCTTCATCTTTCCAGTCTTGTGTTTAAGAGCTTTTCTGGGAAGCTCCCACCCTACCTGAACAAAATGCTTTCCCAGCTGTTCCCACTTCCTATAACCTCCGATCCAGTACCAACACTTTACTTAGTCTACCTCAATACAAAAAGAAAGCAGCCCGAACCTCCTTCTCCTACAGAGCACCGCAATTGTGGAATGACCTCCCGCACACTTTAAAATCTTCCCCAAGCCTAAAGCCCTTTAAGAGATCCCTCTCTACATACCTCAAAACAGAATGCACCTGTCATGGTTGATTATATATTTCCGACCTGTTCTATGTTAAATTTTTTGTATTTATTGTGTATTAATATTACCCAGGACATACTTCAAAACGAGAGAAATCTCAATGTATCCTTCCTGGTAAAATATTTTATGAATAAATAATAAAATAAAATAAGAGTATCTCAGTGTTCCACAGCAGTAAAACCTGCAGTTATCTAATATGTGTATGAGTGCATGACTGAATTCCATACCAATAAAACTTAGTTAGGTGCTGTGTGTATGAATGTATAATAGGGCTCTACAGCAATACAACTCAGAGCATTGTGCAGTGTTAATGAGAAAATCACAGCATTGTACTGTATGAGTGTAAGACAGATCACTGTAGTAATAAAATCCGTAGCAATGTGCTATACCTACTGAGATCCGCAGCAGACAAAACTCCACAGGCATGTACTGTATGTATGACTTTGCCACAGAGTTACACTAGAAAAACACATTAATGTGCAGTGTGTATAATTAATTGTATCACAGAGCTCCAATGCATTAGATCCCACACTAATGTGTAGAGTAAATGAGTGTATCACAGAGCTGTGCAGCATTCAGTATTGTAATGTGCAGTATGTACTCTATACATCTTAGGAAGATAGAGAAATCGATTCTACAGACGTTCTATTCACTCTAAGAATGTACTCATTAATACTGATATCAGTTGGCCTTTGCTCATAAAAGTAATAGATTTGTGAGTGGATGGTCCTTCTTTAATGGAGTATGCTAAACATATATATTTGATAGGTAGAGGATGCAGGAGACTAAAAGTGTGGCATCATATATTCCATCAATTTAAATCAGTAAAAACTGCACAACAGGAGGGAGCATACACAGAGAATTCAGTTAATTCAGCATTTAATCTACTTCTTGTTAATCCATTGCCACCGATAACAACTTTGTTAGAATTATTTTGAGCATCTTGTGTATTTCCTAGCTGTGGCCACTTTCAAATAACTTTCCAGGATACCAGACACACTCATTACAGTTAACATGGGCAGTTCAGATTCTAGAAAAAGCCTCACAACACACCTCCCACTACATTTAACTAGCAGTAGATTACCACTATGATACGAAAGCCCTCAATCTCAGAATTCTAGTTGCCCCGGAAAATGTCATTCCTTGTCAGCCCTCCCAATGTTATAGTCCACTGTATTTGGACTCAAAATCCACCATCCTCAAGATACATGGCACTAGAGTGATGTCAATGATTGTAAACACAATGATTGTAGAACAGATGTAGAGGCAACCTCAACGGATCCTAGCACTTTTGGTACTTCTCCAACACATTTCGCCACGAGTGTATTTCTTTTATAATATAATATGGGAGTGAGATTTAAAGAGTAACATTTATGGTATCCCAGTGATATTCAGGCATTATTAAATAATGGGATTTGATTAAACTGATAACAGATACTCATGATTTTACAAAATTAGTTATGGTGCGTACAATGTGTAGCCAGGACCCTGCTTGGTGACATACATATAGGAGTATGTTAACAACAAATACTGGTATTATTGTGGTGACTGCACCTATACTAATCCTTGGAAAACTTTAGGTTGGATTTGAGTATGTGGAGGAAAGAAGACTAAGGCGATATTAACAAAATGTTGTAAAAGGGTGACTCTGGCTTTCTTTCCTAACCACCAGAAGTGAAGATCTAAACTTTTTTTTAAACTAAGCCATTTACATTGTAACATGAGCTTGGCTAATAAGTGCTGTTTTAGAAGATTTCGGTGTGACAAATTTCATATTAAGTAGAATAGCCAGAAGTGTCCTGGTGCCAACCTATGGTATGTAACCAAACCATTTGCAAATTGTTTCCATTGGGCACTAGTCACAGTCTCCAGAAGAGCCAGATGTTTCTGCATGAAGCTTCCATTGCAGTATAGAGCTAGTTCATTGGCTGAGAATGTGAGCTGAGCGCACTGCTGGACTTAACTCAATGTAGGGGACTTTTCTTTCTCTTGGTGGAGTAGTTGGGTGCTGGTTTGGCTACTTATCTGAGAGGTCACCAGGGCACCACAAAGCACTGTAGTGGGCATTCCTTTAAAGTAAGTGGCAGGTATGGTCAATATGTTTTTAAGAATAGTATAACCGCACAGAGCTTGTATTACAACACTTGAGAAAGCTGACTTCTTCACTTAAAGTTAGAGCTTAAATTATTACAGTCATTTCCTTTGAAAATTTCACAATCTGATTCTGCTTTTTCACTCATTCTTGCTGTAGGAAGAAAAAAAACTGTGTTTGGTTAAAAAAATAAAAAAAAAAAAAAGAACAAAACAGAAAACCAATTTCAGTAAATTAAAGCTTTAATATGAGTACTGAGGAAAGAATAATAGAACGTGTCAGCCATGAGGACTCACTGGCAGTGTGCCCTTACCTGATCTCTTTCTGATGGATTTCATCTGTGTAGATTAAGGGAAAATGTGCATTTTACTTCTAGAATTCCATTGAGAAAACTATCATTTCTCACAACAAGACAATTTTAGACTTTTTCTTCTTTTTGTTTTGTAGAAGCCGTTGCTAAACACTTGTATCCTTCTTCGCAACAAGATAACTCCTAGTAACAACCCTCCAATCCTCTCCTTTAGTCCTCCTTCAGGAATCTCCTAGTGGCAATATCCCACTGCCAAGCTACACTCTCCCAGCAAGGCTGCAGCAAATGGAAATATTTGGGCTAAAGTTTCTCATTTGGAAAAAAAATTCAAGTCAGCTTTAAAGGCAATTTGTCCGTATAGCCTGATTTTTTAAAATTCAATTTTTTAATTCATAAAATGTAATGTTTAGCAAATAAATATCATATAATTACCATTTTGACCATGTCTTCCCAAACAACTATGATTTCTTTGGGCACATTAACAATGTGGAAGTATAAAGAATTTAAAGACTGTTAAACAGAAAAAGAAAAATATCAGGAAATTGAGAAATTGATGGCCGGATCAACGGATGATTGAACAATTATAAATGCAAACATAGAAACATAGAATGTGACGGCAGATAAGAACCATTCGGCCCATCTAGTCTGCCCAATTTTCTAAATACTTTCATTAGTCCCTGGCCTTATCTTATAGTTAGGATAGCCTTATGCCTATCCCACGCATGCTTAAACTCCTTCACTGTGTTAACCACTACCACTTCAGCTGTGTTGATTCCCTTTATGTATTTAAAACCCTTTTTTTTGCACAGAAAACTTACAGAGTTCCCAAATCAAAGGAAAAACTCTCCCCACTCCCTGCACAATTCTTGCCTGAAACCTCAATCCTGGTGTACTCTGCCTACAGACAATCCCAATGCTCCACCAGTCTGGGGTAATTGCCCCCCTCTTTACTCTTGCCAGTCCTCCCCTAGTTATAAAATCAAAGTTATAAAATCAAATTTCCATCAATAATATCTGAATCTTTAACAAATAGCCTAATATGATAATGTTAGTCTTATTATCAGCTTATTCTATAGACTTCTGTTTTTTTTCACTATATTAAACTGCAATCAAACTGTGAATTTTTATCAGATGTATCATTATTTTCTGCAGTCCACTTCTCTTTTTGCTCATCAAACATCTTACAACTGGTAGGACAAGTGAATTTCATCACTTCCACTTTATCTGATTCTTCCTTATTCTGAGGAAAAAAAATATATACAACATTCTTTTGCAACCACTACTGCCAGAGACAAATGGCTTTGTTATATTTGTTTATTTTCATACAGATAGTCACTATACTCTGAATTGTAGCCAATTAAAATCTGAAAGACACAATGGGCTGACAGAGTCAAATTGTAATTATAGATAAGTTTTAGAAATTTTCCCAGATAACCCATTTTTGCCATTTGAATTTATTTATTTTGTTTCGTTTTCTTTTCTAGTCAAATATTTCTGATTGGATTTTTAACATAATATATAATAAAAACAAACAATAAACAACGTAAATTACAAAGCATTACAACAAATAAAAAAGGAAGTATTCCAAGCATCAAGCAGTATCATACAATATGAATATATAGGCAGCAATTTCAATTGTAATAGCAGAACGATATTTTTTTTCTATACTGTAGCCCCATCGAACAAGCGTAGCTAAAGTGGAAGGGCTAGGAGGCAGGCTTAGGTGGGGATGGCAGGGATTGGCTGGTTAGGATGGGGGCAGGCCTAGTATATATAGGGCGGCAATCTTAATTTTGACACAACTAATCTACTAACCATTAGGGTTTGTCCCTCCCTCCCTTTATTTAGGTTCCAGGGTTACAGCCTTGCTTGGTCACAGCAGCTTGGTTGGTGAGGGGAAGGCAAGGGCGAACTATGGTCTGTGGTCAAATTAAGAAGAGTTAAGAAAGTTGGTTGATTGATTACAAATTGGTCAGTTACAATGTTGGTATAATGTTGTTGGGTGTCGAGTCCGTCGGTGGCTCAGAACCTTGGAGGTGTAGGGTATCCGGGTATACCCCTACCAGGAGGCAGTTAAGCTTTATGTTGCACTTTATTTATGTATATATTTATGTGTCGTTACACTGTTATGCAAATGTTTACTTTTATTTATGACAGATTGGTATGTATGGTGATGTATCGTGATGTATGGTGATGTATGGGGTGGAGGGGCAGGGCAATGACTTTACAAGTTCAGTTGATATTTTGTAAAAGGTTATTATATATATGATGTATTCAATAAAGCTGTGGACATATTGACCCATACCTCTGAGTGTCCGCGTTTGAATGGTAACAGGGGTTGGTATGGGGTTTTGGAAGTAATCTCCACCTGCCCGTATAGTGACTATGCACCCGTCATGTCATCTTAATGAGAAATAATAATTAATGTATCATATGTTTCACGATGCGGCTGCTTATTTTACCATTTGGATTTGATAAACACTTGTTTAGAATATTTTCTAGATAAAATCTATGTACAAATCTATGAACATTAAAACTGGATTATACAGATAATTCACTAAGAACACATTTTAAAAATAATAAAAAAACACTCTTTAGTTGCCAGTTTTATACTGTTTAAATATAGCACCTATATGTCATGTAATCAGACTGCACAACAAACCCTTCTGGGAGATGCAGTTTGTATGTTTTCATTCGACAGTAGAAAATTGGCAATTGAACTACAATTCCTAGAAACCCCACAGTGTTCAAAAAGCACAGTTGTGCAAGCACGTCTGGTAAAAGTTAAGAAAGCATCGTGACTGGCTGAGTCACTTCATGATCTAGGCAGAATTAAATATAGAAGATGCTTTACAGTAAGAACAATAGTGTCATATGTGAATAAAACATTTTATTTTTATTTTTTTGCAAGATTAGTTTTATTTGCGATTTTTGTTACAGTGGGGTTAGGATGTAACATGGACCTTGGGGAAATACTTCTAAAAATATATATAAATATGTATTTACTGAAAAGTACAGGGGCTTACTGGATAGAAAATAAAATATCTAAAGAGTCCAGGGACCTTGTGTATATGTGAACATGTCAACTCAAAATAACATCACTGGCTGGATACATTCTTGGGGAGAAAAATAGACATACAAATATTATGGCACTATAAGGAGGCGGGCTACAAAATGAATAAAAGGAATAGAACATTTTAACCACTTTAGTCTAGTAAAAACATCACAAGGGCAACAGAAGGTCACCCAAGATCTTGGCTGAGACCTTCAAAGTATATTAGTCATATCCATCACAAAAGCATACGACATTCACAAATACTGCAGTAAACATACAAGCTGCTTATTTGTAGACTCCAAAAACCTTCATTAATTAATGCATCAATATTATTAGTTCTGGACACCGCTGCACCTGCCAGCCTTTTAATGAAAACAACGCCTGTAAGAGTCACGGCATTGTTTACCATAGGATCTTAAAGCAGCTACTTCACCTATGGGATTAGGGAAGAGAAATGCAGATATTTCTGGATTCTCAGTGTACCTTGGGGATGTTACATATACCCCATTTATGGAAAACATATTAAGACATCTGGCCATAAAGGCTCGTTACACAGGGTTTTACCCAATTTCTGCATATAAAAAGACACTGGGTTTGAGGAATAGAAAACCCTCATACAAGTTTAGCAGAGTCCTCCTACAACCTGACTGATTCATGAACCTACTTAGTACATCAGGTGGGAACCAACTCCACACTATATGTTGAACCAGATAAGTCTTAATTAGCGATAGACGAGCATTATCCACAATAGAATTAGCCAAAGGCCTTCTTAACTATCTGCCTCTGTGGACCGTCTCAGGCACAGCCTGAATTTGTATTTAAGCATACGGGTTGGTTAATAATGACCAGGGGATAGTGTGGGTTAAATGACCACTTTAGTTGATTTAAGTCATTATGGAGTCCATATTATAGCACCCTGAAATGCAGGAACAGCTTAGTCCCTTTGCTGCCTGGAGTACCTATTTGATTCTCCCCAGAATACAAAGATAGGATTAGAACCTTAACACCAGGATAGAAATGATTGCATAGTCTTTTCTTAAAATTTTACCTAGAAATTGTAGCATTTAGGTTACAATTAGATACGCTGGTATCATAAGGAAGGGGAGTAGCACAGCTACTACCAACTAAGAACTTGGTCATGCTTCCTAGGTGCATATATAAACCACATCCCCTGAAACAATGTTGAGAAGAACCCACAACTTCCTTTTCTTCAAGTTTTCTATCCTACATCAGAAAAGATTTTCAAAGTAAAGATTAACTAATCTTACCTTGAAAACCTCTGAGCGTGTGGGGCCTGGTGACATGGAGAACCCCACTGACAAGCATACTACTGCCAGGGGGAACTGCACAGCGAACTGAACTTGGCCTTTTCCAAGAAGTTCCATGAGCACAGGTGCAATAGCGCACCTGGAACTTCAGTGGAACGTAACACCACCCGAGAGTGCATTCCTCCACTGTGCTCAGGCGCAAAGCCTGCAATGTAATTCAAGCATCCTCTTGGACAAACAAATTCCGGTACTTACTCAGCATATCCTCATGAAGAAGCTCCGAACCTCCGTGGAAGGAGCCTGGCCACTCAGCCTGCCATCCAGGCATCCCCCAGACATCAACCAGTGTGCCTCACCACTTTGACAGATGCCTGATCTGTCCCGGAATGGGACAAGAAAAAACTGAGGTGGTTTTGCCGGGGGAAGCCCTGTACATGGTAAAGGGGAGGGTCTTTAATCAATTCTTATCATTTAGATGCTTGTCCCAATTAGGGAAGCACAACCCATATGTACTGCCACCATATGTCAGAAAAAATACGGTGTATATATATATATATATATATATATACACAATGTGATAAATAGGAAAAGGAGAGACACAAAATGATGCCAGGAAGTCAGGGAAGACACACAAGGGCAGAAAGGGAGCAGGAAGACATGAGGGTGCAACTAAATTGGTTTTGTTTAATTTCCAGAGAAGGGCCATCACACAGTTCCACCTCAGGTGCCAAATACTCTCGATACATCTTTGGCTCCAATTAACCCCTTAAGGACACATGACATGTGTGACATGTCATGATTCCCTTTTATTCCAGAAGTTTGGTCCTTAAGGGGTTAAAGGAGCACTATAGTCACCTAAATTACTTTAGCTAAATAAAGCAGTGTGAGTATATAGATCATTCCCCTGCAATTTCACTGCTCAATTCACTGTCATTTAGGAGTTAAATCACTTTGTTTCTGTTTAGGCAGCCCTAGCCACACCTCTCCTGGCTATGATTGACAGAACCTGCATGAAAAAAAAAAATGGTTTCACTTTCAAACAGATGTAATTTACCTTAAGTAATTGTATCTCAATCTCTAAATTTTTCTTTAATCACATACAGGAGGCTCTTGCAGGGTCTAGCAAGCTATTAACATAGCAGGGTATAAGAAAATCTTAATTAAACAGAACTTGCAATAAAGAAAGCCTAAATAGGGCTCTCTTTACAGGAAGTGTTTATGGAAGGCTGTGCAAGTCACATGCAGGGAGGTGTGACTTTAAACAAAGGGATTTAACTCCTAAATGGCAGAGGATTGAGCAGTGAGGCTGCAGGGGCATGTTCTATACACCAAAACTGATTCATTAAGCTAAAGTTGTTCAGGTCACTATAGTGTCCCTTTAAGAATATTTTTTTCTAATCTATGAGGACTGATCTTATCCCATAAAATTCTAGTGAGCAGTGAATTATGGAAAAACAGACACCTGGCAGATCCCAATTAAGTTATGAAACATGTCTTGAATAGTTTGACTACTTGCACAAGGAGGATCCTCCTGTCACTATGCTCACTGGAACAGATGCAGTGGTTATGGTACGTGGTGTGTTGCTTTAAAGCACATTCCAAACACCATAAACAACTATTTTTCTTGCCTAGGGTAGAATGAAATATATATCCCATTGCTGTGTTTCTGCAAACAGTTGCTTAGAGTTGCTACAACTCCACACACTCACTTAGGAACATTGCAGCAGGAAGTGTATTGAGTGATTTCACCTCCCCTCACATGCTATTTCACAGGGATATGACCATCACCCTCTGGCAGCTGCAGTCTTGTCTATGTAAAGCAAATTAAAATGAGCATTATTTATTTGTCTTTAATTTCTTTATTTGGTATAATTTGAGTGAACAGCAACATTTAACCTAGAATGTATGTTCTCTTTACTATAACAGTGTTGTTATTGTATTTTTTGTTTGTTTTTGCCTAGGGCTATAAATAAATATACTAAATTAAGGGAAGTATCTCTTTCCAGAGAGCTTTCAATAACCATACCAAGAAACCGAAGAGATTCATATCAGCTGATTTGGCCTTTTTGTTAGAAAATTCATTATGAAACTATACATTTTTTTAATATTTACAAGACTTCTTTTTTTTTTTTTTTTATAAATATAACATTATCTATCTGTATATTCCAGAAAATTAGCTGAAGATATGAAAAGGAGATATTTTTAGCCTCAAAATACCAACTCGAGATTGTGAAAAAGTGAAAAGTGAAGAATAGAATTAAATCTGAATGTAGTCTGTGATCTGCACAGCATTTTGAAACCAGCCAAGCTTTATCCGAACTCTGTACATGTTCTGCCATTAGACGGCAGGCTGTCAGTAAGGGGCAGATCCACACCTTTCATAGGTGGACCTGCTCCTTGCACTGTGCCACATACACCTTGCTCTATGTGCCACGTGAACACCTATATTGACTCCTGCACTAGTTATTTTTTTTCCCATGTCCAATTTTTTATTGAAAGTTTTTCAAGTATAATATAGAACTGTAACATTTTATAGAAGAACATACAATACAATAATACAAGTGCATTACACAAATGGTATAGTTTAGGTAAAGCATAAAGAAATTGGTACATTGTTATCATTGATTGTGCCATCTGGACCAGATCTTCTTGAATTTTTGTGTGGTTCCTTCTAGCCTATGTGACTTCTCTTCGTATATTTTATTATTGCGTGACCGATCCAAGACTTCGGTTCTAGTTGGGGCTTTGGGGGATTTCCAAGCCGCTGTAATACTAAATTTAGCTGATACTAAAATCTGCATTGTCATAATCCTATCCAGCTTCCGAATGTGGTCTGGTATCACGTCAAGTAGAAATACTTCTGGTTTATGCTGAACAGTGTTCCCTGTAAATGTATTTTTTGGTCTTACATGTCTACCCGTAAGAGCCCAATTGTGGACAGTACCAGAATATGTGACTTAGGGCCCCTACTTCTTGTTTGCATCTCCAGCAAGTAGAAGACGTAATTGCGTCAATATTTGATAGGCGGAGTGGTGTTAGGTACCACCTCATTAGTAGTTTCCTGCATGTTTCTTCATGGTTTAAACATACTTTAGTAAATTTTATTAGAGAAGACGCTGAAGCCTGTTGTTCTGTGAAAATTGCCATTTTAATTATTTCTCCCATTGTTCCACATATTTTAGTTTACATGGTCTAGATAAGTCGTTAACACTGTGTTACAGTGAAAGTGTTTTTGTTGACATATATTTCTGAAGACGTGTCAGCTGTATTAGCTAAATGAGGGTGGATGGTGGACTGATGCTCTGAGAATGTGTTTAATATGTACGAAAGAAAAAAAATTAAATTTTTGTGAGGTCATGGTCAGATTGAAGCTGATAAAATGTTGTAATGCCTACAGAGTTTAGCAGTTGTGGTATCTTTGTTAACCTCGCCATCATCCAACTCTACAAATGGAGGTCAGAGGAATGTTATCGTCTGGAGCAGTCTTCTATGTCTCCTAGTTCCCTAGTATGATTTTGTTGTCATCCTACTTTTTTGAAGCCTGTCCTCTAGTTTATTGTAAGCTAAGCATAATTTATCCATCCTGACCTCCAGAGCAACTGTCCTGGAGCCAAGATCTCCTAAATGTTTTTGGATGTCTTCCATGACAAACGAGGGAAGTGTACTGGTTGGGACTGGGATGAATAAAATATACTCAAATGCGAGTACCAATTATCCAAAAAATAGCTGCCAGACTAGGTACTAAATGATAATAAAAGCAAAAAATAAATACATTTTATTAAGACAAATTCAATAGAAAAAGATGAAAAAGCTATATAAGTGTATATAAGTGCTCGTGTACAAAAGGTGAACAAAATAATGAGTACTAAAACCAGTAACGTTAACTTGGAATGTCCCTATTGATACTGAGATAATCTCAAGATGTACCACCAGTCTAAGTAGCTCTGGTATGCTGACTCTATTGGAATATATAGATGTATCAACAAGGTATAAGTGCTTCATAATAGACTGGTAAAAGTACAATGGCAACGTAGCTTGCATGAAATTAGACCAGTGACATTAACTTGAATGTCATCATTGATACTTGAATTGATCTCAGAATGTGACCAGCCTATTTAACTCTTATAGGCTGCCTCAAATGATGTACAGAATTGGTATCAATGGATGAAAGTTTATAATAGCCTAACCAATAGCGGGATAGTTAGTAGTGGAGCGAACCTAATATAGGTATTCACTTGCACACGTCTGTGCCTTGATATCGAGGGTCACTTGCATTTCAATCTCTAATCCTGGACCTGAGGAGTGGGTCAGTGAGTGCCCTGCTGCTTTGCCATCTTTGAAAGAAATTGTGGCTTTTTTGAATTTTTGCTGGAGACATCATGGGAAGGTAAGGTAAGTAGATAATAGTGTTGGCTTTGTCATGCCCAATTGCCACTCAGAATAGTCGCTTTAGGCATCCTATGCACAAAGCTATTCGGCCATGCGACTGCTCCTCTCCGCCAGAAATTCCACCCTTTTTTCCCCATCCAGTTCTTAATAAAATAAAATTAACAAATTATATATTAATCATTGCTCCAAGCACCATGACCACTTTAGTGGAACCAGTGCTGAGAAGAGAGTAGGTGCCTTGCGGAGACCCAGTAATGGCACAAACCCTTACTTACAACCTGCGCACCAGGCCAAAGTACTCCAGGCTTCATAACCACTACAGGTGGTAAATCTTCTCCCGTTTACTAAGTGGTTAGTTATCTGTATATTGTATATTTCTCAAATGTATTGCCTACGATATTAAGATGGTCATCGGAATCCTGTTAGATGTTACATTAATTTAATAAAGGAAAACGTTATTACTAGTTTGATATTGTTGTCACATGATCCAATATTACTTTTTTATCATATTCTTACATAGTTCAAGGCCTCTCATATCAGTTTGGGTTTGTACAAGTGCTTGAATTCCCTCAGGTTTCAATTAAGTCTTCTCTTATTACCTTTATTTTTCATAGCGGCAGGCAAGTGGTATACACATGATACATGCATGGATGATTAAGAAAGAAAAATACATAAATAAATAATAATAATAAAAAAAGTACCATTAAAGGGAAACTCCAGTGCCAGGAAAACAATCAGTTTTCCTGGCACTGAAGGGTCCCTCTCCCTCCCACCCCCCAATCCCCGGTTACTGAAGGGGTGAAAACCCCTTCAGTCACTTACCTCAGGCAGCGACATGTCCCACGTCGCTGCCTGCTCCCCCCCGCCACTCCACCTTCTTCCTCCGTCGGCCGGTGGGCGAGACTGATCCCGCCCACCGGCCGAGGAGTCCCAATTGGCGCATTTGGCGCACCCCATAGGAAAGCATTGAAAATTAATTTCAATGCTTCCCTATGGGGAATAGAGCGACGCTGGAGGTCCTCACACAGCGTGAGGACGTCCAGCGACAATCTAGCACAGATAATATGTGCTATGGACCAGGAAGTGCCCTCTAGTGGCTGTCTGGTAGACAGCCACTAGGGGAGGACTTAACCCTGCAAGGTAATTATTGCAGTTTATAAAAAACTGCAATAATTACACTTGCAGGGTTAAGGGTAGTGGGAGTTGGCACCCAGACCACTCCAATGAGCAGAAGTGGTCTGGGTGCCTGGAGTGTCCCTTTAAGTATCACAGAATAAGTTCTAATAATAATAATAAAACAATTACAAAATATAATTTCAGTTTCAGAGTGAAAACTAAAATCACATGGCTTTATGATCTCCCATTGAAATTTAATTCTATAAACCAAATCTCCAGAATCTAAAATGTTATCTTCATGTATATATATTTTGTGTATAATCCTGCAACAGAACCAATACCAAAATTCCCCAAATTTGGAGATTCATAGCAATGTGCTTTCTGTAAGACCTACAACAGCCATATCAACTCTACTTGAGAATTTTAGCTGCAAATTCCTGTTTAAGTTGGTAAAAATAAAGTCAGTTTCTTTTGACAGCAGCATAGACAAGATCTGGATCAGGAACAGGCTGATGTTTGGGTATGGAAGGACCAGAAGATGCTGAGTGATTCACTGTTGAGTAGAGCAGGTTATCGTCCTTTAAAAAAACAGGAAAATATCCAGTCATATTTAAATATTACTAAACAAAAACCACGAAAAAATGCTTAATCAATTATTTAAAGGGCTAGTAATATATGTCTGGAACGCAATAGACCAATTGTTAAGGATACCAATACTGTCATCAGTTAGACCAGTGGTTTGACCGGAAAACAATTCTATGCATGTGTAACAGAACCTTACCTTGGCCTGGGAACATTTATTGCTAAACTGGCCCTTTAACCACTAACCAGGTACATGCACATTAACAGAGACTATAACCACAATGGAATGTGCTTACCTGGTTCATGTGGATTACTTTTAACCCAGTTCGGGACATTTAAACACTTTTGTCTATTTTGTGCAATCCATACGGTAGAGATTCAGCATGTATGAGAATGAACACAAACTACCGAACACCGGACCAACCTGCTAGTTAATTATGTGGTATTTTACTTCCCAGGTCGGCACTTACCATTCGTATTCGTACATCCAAAACTCGGGTAAAAATGTGTGTATACTGATTGTGTTAACTGTTTATCTGAGGGGAGGGAATGTGTGGGTTGTACTGTTATTTGATTGGTTACTTTATACCTCCCAGTGGGTGTGTTCTGTATATGCAAGACCGTAATAAAAACCAGGCTGGGTGTGCCAGCACTCAGTTCTTCTTGACCCTTCAAAACGTAGCCTCGTCTCGTTCTTGGAAGGGGATTTTTACTGCATTATTACTTTACTTTTTAACAGCTGAACCTGACTCTCCTCTTGGATCTTGTGGATCGGAATAACCAACTTCATTACTATACAGCAGCTTGCCGGGAAAAAGGACGTCTCCAACGGCTGATACCCTCTCACTACCTGGGTAGCCGTTACAACATGGTATTTAAATCTTGACAACCAATCTTAAGTTTTAAAATTAGCTCAGTGACACAGTAAATTTAGTAAAATAACTATCTCAGTGATCCATTACCCATTTGTTATAATATAGTCACATTAATTTTATAAAACACCTTCCTTAGACTGTTCCCCCGGTGACAGTGGTTTGTTCATTACACTAGGAAGAAATTGCCGATAGTTTCCTTGTCACGAGATGAAACATTTGGCAACTGATAATTGGAGGCTTTCATTTTGTAAAAATTATTATTATTTTTTTTATTTTTAGTAAAGATCATTAGCAATACAAATAAAACAAATAAAATTACCATGCAATGTTGTTGAAATGTAACTTTAACAGAGTAAGTAAACAGACGTTTAAGGATTGGATCTACACTTCTGCTTCTTAATGTGCTTTATGTGTGGATTGTGTCCTCCTTTTTTATTTTTCAAACTGTTCACATTTCAGTAGAAATTGGCACTTTTATAAATGAACCTTCTTAAAATCCCCCTGGCTGTCAATCAGACAGTCTGTCCCGTTACTTCCTGGTTGTTTCGCTCAGTGGAACTAAATTCAAGATTGGACAGCGACAAAAAGTCTGGCTTGGAACGAAGGGAGATCTGCAGCGTTTGCAAGATGTTTATATGGTTATACCCACAATGGAAAAATGCACAATGAAACGCACACACATTTTCATTGGGTGTGTATCTACTAAACAGTGATTTTATTTAATTTGGGATTCGAATAGTCGCTTTAAAGTTTTAAAATTCAAGATCGAAATCACAGGTGGAAGGCTGGATCCATGTAAAATGTATATATTAAAATTATCAAATGCAAACCATATCATAATTTAGTTTTAACAGTTTGTGCTTTGTGCGTATAATGGATTTGATTAATTAAATTATGGTATGTGCTAATTTTCACAGGAAATAGGTGTATGGTAAGATTAGATACTTTATTTGCACTAGTGTTCATGTTATGTTAGTTTGGTATATTTTCTTGCACAAGGTATGGTGTTTTTTAATGGGATAGATGTTTTGACTTGTATTTTTACCTTTATTTTTACTTGTACTTTTACTTTTATTGTGCAATGTCTATATGTATTATAAGGCCTTTATATGTATTGTTTTTTCTATTAATGAAGAAGGGACTGTATTTCTTAGTGATTAGAGGTACTATGGTATTAGTTAAGGATTGCTAAAGCCTACACTGAGAGTACATTTTTTTATATAGTATTTTTATCAATCACTACTGTATTTCTGATCAGAGGCCAACTGGGTCTCATTGCCCTTGTAGGATACAGTGATGATAAAGTTATTCAGTGATAGTAAAGTTGAATCTGAAACAATGGCCCCACTTTTTTAGTGATAAATGGATAGAAACTTGAAAATATAAATAAATAATGAAAAGGATTATTAGTTCCAAACGAAATTAGCGAAAATAAAATTTGACTTGAAAGTACATGGAAGAAAAGAAAAGGATGAAGTTGGCTAAAGATATAGGTGAAAGAAAAGGGAACTGGGGACAGATTTAGAATGGGGAAGGAAAACGAATGGGAATCAGGAAGGGGTGGTTTGAATGTGTGCCCTCAGGCTGCCAAACATTTGAATAAACAACATAAAGCGGGCACCGCTTTAACATGAAATGATTTCTCTCTCCTCGAACAGAAACCTCTGCATGTTTGAATGACCTTATTAAGGCCAGCACTGCTTCAACTGGGTGCCTGCCCTAATAGGATTAAAATAGATCTCCAAGACCCAGAGGGTAGTGTGGCCAGTGACAGGCACCACTCCAATAGTAGGCACCTGTCACTAAAGTAGTCTGGCCACGGTAAAGCTGCTTATTTATTGTATTATAATTATTATTATTAAATGTTCTTATCAGGAGAATCTCCTCCTTTTATAACCAAAAATCGGAATACATGGTATCTAATGCAATATATATTTTCTCTTGCATTTTACTGTTAAAAGAAATTGAAAAATAATTATTTGTTGGCATCTAGGGGCCAAACTCTGTATTACACTTGTAATTTGAGTTAAGCCCCAAAATAGCCTATTTATTTGACGCATTGTTACGATAGAACATGTCGTTATGGTTTTTTTCCCCATATATGGTATAATCCACATATTTGGAGGTAGGAGAGCCATATAGAAATATTCCTATTAAAAACCAAACATATATATATATAGTTAATACAATGTTAAACAAAAATCTGCACACCAGTCAAGCCATAAGACTTGATTTTCCCACAGAAATCCCAAAACTGCAGCGATGTTACAACCGCAAAGGATTCTGGGTGGGCATATGCAAATTAGTTTAACAAAGAATCACATTTTTGCCTCATTCCATTTTAAACATGGATTCCTTTTAATCTGTGTTTGCTGTATACAACAGCTTGAAACACAACTTAGGAAAAGATGCAAAACCAGCGAACCACTCATGGACAGCTGTTTTGTTGTTAATGCAACTCATCAGCATGAGGTTGGTTACTGGTTTGCTAGTAACTTTTCAAGTTGGTGCGGTGCCAGACTGGACAAAGTCAAATATACATGTATGCATAGATTCAAATACATATGTATTTGACTTTGTCCAGTCTGGCACCGCACCAACTTGAACAGTTACTAGCTACCACTGCTATGAATACTCACTGAATATTGTATATTTTTGTATGGTTTACCACTTAAACTTGTGCAGGTCATTAAAAAAAATATATGCAGATTATTTAAAAAGCTTGTGATAGTTAATTTGCCCTTCATATTAGTACAAGGGAGGTTTTATCCCTCCTTCATTGTCCCACTCACCATGTTGCGAGTGTGGGCATATCTGTTAACATGCGCTCACTGTAACAGTAGACTCGAGACTGGGTAGCTATTGCTGCCCACTTGCTAATAAGGTCCAACTGTGGCACCACCCATGAGCTGGTGGCTTCAATTTAAAGAATAAGGTAGGGTGTACAGATCTATTCCATTCTTACTATTAATTAAATCATTAAGGTGAAGAGGCATAATGGTTAAATTAAAACTAATTAAATTTTTGGTAATAGAATGAAGGGTGGTACTAAGAATTATTTGTTTTTTTTATTTTTAATAGCCACATTGGTTATAATTAATTTTTATATGGAAGGTATTAGTCATTATTATTAGGGTGAATGGGTTAGGTAGTTTTTTTTATTGGTAATGGACACATTTTCAGAGTGTGTGGACAGTGGCATATCCATCCCAGAGTATATTTAATTAGGATTTTGTGACGAACTTGCCTTCGCCATGAGCTCCTGGAGGAGCCTGCTAGCTAGCCTCCTGCCCCAGGACTATGGGCCTTGGAAAGGACCTGTAAGACTTGATTTGTGGGGTTTATTTGTACTGTTTGGGATCCAAACAGACTCACAAACTGCGGACCACCTCTGTGCTTCTTAATCCATATTGACCGCCTGCGGTCGGTCAAAACTTTACCCCGGTGGCGATTTGGCTGTGTTCTTGGGATCTGAGCGCTATTTGGACAACTTGGGTGCTCAAATCCAAGCTATCCGGGGATGTAATATTTATGGGGGTTCCTATATGTTTTATGAATATTTTTATGTGTTTTTGATAATTTGTTTTTCATGCCTAGTCATGCTGATTCTGGAATTTGTAACCATTTTGTGGGCGTATTGTGGGAGTGTTCTGGGCGTGTTTTCCAGCCTCCTGATTTTGTATATTAGTGGGCCAGTTGGCCAGATTAAACAGATTCTTTTTACACTTCATCAAGTCTAGGCTGATGTTTGGGGAACTTGAGCTATAATCACTACTGCGCTTGGGACTCGGGAGATATAACGGATATACTCAGCCGGAGTATTGGGGATCCGTTACAGTTCCCTCTTTGTTAGCAATATTAGATCCCCAATTCACCTACCATAGATGGGGGCATTATGTCCCCCCCCCCCCCCCCATTTAATGATATAGCAATCACTTGCATCTACTAAATGGGGGAATGGAGGTGGACATAGGTTCACTTCCTGTTTTTAATTTTAGAGTCCCCACCCATAGTTTCGTTAATTTATCAATATTATAGCCACCATGGATGTGGATCTTATCAATAATATAAAATAATAAATTAGCATAGTTTGATTTGGAATAAACTTTGAAACTTATTTTAAATTCCCAGCAATTTACTCTTTAGTTAATGATCACTTTTATAATTTAACCCTTTTACACCCCATTGACTGTCAATCAGACAACCAGTCCTGTTACTTCCTGGTAGCTCAGCTCATTGCACAGAGCACCTGCCTTGCAATGACTTTGCATTGGACAGTCTCTGATTGGACAGTCACAGAAGGTTTGGACAGGGGTAGAAGAGACTTGCTTGCAAAGGCTGCAAATGAGAGATTTGTAAAGTTTCCAAACTCTTTTTAGATATACCCCCATGTAAAAATGTATAATGCATTGCATGCATGTTTTCACTGGTGGCATATCTACTAAGTAGTACATTTTGTATTTGGGAGTTACTTCCTCCCAGAGAGACTAGGAGCCACGCGGGAGGGAGGAGGAGAAGACAGAGAGGCAGTGACAGACAAACCCTAATGCCCAACTTCCTGAGCAAGCACACCCTCCTGCAAAGGTAAGAATCTGGAGGATGGCTATAAAAGTGTACATTTTTACCAGCATGTGTGTCTGTGTGTGTGTGTGTCTTTCTATGTGTACCTGTATGTCTGTCATTTTGTGTGTCTATATATCTGTCGGTATGTTAATGTGTGTCTGAATGTGTATGATGTCTGTATGTTTGTATATCCATGTGTCTGTGTATCTGCATGCGTATCAGTGTGTATCTATATGTGTATCTGTGTCAGTTTGCATGTGTGTCAGTGTGTGTGTTTGTCTGTATATCTGTCAGTGTGTCCGTATGTATATCAGTATAGGTCTGTGTATCTGTATGTTGTCTGTATGTATGTGTATCTGTGTTTCTTTATATCTGCATATGTGTCAGTGTGTTTATCTGTGTGTCTTTATCTTTGCATGTGTCAGTGTGTGTATCCATGCATCTGCATATGTGTTAATGTGTGTCAGTGTGCATATCTGTGTGTGTGTATGTGAATCACAGTGCAGGTTTATCTGTGCATACATGTCAGCATTCAAACGTCATCACTGCATTCAAACGTCATCACTACATACAATCACACCCCTACCTACATTAACACAAACATACAAAAACCTGATTACGTTCACACACAAACACTGCTCAGTACTAAATACAACCCTGCAGAGATAGTAATATGGTAAAGCCCTAGCTGTCAAAGTATGACGGATGGGCATCTACCTTTTAGCCACTACCTTTTAGCCACTCTAAAGGCGGGGCCTATACAAATTATTGCACCAAAGCCCTCTCTATATTTGTTCTGCCACTGATAAACACATATAAAAAAACATAGTAAATATATTTTACCCCTTGATGTTTCCGGTTAATTTCTTCTGGGACTTCATTCACTATTGAGAAAGAAAAATATTTAATAACCAGTATAAAAGAAATAATATTAAAGAAAATAATCGTATTATTGTAAATCCCACCCACTGATTATTTCCATGATCCTGTCTTTTAGGGCATATGTGATCTCATGACCTTTCTGCAAGAATGCAGAAAATGTAATTCTTGTTACACAAATATCCCAAAA
The DNA here is from genome assembly GCF_036172605.1 of Pelobates fuscus. Lineage (NCBI taxonomy): Eukaryota > Metazoa > Chordata > Amphibia > Anura > Pelobatidae > Pelobates > Pelobates fuscus. The sequence continues at coordinate 397,621,677 of NC_086319.1, forward strand.
TGTTAATATGACTAATTGCCCAGCCTCACAACAATATCTCCAGTCATTATTTAAGGGAGGGGGGGGGGGGGAGGAGGGACTGCAGATCTAATCATGTCTAACACACACTAATAATTAGTTTCCTTACCACACTGACAAACTCACCACCACTGCTAGTAGACTTTTACTCATACTACCATTAACTCCTTAAGGTCACATGACATGTGTGACATGTCATGATTCCCTTTTATTCCAGAAGTTTCGTCCTTAAGGGGTTAAAGGGGTGATCTTGCTAGTATAACTGCATTATGTGCCAAGTTATTTTCAAAATGTGTCAGAAATCTATTGTTTAACTTACATACTGAGCTATGTTACAATGCTGCCGCCCATCCCATGTGTTCCCTATAGGGTTAATAAGTATATAGGGGTGTAAATAAAAAATACTCATGACATGCGCACAGTCGATTATTCGGCAGGTGCGCTGTTTACCCCAAACCCCCCAATAACTTACAGACACCGTATTTCTGTTGGAATAAAAAAGTCCACAGCTTTATTTATTATTATAAACAAGATAACAAATTGGGGTCATTGCCACAAAAGTAAATATACCTCCACCCCCCACCGTACATAAATTACCCCCGGCAATGACCCCGCCAATAACAATAAATAACATTATAAATAACCAATTAACACATAACATATGGCCTACCAAAGAGGCCCCATATCCATAACTTTTTAAACTGTAGGGGTGTACCGAGACCCCCCTACACCACCTGGTTCGGAGCCACCGATGAGCTCGAACCCACAAACCATTTCACACTCCAGTTTAATCCAGCCTAACCAATTTATACTCCTCCTACCTTCCAATTACCCAAGCCCTATCCCGCCATAGCAAGAGACTTGACCCCTTAATGTCTCGAGCGACCCCCACCACACATAAATAGGGCTTTGGAAATACCCTCCTGGAATCCTAAGTTTAGTAGATCACACCCCACATCAGACAGGTGCACACCATCCCGCCTAAAATAACCGGGCAACCCGCCCTCCAATTCCAAGTGCCTCACTGGGACCCCCCCTAGTCTCCTAATATAGACAGACATGGCCTTATTTACTTTACCACGGCAACGTGCCACAGCCGCCGGGTCCCTGGCATGCCTCCAGTTCAACCGCGGCACCATTTCAGACCAAACTATTGTAACTCCAGGGACCAGAGCCCTCACCCTGTCCAGGTCCCTCTTCATTCTCCTGACCAACACCTTCTGGGGGACCAAACCTAAGTCATTGCCCCCACCGTGAATCAACAATATATCCGGGGCAAACCCCTTGGCCAACATCCCAAAAATTTCACCACTTATACTCTGCCAGCTGAAACCCCTAAAACCAAACCACCGCAGGTCCACTGTGTCCCGAAGAAAACCCAGTTGTGTGCCTTGTCTCCGAACTGCGGCCCTCTTCTCCGCCCAGTAGACAAACGAGTGACCCACCAGCCAAGCGACCAAGCCTGAAAGGAAACAAATTCAGTTAACCGGCAGAGCACCCTTTTCCCACATCCACAACATTCCATTCACACCAACCTTTCCGGCCTTACATATGCACGGAACCTGATGGATTCCCATCTCCCAATCTGCTTTATCCGCTCCTCCCCCAGCCCAAGCCGCGCCGCCTCAGTCGCAGCCCCGATACGGAAGGAGTGCGTACCAAATTGTCCGGGCTGCAAGCCCAATCTCGTCAATCCCATGCGGAAGACTCGCAAGAACTGAAAGCGCGACAGCGCCTTCCCATCCTCATGAATCAGGAAGCAACCACCAACCTGCGGGCGAACCCGTAAAAACACGTCCCCACACGCAACCGGGCACACCGGGGACCCTGGAAGTGAGGACAGGACAACATTCTTACCTTTTCCGAAGACGTCCGTCTTCGAGCGCCGGAGCCAAATCACAACCTTGTCCTGTTCTATAGCCACATCCTCATACCGGAGGCCCGATGCCCCCGACCTATTGGCGCTCACCAATTCGCCAATACGAAAAGCCCCAAAGAAAGCCCACACGAAAGCCACGGAGAACAAAGTTACTTCAAATGCCGAACTACACAATTCGTTCAACAACCCCACCAACCCTTGAAGGGTGGCAAAGGACACAGGCCTCCTCGTATCCACAGACCTCCTGCCCTTCTTGAAACCCTTCAAAGTTTGCTTTACCAAGAAATGTTTGGTCAGGTCTTCCCACCCGTTAAACTTGAACAGGAAGGCTAACGCAGACATGTAGCGTTCCACCCTAGAAGGGGATGACCCACCTGCCACCAACCTGCAAAGAAGCCACAACAGCGTGTCCAACCTACCCGCTGCAGAATCGCCTGCTCCCGCCTGGGACAACATTTCCTCCCATTCACACCAAACCTTAGTATAAGCGGTCCAAGTCCCCGGCGCCAGTGAGCTCCTTATGTATCGCCCAAGCACAACGTCCCGAGCCGCCACATCTCCTCCGGGCATGCTTGCCCTGTCGCTTGTGCGTCCGGCGCTGCTTCCCGGAACCGCACCCACTGTGAACGAGACAGAGCGTCAGCGACCACATTCAGCAGGCCCGGCACGTGCCGCGCCCGGAAGACAATGTTCCAAGACATACACAATAGCACTAGCTGCCGTAACAACCTAACTACTGGCAGGGACGAAGCCGATAGACTGTTAATTACCTGTACCACTGCCATATTATCAGAGTGAAAGATAACTTTCTTGTCCCTGAGCTCCTCGCCCCATAGTGACACCGCTACCACAACTGGAAAAAGCTCCAAAAAGGCGAGGTTCCGAATCAAGGGGCTCTCGGACCAGGCCTCAGGCCAAACCTCGGCACACCACTTGCCCCCAAGGTAAGCCCCAAAGCCAACGCTCCCCGAGGCGTCCGTAAACAGCCCGGCTTCGCCAGATGCCTTCATCACATCCCTGAAAAACACCCGTCCGTTAAACTCAGTGAGGAAGCGGTCCCATATGTCCAAGTCCTCTCTCATACCTACCGACACCCTGATGTAATGACTCGGCAGACGGACCCCACAGGTAGCCCTAGCCAGCAATCTACAAAAAACTCTTCCCATAGGGATCACCTTGCAAGCGAAATTAAGGCTGCCGAGCAAGGACTGCAGTCCCCGCAGCGTAACTTTCCTAGCGCCCTTTATCGCGTGCACCTGCTGGCGGAGCGCCCTCAACTTCTCTTCCGGCAGCCTACATTCCCCCACGACCGAGTCGATTTCCAGCCCTAAAAAACTCAGACACTCGGTCGGGCCCACTGTCTTGTCCTCGGCCAGAGGAATCCCAAACTGTTGGGCTAACCTCTGGAACACCCGCAGTATTTGGGCACATCTGTCGGACCCAGCCGGGCCCACACACAGAAAGTCGTCCAAGTAATGGACCACCGTACCCCCGCCCGATTCCCTGCGCACTACCCACTCCAGGAACGTGCTAAACTTTTCAAAATACGCACACGAAATGGAGCAACCCATGGGTAGGCACAGGTCCACGAAAAACTTACCCTCAAAAAGGCACCCTAACAAATGGTGACAGTCTGGGTGGATAGGAAGGAGCCGGAATGCTGCCTCCACGTCCACCTTCGCCATTAAAGCCCCCCGCCCTGCTCTCCGAACCAACTCGACAGCATGGTCGAATGATGCATACGATACGGAGCACAGGGCCTCATCGATATCATCATTTACCGACGCCCCTTTCGGGAATGATAAATGATGAATCAACCTAAACTTACCCGCCTCCTTCTTGGGGACTACCCCCAGCGGGGATACCCTCAAGTCAGGCAGCGGCGGAGCCTCGAACGGCCCAGCCATCCTACCCAGTTGCACCTCCTTCAGCAACTTGTCCCTCACAACTCCCGGGTGTTCACCCACCGACTTGAGATTACTGCATAACCTCCCCACATCCCTACTCTGAAACGGTATTGAAAAACCCTCCGTAAAGCCGTGCCATAAGAATTCAGCGTCCTGACGGTTACCGTACTGTTTTAGCCACGGCAGCATCTCGCCTACTTTCACCGGGGTTGCCCCCCGCGGCAGCGGAGGGGGCCGACGCTCCAACGGCTCCCGCTCCTGGTGTAGACTTACCTCGCTTAAAACACCGGCTGGCTCCGTGTGCACCCCCACAACCTGAGCACTCGTGCTTAAACCGGCACGACGCACCCCACTTACATTGGCCCTCGTTAAAGAGCCAACAGAAGCCTTTCTTTTGCCCGGCCGATGCAGGTCCCCCAGGGGCCGCACCGGCCGTCCCTTGAAAGGGCGCAGCCTTTTGCGCCATCATGAGCCGCATCCAGAGGGGAAGGTCCATTTGATCCCACCGCATGCTGGGATTCGCCGCTAACCTCTGGCGAAACTGCTCGTCGTACCGCCACCAGGCGACCCCGCCATAGGTCCGGTACGCTTCCCCAATCCCATCTAGGTAGCAAAACAATTGGGAGCATTTATCCGGCGACTTTTCCCCTATCACGCTGGCCAGGATACAGAAGGCCCGCAGCCAGTTCCCAAACGTTTTAGGAATCTTCCGATACCTACGCTTTTTCTCCTCCTCCTCTTTCTTTGCGTCCTTCTTGTCCTCCTCCTTCATGTCTAAGAACTCCTCCAGCGGGAGCAAGGAAAAAACCTCCACAAACTCACCCTTCCAAATTTTCTCCTTGATGTCCATTTTCAGATGACAACCTAATGGGCCCGAAAAAGACACGTGCACGTTTTGCCGCGCAGCGTCGGTAATTTCGCCCCCAATACCTACCTTGTCCCCCGACTCCTTACTAGTTTCCGACCCAGATAACCCCACTTCGCTATCTAGCGTTGGGCCCACGGCCCTACCTTGTAACCCCTGGCCTTTCTCACACGTCCACACTCTCCCAAACTGAGGTGAAGCCATTTCCCCACCCGCCCATGAATCTAAGAAAGATTTTAAGCAATTCAATAGTGTTCCTGCGTGTGGTGTAACAGTTGACTCACCGCCTGAGCCCGAAGCCGCAGAAGGCTGTGGGTTCGTTTCCCTTCCGTCCGCCATGCTTGGCTCCGGAGCATCCAATTGGCGCCGACTCCCGTCAGCCTGGCCCTGCCTCAGGACCGCGGGTGTAGTGCTGCGAGACCTGCAAGGAGAACGACACCTGGGTAGTGTGTCCACATGATCACATACCCGCCCAACATCCTTATGTTCATGCCTGTAGTTCCGCACCATATCCCGACTCCCTGCCTGGCCCTCCCGGCCGTAAGCACTGCGCCGCTGACCTGGCGAGCTCCTGCCTGAGGACCCAGACGCACTGCGCCGCTGCCTCCACCTCCGGTCCCTTGAGGCCGATCTCCTTCTGCTAAACCTGCTTGCAGACCTGCTCCTCTCTCTACCCCTCCACCCGTCATCCTGCCTCCTGTCATGCCTGGCACTGACGCCGTGCCGCTCCCTGCTGCAATGCGGCCTAGGGCTCCGCGAGAGACCCCTCGGTCCCCGGGAGCCGCCCCTGCGGCCCTCCCGCTCTCTCCCAGCCCGTCCTGTCTCCATGCCCTGAGCTGAGTCCTGGGAGCTCTCCCGACCTGCTGAACCTGGCCCCTTTTGGGCCGCCTTGCGAACTGGGGATTCCGCCTGTCTATCCTGGCGTTTTCTGTCTGCTAAAGCCGCGGGCCCTGCTGGCCCCAATGTACCTGGCTGAGCGGACCCGCCGTCTGCGTCCCTTGTGCTGAACCTGGCCCCACTAGAGGCCGCCCCCGATGTGTCCCGTTGCCCAGGGGCTCCCCCTGCCATCAGGGGGACCGCCTGATCACTAGAGGCCTCCGCTCTGCCCCCCGCCCGCTGCCCAGCCCCAGCGCCATTCCCTGACTCACCGGGCCGCAACCGCTCACTGCTTCCACCATCCGATCTGCTCTGGGTCCTGGCTCCAGCCGCAACCGTCCCGCCTGCCGCCTCCCGGCGGGGCGCACACCGCGTGGTAGGCCTCGGCCTAGCTGCTGCCCGCGCCCGGCCAGCACCGCGTCGGACCGACGATGCCGGCCGCGGTACATCCACTCCGCTGGGGCCCGCTACCTCATCCAGGGCCCCAACAGACTCCGCTGACGGGCTCCTCCGTCTGCCGACTTCAGGCTCCATGCCCGGGCTCAGCCGCTGGGGCGGTCTCGCCCTCCTCATGGAACGCCGTGCAGCCGCCGCAGGGGTTGTAGGGGGGGGACCCTGAGCCCCCAGTTGTTCGTGAAGCCAGGCCAGTCCTCTATCCCGCACAGCAGCTCTCACTCCCTCCAGGATTTCTTCCATTGATGCCATGATCTGCAAGACAAAAGAAAAAACCAACACAGACCTGCCAAAAACAATTACCAGGTAAGTGTCAGTTTAGTTAAAATGTCCCTTGGACATAAAATGGCCGCTTAATATACTCCTATAGTCCAACCCCCATTTACCAATAACCACACCCCTTTAACTGGTTACTCCCCTGCCTACTCCTGGCTCTGTCAAGGCCCACTCCCCTGACTGCGCTGTTCCATGGGCTACATTTCTGTCTCATTAGAGATATCTTTGCCAGAGGCTCAAGGAAGCAAGGTGAAAGCTTAGTGTAGGACCCACCTGAGAGGTTTGCCTTGACGTGGCAGGTGGGCATTCCCTCCAATGGCCATTGGAGTAACTTAATAACCTCAATTTGTTTAAATATAGATAGGGGAGAGAATACAGGTAACTTTTTTTTCTTTGTTTTTTACTGAGCAAAAGTGTCTAACACTTTTAAACACTAAAACAGCATTTACAGGGATGAAGAAATTTGGAACGTTCGCTCTTCTAAAAAAGTCTCCTCTATAAAGCATGAGCTCACCTACGAAAGTTAATCGAACTTCTTAAAAAAAAAATAATCAGGCGAGTACCGCATTGCAATCTGACAGCAAAGTTAAACCTGCTTAAACAACATAACTAGCTTACATAACTATCTTACATAAATCTATAAGGCCAATAAATCCACTTATTCATTTATGTACACTTATTCATCTTTTCGCATATCAATAAGAATAGCACTATTCACACTAAATAAAATAAATAGCACTATTCACTAAACTCCACACAGTAGTGAAATGAAAATCTAATTGCAAACTTGAGGCTTAATTAGCCAAGCTGTAATAATATTTGAGATATGTGATATTGAGTTGGAAAATGCTAGATAGTTTTGCCTACATTAGTTATCTGGATTTCAGTTCAATATAATTTAGAGGGATTCTATTTTTTATGTGTCGTTGGAAAAAAAAAATAAACTATTTATATTCTTTATTATATATTTTTTTTCCATATAATGTATATTCTCAGGAATAACATTTATGACTTAATTTAATATTTACTAATATTAAATAAATAATATTTGTAATATTTTATAAAATGTAGGATTTGTTTTATATTTACTGTATATGCCCTTTAGGAAATAAAATTAAATGGCATTTTAAAATACATTACTGTTATATTTACATATAAAAGAAAATACATTAATATATATATATATATATATATATATATATATATATATATATATATATATATATATATATGATTGTGTGTATTAACATAATTTTAATTTTTAGGCATTGCAGAACAGCAAGTTGTACTCATAATTGCTATTTATTTCTTATGTTTATGTGCTAGCTGAAAGTTTAAAGTTTATTTTTTTTAAATAAATTAAATTTTCTATTTGTTACAATTGGAATAATTTGCTAGTAAAGGGTTATATTCTAAATCTAGTTAGAGTAAATGAGTGCCCAGTCTAGAGAAGCTCAATAGATAGGGAATTTGCAAGCAGAGGAAATCAATTGTCAACACCATTAGGGATACTGGATGGAGAGAGACATGGTTTTCACTCATATTTAAGACCCGCTTACTTGTGATTGCTGTGAGGGAGAGTGAGATAAAAGCTGACCTGAATGTTATGCTCTCAGAGAATAATTGCAGACGACGATATGCGGGGAGTGGGGCTGATCATACTACTCTGGCCATGGAGCAGTTAAGATCAGCATTGTATCAGTAAATGAAGTGCACAGACTTGTAGTAGAATTGTTATTTGGGGTAAAATTCAGAAGAAGATATAATTAAAAAGACGTTGTACATTGATAACTATCAATATTTTATCATATTGTCGCAATATAACTCATTCTTATATATACTGAATATACCGTATGTAAAAGTGATAGAACTTGCCTATTCCATCTTTCCCTTCTGCAAGACACCCTGTAATTGGGAGAAGGCAGATAGCGTGAGTGGAAGTGAGACACGTAACATAATAAAACAACATATATAACTAGAAACCAGCTAAAACTGAAATCATGGTGCTAGACCACAAAATGCAGAAATGAGAATATAAAATTAAGACTTCTAGGAGCAATAGTAGAGATACGGTCAACAGTATGCAAAATGATATTTAATTAATATAAAGATACTCTTTATGTGTGCTTAAATCAATATTCATTACAGTAGTTGTCTGTAAAATCTTTAGGAACTTTGTTACTAAAATATTCCAATTGATATGCCAATAAACAGATCATTGAAGAAAATGCAAAAAATGCAATGTTTCATATTCTGGTTCAGCAACTTAAATTTATTACATTTATACCAATATATGATTTTTTTTTTTTGTTAAGTCATATAATTGATAACTATACGAATTTATCAAAATAACAAACATTTAATATGAATCCTTTAATTATTTTTTTTTGGACCTAATTATCTTCGGAAGTCACATGATGTCACGTTTGAAATGATTTACTTTCAGAGCCAGCCTGCGACACATGATAATAAATATCATGGATCTTCTAACTGACTTCCAGGCATAACTGATCGCAGCACCAGAACAGCTATTTACACGGCAAATACAGACGTGCATGCATCAACAAACATCATCAAATAGAAACTTTCAAAATAAACACTGAATAAAGTTCTGGGCAAGCACAAATCCAAGTTGGATTATAAAAAGATATCCCAAATTGTGAACATCCCATAACAGACATAACAGATATCTGGGGAACCACGAGAAGTATCAGAAACACAAAAACTCAAAGTTCCATAACTTCCATAACAGGAAACCAAGTCTCACATAATCGCAGTCCAAGGTGGAGCCACTCTGACGATAATGGAGGCCAGTTATCACAGAGGTTATAAATAATATGAATGGGAAAGGGGGAAACCCAGTGCAAGATGATGAGGAAGATGTAAAAAGAGAGAAGATGTCTCATGGAAAGTATAATTTTTTAATAATAGATATTTAATTTTTTTGCCCCCGTTATCAGTCCAACCTCTATTCCTATCAATGGAACTCCCACCACAATGCCAATGGGTGGGGCAAAGAGAGGACCTGTACTTGGACCTGTGCTTGGTCCTCCCTGTATGTTACTAGCAATTGGGAATTTAGCAGACATGCCTCCACTCATGGCATTGTGAATGGGGGCATGGGGCACATTTAAACATTCCTTGTACTAATGTGGTGCCATTTTAATCCCTTAAGGACACATGACATGTGTGACATGTCATGATTCCATTTTATTCCAGAAGTTTGGTCCCTAAGGGGTTAAATTCCAGAGTAACCATTATGGCTCAACCATTGTCCGTTTCAGTTGCTTTGGGATTATGGAATGTGGCAGCTCAGAATTTACTTCTTCAACCAAATTGATGAACGACCGACACTGAAACTCAAAGTCTGGTAGTAAATAAGGGATCAACTAGGATGGAGTCTAGTGAAAATAAGGGATTAACTAGGATGGAGACTAGTGATTCTGTAGCCCTATTTATTCTGTTGTTAGGATCATGATAAAGTCTTGAAAACATTATCAAACAAAATATTAGTGGTCACTTACTTTTTGTTTTTTAATATCCCACAAGGTTACAACAAAATTGTAACGGATATTTCTGTTTTGATTATATGGCTGTGAATACTGGGACAGAATTGTCCTTTATGAGCACCTGAGCCGTGAGTATCGCTTTTGTGTAATTGCCCTAACGTTTTCATGTCTAAAGCCGTCATTATAGTCATGCCTTAGGCGACTGATCGATGCACTCCTTGTGTATGTCTGTAAGCAGGGCCGGTGCAAGGATTATTGCCGCCCTAGGAAAATAAAAATTGCTGCCACATTCGCTCCACAGTGGTCCTGTAGGTTTAACCCCACAAGATAAAACATTGCCTTACCTTGAAGGGTTAAACAAAATTCTAGTAGCTGTCACAGTGACAGCCACTAGAGACAACTCCACCACAATGCCATGTTTACATATAGACACACACACAGACTCACACTCTTTCACTCACTCAAACTCAATGGTCCACACAATCACAATCAGTGACCAATGCACACATAAATTCACTGACTCACGCAGAGTGACACACACACACACACACACACTGGCCCAAGCATACACATACACTGACTGATGCAGACTGACACATACACACACACTGACCCATGCAGACATGCACATACAGAGACCGTAGCAGACACACACATAGACCCAAGCAGACATGCACTGATCCAGACACACACACACACTGACTCAGACATACACACACACTGACCCAAGCACACACAAACATACTGACTGAAACAGGCTGACACACACACACACACACACACACACACACAATTAAGTCTCCCTCTTGCCTTCATTTCACATAGGCTCTCTGTGGGTCCCAGTCCAGGCCTGGCTGCCTTTACACTCTTAGCTCCACCCCTGCGATCCTCCCACCCACTTCACCCCGAGTACAGTAGAAGGGGCATGATCGATCGTACAATGTGCCCACGCACTGCCGGGATATGAGGTATGTAGGGGGGTGGATCTCAGTGCTCTTTGTGTGCTGAGGTTGATGGCACTGGGAGCTAGTTTGACCCTATGTAAGTGCTCCCTATCGCCTGGTGCCATGACCTGCAGCACGCAATGCTGAATGTGTCCCACATAGAGGGGGCAGCCCCCCCTTTAAGAAGCACGGTAGGCAGCCACCTAATCTGCCTATAGGATGTGCTGGCCCTATCTGTAAAGTGAGTTCCTTACCAGGAGTCTAAGGGTGTTCTGCCTGCACTCCCTGGTATTTGGGATGAGCTGAACAGTTGTACCTTTAGGTAAAGAGCTAAGCCAGAGCAAGTGCCATTGTAAAGGCAGTATTTTTAGGCAGTGCAGGCACAGGGGTCAAACACTGCCTGGAAGGAAGAGAGGACAGAGGGGTCAACAGCAGCCTGGAAATTGGAGACACAGTGGAAACTATTCTTGCCTGGAAGAAGGAGATGGTTGAAGAATGGATACCTGCCTAGAGAAGAGATGGACAACATAGCAGGACAGGTTGGGATCAAATGTCAGAAACAAGTTACTCCCTGTTTCCATTACACTCCCATAGCCCCCTCACCCAGTGCTAGGTGTGAGAGGTTAAATTCATTCTGTATGCTACGTTCAGGAGATATCACAGTTTGGAGCTCTAACTATAATAACCTGGAGAACCTACTGTTCTCCCAGCCTCTATTCATTGATGGTGGGTGGAGGCTTTTAAATTAATATTAACTGGGAAAGAGACCCATCCACACCCATTGGCAGAAGGTGGGAGCTTTAAAATTGATAATAACCCCAGGGGTAATTCAAACCATTGTTTAACTTAGCAGATATAGGACATTTACAAAAGTTAGAATTGTCAGTAATTCAAAATGAATTTAAAATGAATTTAAAATATAAGGCCAGAATAGCAAAGTTGGAAACGTTTGCCAAGCTAGCTAAGCCTGCATCATGGTTACCATGGTCTAAAATGTTAAATTCACTTTGAAATCACAATTCATTTTGAAACCATTTTCACTTTAATTAAACAAACCAGTTAGTAAATTGCCTGAAATGGGATAGAAGTCTACGATCTTACCTTTTCTTTTCACGAAGCAGAACAGAGCCAGTGTAGCAATGAAAATAAAAATCATAGAAACAATCAGACCTGCAAACAAAGCTAGACTTGAATGCGACTGTGAAGAATCTGTAAAAACACAAACGTGATTAAAAACAACAAGTAGATTATATAGTCATATTTGTCCCATAATCTCAGAAATTAAATGTTTTACTTATTCAAAAAATCTTATGTTAATTTACATATATGTTATGGATCAGGATCATCAAATTGGGATACGTAGACTGATTTATGTAATTTAGGTATTTTTTTCATGGATTCCACGCACAGTTATTTCATAGAAACAACTCTAAACACAATTGTATAGAACCAAATTGAGCTTTGATGGAACACCCCGGACAAAAATGTGCAGATTTCAATAGAAATTAGCACTTTTGTAATTTAACCTTGTTACACAAACCTGGCTGTCAAGCAGAAAACCGGTCCTGTTACTTCCTGGTTTGAGTTGCTCACTGGAGCTAAACGCAAAGAAGCAATTGCTCAGAGCACCTGCCTTGAAAATACTTCTCATTGAGCTGCATTGGGAAGTCTGTGATTGGACAGCCACAGAGAGTATGGGCTGAGGAAGAAGGGTAAGGCTTGCAAAGGCAGCAGACAAGAGATATGCAGCTTTAATAAGCTGTTTTTAGGTATATATGTAATAAAAAAATACATGCATGTCTTCACCGAGGACATTTCTACTAAACAATGAAATTGATTAAACATTAATAATTCTATTTATTTGGGCAGTGGATTTCCCTTTAAGTCATGTTGTTACCACAAACAACTGAAGGAACCGCACTTAGTTCCGAATAACCACAGGGTGCATACTGAAGTAAGTCATTTCGATGACCTGGATTTATAAAAATGTTTATTTAGTTTTTTTAAAAAAGGTTACAGATGTAATTTATAGTCTTGGAAGATACAGATAAGTCAAGTAATGTCCCAGTAAATAAAAATGCTTCACATTTTGGCTTATACATTTAATTTATTTCTATTACTTATATCAGGCCCGGACTGGCCATCGGGCAAACCGGGCAAATGCCCGGTGGGCCGCGATGGCCATGGGCCGAGGCCGGCAGGAAAGATCAAGAGATCTCTCCTGCCGGCCCATGCAGGGCAGCACCGGCCCCAAGGTGGAGTCCTGTCTCCCATCATGGGCCGGAGGGGAGAACGCAGAGCAGCTTCCTTCTCTTCCTCTCGCGAGCTCCGAGATTATCAGAGCGTTGCCATGGTAACCCGTGGCAACGCTCTGAAAACCCAGCGCTCGCGAGAGGGAGAGAAACATGGTCTGTACCCTGCGGGGTACAGACTGAATTACTTGCCGCTGGACCACCTGGGATCGTTGCGTGGCGTGCCCTCCCTCCTCACTGGACCACCAGGTATGTGAATGCTTCCTCTCTCCCCTGCCAAGTTAAAAGGGGGGAGTAAATGGTATTATTTTTTTTTGTAATTACTTTTTTTGTTTAATTCTTAAATTAATAATGTGAAGAAGTTGAGCGTTGGGCCAAGCCAATTGAAGGTCTCCCCAATGATGTACAAATTTTGGTAAACAAAATCGTATATGGCCATATCATCCACTATATACACCCCCTCACATACACACACACACACACACACTGCACCCCCTGCACTAACACACTACACAAACTGCACTAACACACTACACAGACTGCACAAACACACTGCACCCCCTGCACTAACAAACACACTGCAGCCACCTGCACTAACACACAAACACACTACACAAACTGCACTAACACACTACACACACTGCACAAACACACTGCACTCCCTGCACTAACACACAAACACACTACACACTACACAAACACACTGCACCCCCTGCACTAACAAACACACTGCACCCCCTGCACTAACAAACACACTGCAGCCCCTGCATTAACACACAAACACAATACACACACTGCACTAACACACAAACATACTGCTCCCCTACACAAACACACTACACTCACCGCACCTCCTGCACTAACACACAAACATACTGCCCCCTGCACTAACACACAAACATACTGCACCCCCTGCACTAGCACACACACTACACACACTGTACCCCCTGCACTCACACAAACATACTGCTCAACTGCACTAACACACAAACACACAGCACCCCCTGCACTTACACACAGACACACTAAACACACTCTATCCCCCTATATACACACTACAGCCCCTGCATTAACACACGGCACACACTCTATAGCCCTATATCCACACTACACCTCCTGCACTTACACACAAACACACTTCACACACTCTCTATACCCCTTATATACACACTATACCCCCGGCACTCACATACACACTCTATACCCCCTAAACATACATTACACTCCCTGCACTTTTATGCGTTATGACCCTTTAAACACACACATTACACCTCCTGCATGCAAACACAGTAATTTATATCCCCTATAAATACATATTCCGCACCCCCTGTACACACTACACCACCTATGCATACATCACTGCACCTACACACATGTGCTGTACAGCTCCTATATGCATACACACACTAGAGCCCCTAGATACACTCACAAACACACAGTACAGCTCTTTACATGCACACACTACATCCACTAGGCCCACACACTCCACAGGCCCTATATAAATACACACACACACATACTTTACAACCCAGAAACACAGACTGCAGTCCCTAGCCACATGCAGTACGCCACAAACAGACCCCTTTACACACAATACAACACAAAAAGTCTGTTCTACACACATGCAACCTCCAAACATATACAACACCACAGGGAACATCCCCACACATGCACAACACTTTAACAGCCCTGTTCCTGTTTTGATCTCTGGTATCCCACTATTGAGGACACCAGAGACAAATCTCAAGCAAACACAGCGCATGCTTGCGCCCCAAAAGAAACAACATGGCATTAACTTCCATCTAAAAACACTGGATGCTCTGGAGAAGCGTGACATTAACATACTCATTGGGTGGTGGTGACATGACATGCCCCCTTTCTGACCCCGCCCCTAATAGTGGGCTGCTCTGCCTTTAATTGCCCGGGCTGAATTTTTGTCCCAGTCCGGCCCTGACTTATATTATTTCTTACTTACCATAGAATCTTAGTACTGTTCCAGCTCCTTCCTCCACTTTCATATCAAATGTATTAAGCTGTTCCCTAGTTGTAACACACGATCGTATTGCCACCCGACAGTAGAAGGTGGTATTATCTGGCCCCTGGAAGTCTTCTAGAAGGAGATTTGCCTTTCCCACAAGCCGTGTTTTTCCTGTGTAATTTTTGTGGATCATGGCAGGGTCTGGGTGATAGGCAAAGACATCTCGTGATTCTCCAACCACCCAGTAAATTCCCACCCACACTGGATCTTTGTCTTGTGGCTCAGTGAAGCTGCAGTTGATGGTTGTAGGGCTCTGAAATACTTCTTCAGTTGACTGGTTGATATTCAATGTATTTGTTTTTTCTAAAATTACAATTAAAATGTAGAGTGTTAAGGTATTACATATATTGAGTATATTATGTCAGGTTCATGTAGGACACTTACACACATATCCATTTATTAAAACTAATATTGTACATGCTGTTGTTTGACAATATTTATAGAAAATGGTTGCCATCTTGTGGTCGTTATTGCTAGTTGCAAGAGGTGTTGCTTTAAAGGTACATGCATCGATTGACAGTGTTTTTTTTTTTGCACACATCCCTCTATTTACAGAGTAACATGCAATGCTGTGCGCAGTGAATCCCGTGTACTGAGTCAGTATTATTCACTGTGCAGAGCAGAGTATGTCAATCAGTATAAAGAGAGACTCACTGTGCAGAGCATTGTGTGTGTTAACAGTATGCAGAGGGATTCACACTACAGAGCCTTGTATATGTCACTCAGTATACAGAGAGACTCATAGCCACCCTACATGCAGAATCACACTTAGTCAACCCCCACAGTCCACAAACACCCTGTTACTCTCACCCACTCCACAAACATATCCACACTGTCACACTCAATCCTCCCACACACAATTAAACACTAGTCAAATGTTCTAGACAGGGGTATCGCCTTGACCGGTGTATCGTCGCCATATGGGCATCCAGAACCTTGGACAAACCCCCACATACCTGACCCCAATAAAACACGAACACTAGGGTATATGGGTAAAATTGTCCACAGCTTTATTAAATATATAAATAATAATAACTTAACATAGAAACTGTTTGTTTCATTGCCCTATGCCCCGCCCTTACTTCCGTATCCTTCCGTTAGGTATAAACGGCAATGATCCCCTTATTAAATAACATATATATGCATAACATTATACCAACATAACATCACTTAAAGTGCCAACCATTTATTATAACTTAACCATGGTAGGGGTATACCCGGATACCCCTACCCCACCAGGTTCTGAGCCACCGACAGGACTCGAAACCTACCAACTTACCAATAACCATTAACATAACCTTCCTACCGGGGAGCCTATTTCCTCTCCTATAGCTCCCTATCCCACCGCTGTGACAAAACAGGAACCACACTATTGCCAAAACCCAGGGAGAGAGGGTGGGACAAAATCAGTCAGGTAGGCAAGTTAAAAGTGATTTGTCCTAAGATGTCTGCCTACTTATATGGCCGCGGCTCTCGCGAGACTTACACTGGGAGCTGACCGAGGTGCTGAACGGACGGCGCGGAGGAGAAGAGAGCTGACAGGAGCTGCAGGAAAGGTAAGTACAGCTCTGCCAGCACCCCTCTCCCCCCAGTCTGTATTATGGCAATGCAAATTGCCATAAAACAGACTCTGACTCGAGTATAAGCCGAGTTGGGGTTTTTCAGCACAAAAAATGTGCTGAAAAACTCGGCTTATACTCGAGTATATACGGTAGCTTCCTCCTATGCCCACCTCCTAACCCCTGGCAAGGCCCCTTTCCACTAAGCTGTGCTTTTGTTACATGTGGCTACATTCTCCAAGTGCCTTTCTCTGCCTTCTCTGGTAGCATTCCAGTTATTTTCCTGGCATTGTTTCATTGCTCTCTTCTTTAACAGTTTTGCCAAGTGAATGCCACTTTTCACTGCTACTTTTATTTCTCAACTTATCATGGCTGGATTTACCTTCGTTGGTGCCCCATGGGCAGTGTCCCTCATAGTATATATTAATTATTGAATGTATCACAGAGTTCCGCTGTGTTATAGTGTGAAGGTTGATGTTTGTGAGATGTATGTGGTTAGCTAAATGTGCTATGAGTGTGATTGTGAATGTGAGTGTGACTGTGAATGTGAGTGTGATTGCCTGTGTGGATTAGCAAATTGTTATTGTGGGGTGGTTGCTGAATGCAAACAGTGGGGCTTGGCTTATTTTGTTTGGCAAACTGTGATTATGTGTGGGGGTTGTGTGTTTGTAATAAAAAAAATGTTAACTAAGTAATCAGGTTCTTATCTGTTGCTTCTTTTGTACATTATTTATAATTTTTCAATATATGCCATTTTCAGTGACAAAACATTATTCAAAATGTTACTTTTTAAAACATTTAAATATTCCTCACAAAGTCATATACACATAAATACACACAGTCATACAGCCAGATATACACACATTGATACAAAGTCATGTAAACACACACAAACAGCAATATAGACAAAGTCCTAAGGACACACTCATAAAGACACATACTCAAAAAGACACATACACATATTGATTTTCAAAAGTAACTTAATAGATAAACTCCAGCTTACACTGGTGAATAACTCTCAAATTTTAAACGATGAGACCGGATATGTGTACCATAACCACTGAATCACTGCGAGAATAACCGCCACCTGAGGTTAAAAGTGTAAATAGTAAGTGTGTCTATTGAATAATATGTGGGCAAGAAAAATGAAACAATAGCTGAATAAAATTAATCTAGTAAAGGTTTAACCACATATGGGAAGAAAATATACAAAATGCTGAGACATTTGTTACACAATATTGCTATTTTGTGAACTCATATTGCCTTAATAACTATCTCCACAGAGTCCTGCTATTACTATTGATTATTCAATAGACACACTTACTACATACACATATTGAGACTTACTCATCCACATATACATACACAGATCTATACAGACACTATGTGCCATCAGTGAAAGAAGGCATACACAAGCCATATTGGTATCATTATGAGAAAACACACACAGGGCAGACAGTGCAGGGGCCATGAAGGAATTACTTAAGGAAAGATATGGACAGACTCTCTCTGAATATCTGCAATGCCAGCAGATTGGATTTGGAGTGAGCAAACTGTGACAGGAACAGGAAATAAAACAGTGAGCTTATTATGTCAATAGTAGGACCAGAGTCAGGAGACACATACAGGGGTAAAGTGTACCAGCAGTGACAGGATCCACACACTGCTGATACCTAAGTAATATGTAGCACCTAAGTAACATGTGTCACCTGCTATATGTTCAAGTAATTCCTCAGTTTTGCCATTGAGCTGTGTCTAGTGATTGCAATACTAGTTGGTCCATTCTCCTTGAACACAATGGCTTATCAGGGAAGCCCAAGCTTATCAAACTAAATAAAAAACATGTGACAGCAAATAAAAACAAAACAAAAAAAATAAAAAAAATATATATATAAATGTGCATAAACTGCTTCCTTAAAGGCAGTACTTTATTAAACATCTCTTCTCCTGATGGCAATAAAATACAATGTCAGGTGAGGTAAGGACAGTACATACTCCACCCTGTGATGGCTTTGGCATAAGGGTTCTCATTTTCACTCTAGATTATTTTCATAACCAAATATATTTCCTGAAACCTGTCTATATCATTGCAAGCCAACTACTCGGGACGTTATTAGGAATCAATCTAAAAGGTAAGTCCATCTAGGAAGAATATATGCTTTTATGATGTTAATACTACCACATCAAGAAATCTAAATATTCTTCCATTCATTCAATTGTCTATAGTTTGTTTTAATAAAGGAAGGAAATATAATTCAATACTTTTTTAAATATCCATACTTATTTCAAATCCTAAGTAATTTATGGAACCTGCAGGCCCACTTTAAGCCATAAATCTTATCTAGTTCTTTTTTTATTCTTTTCTTTTGCTGGAATATTAAATGCTAAAGCTAAGGACCTATCAAGATTTAACTTATAACCTGATACTTTAAAAAATTCCCCAATTACAGTCACCACCTCTATCATAGACTGTATTGGACCCTGCAAAGTTAGTATTAAATTATCAGAATACAAATTGATATTAGATTCATGGCGTTCAAAACATTTAATCCTATTGTTTATAATAGTAAATACCAATGGTTCTAGAGTAATTGCATAGAGTAGTGGAGAGAATGGGCAACCATAATTGGTGCCATTCCCAAGACGAACCATAAGCTTGGTTGCTTCATCTAAGTGTTGCTTCTAAGTGTGTGTGTGGTTGGAGATATTCTGGAGATAACCTGGAGGTAATCTGAGGTATTCAGGAGGATAAATAAAAAAAAAAAAAGGTAAAATTTGTTTGATTTAAATTATTCGCCTCATTGGAATGGCAGACTTCAGTGTAATAGTTGCTTTGCATTTGTTTCACGTTCCACTTTTTGGAGGTTTGGTTGTTGTCTAATCTGTAGACAGTTCTCTATCTTGCGGCAGGAGATTGTATTTTTGAAGTCTGAGATTTGTAAATTATCTGGTAAACAAATTCAGGCTGGAACTGCTGCAAAGCCATTGCCGCAGAGACATACTAGGAATGGCAGATGGATTACTGTAGGATCTGGTAGACTTGGAGTTGTGGATAAAAGGCATATTGCACAGTCTGTTGTTCTACATAATTCATTTTCTGCACTTTCAAAGTGTAGTGGTGTCCTGGAGATAGGCACTGAGGCTAGTGGTGTTGTGCAGAGAGGCACTGAGGCTAGTGGTGTTGTGCAGAGAGGCACTGAGGCTAGTGGTGTTGTGCAGAGAGGCACTGAGGCTAGTGGTGTTGTGCAGAGAGGCACTGAGACTAGTGGTGTTGTGCAGAGAGGCACTGAGGCTAGTGGTGTTGTGCAGAGAGGCACTGAGGCTAGTGGTGTTGTGCAGAGAGGCACTGAGGCTAGTGGTGTTGTGCAGAGAGGCACTGAGGCTAGTGGTGTTGTGCAGAGAGGCACTGAGGCTAGTGGTGTTGTGCAGAGAGGCTTGAAGACTATGGTGAGGCCTAATAGAAAGCAGTTGTTGTTGGGGGATTCCATCATAAGAGGTGTGGAGATGGACAATGGTGGTCTTGTGAGGTGTCTTCCCGGAGCTACTGCTCACAGAGACAGGAGACATATCTGTAATATTGTTAAACAAGCAAAGCAGGAAGGGGAATTGGATGTACTTGTCCATTTAGGGACAAATGACTTGGCTTGCAATGAGGTTTCAGAGGTTAAGGAAGTTTTTAGTGTTTTTGCCAATGATATACGGCAGGTTGCTTCCACACTGTCATTCTCTGAAGTTCTGCCTGTGCATAACACTCAGAACGACAGGCGGATGCGTATTAGGGACTTTAACTTGTGGCTTGGTGAATGGTGTCGGGAGCAAGGATTTGGCTTTATTGCACATGGTAGCTCTGTTTGGAATGGAAATAAACTGTACAAAAAAGATGGGTTGCATCTTTCTCAAAAGGGAACAAATGTTCTCAGTGAGCAGTTCAGAGGTTTTGCTAGGATGTTTTTAAACTAGGGGGGGGGGGGGGCAAAAGGGTGATAAAACATCAATCCAATTGTCCCCCAAAACAAGGACAGAAGGTGCCTGTAGCAAGTGTGTTAAAAAATGATAAGCTTAGAGTCATGTCTACAAATGCTCGCAGTTTAGGGAATAAGATCCATGAACTTGTGGCAATAATGGCAACTGATAGTGTAGATTTAGTCGCTGTTACTGAGACATGGTATAATGAGAAAAATGACTGGGACATAGCAATAGCAGGGTACTCTTTATATAGAAAAGACAGGGAAGGCAAGAAAGGGGGAGGGGTGGCCCTGTATGTAAAGGATAGCATAAAATCTAGCCTAATAAAGGTTAGTGAGGCGAACATATAGTCCGTTTGGGTTACGTTAGAATTTGGTAATCACACAGTAAATAGGTGTGATTTATAGGCCCCCAGGACAAATTGAAGAGTTAGATAATCTACTAGTTGAAGAAATAGCTAAAATGACAATGAAGGGGGAAGTTATCATCATGGGTGACTTTAATCTTCGTGATGTGAATTGGAAAACAAAAATAGCTACTTGTGCCAGGAGCACACATATTCTAAACTCCCTACTGGGATTGTCTCTAAAACAAGTCGTTGAGGAGCCAACTCGTAAAGAGGCCATACTAGATTTAGTGTTAACAAATGGAGATTTGGTATCAGATATTACTGTAGGTGAAAGTTTAGGATCCAGTGATCATCAGTCAGTGTGGTTTAATATAAGAACAGTGACTGAGTCACACCACACAAAAACAAAAGCTTTAGACTTTAGAAAAACAGACTTTTCTAAAATTAGAATATGTGTAAAGGAGTCATTATCAGACTGGAGCAATTTATATGGAGTCCAAAAGAAATGGGATTATTTAAAAGTTGCACTACTGAAGGCAACAGAAAATTGCATTAGGCTTGTCAGTAAAAGCAAAAAATTCAAGAAACCACTGTGGTACTCCGCAGATGTGGCCAAAATAGTAAAAAACAAAAAGTTAGCATTTAGTAATTATAAAAAAAACCAGAGTGAGGAAGACAGAATGACCTATAAGATTAGGCAGAAAGAGGCTAAGCAAGTTATAAGAGCTTCCAAATCCCACACAGAAGAGAAAATAGCACAGTCGGTAAAAAAGGGGGACAAAACTTTTTTTAGATACATAAATGAGAAAAGAAAAGTAAAACAAGGATTAGTTAGATTAAAAACAAAAGAAGGAAGGTATGTAGATGAGGATAAAGGTCTAGCTGACTGCCTCAATGAATATTTTTGTTCGGTATTTACAGATGAAAATGAAGGAAAGGGACCTCAGTTAAGAAAAAGGATAAATGAGTCATTTATTACACGTGAGTTTACAGAGGAAGAGGTTCTATTTCAACTGTCAAAAGTAAAGACAAATAAGTCAATGGGACCTGATGGAATACACCCAAAGCTATTAAAAGAGCTTAGTGGTGTACTAGCAAAACCATTAACAGATTTATTTAACCAATCATTGATAACAGGAGTAGTCCCAGAAGATTGGAAGTTAGCGAATGTTGTGCCCATTCACAAGAAAGGTAATAGGGAGGAGTCGGGCAACTATAGGCCAGTAAGCCTTACTTCAGTAGTGGGGAAAGTGATGGAAACCATGTTAAAGGATAGGATTGTTGAACATCTAAAAACACATGGATTTCAAGACCAGAGACAACATGGGTTTACTTCAGGGAGATCATGCCAAACTAATCTTATTGATTTTTTTGATTGGGTAACTAAAATTATAGATCAGGGTGGTGCAGTAGACATTGCTTACCTAGATTTCAGTAAGGCTTTTGACACTGTTGCACATAGAAGGCTTATCAATAAACTACAATCTTTGAGTTTGGACTCCAATATTGTTGAATGGGTAAGGCAGTGGCTGAGTGACAGGCAACAGAGGGTTGTAGTCAATGGAGTATATTCGAAGCTTGGGCTTGTCACCAGTGGGGTACCTCAGGGATCTGTACTTGGACCCATTCTCTTTAATATTTTTATTAGTGATATTGCAGAAGGTCTTGATGGTAAGGTGTGTCTTTTTGCGGATGATACTAAGATATGTAACAGGGTTGATGTTCCAGGAGGGATAAGCCAAATGGAAAATGATTTAGGTAAACTAGAAAAATGGTCAGAGTTGTGGCAACTGACATTTAATGTGGATAAGTGCAAGATAATGCATCTTGGACGTAAAAACCCAAGGGTAGAGTACAAAATATTTGATAGAGTCCTAACCTCAACATCTGAGGAAAGGGATTTAGGGGTGATTATTTCTGATGACTTAAAGGTAGGCAGACAATGTAATAGAGCAGCAGGAAATGCTAGCAGAATGCTTGGTTGTATAGGGAGAGGTATTAGCAGTAGAAAGAGGGAAGTGCTCATGCCATTGTACAGAACACTGGTGAGACCTCACTTGGAGTACTGTACACAGTACTGGAGACCCTATCTTCAGAAGGATATTGATACCTTAGAGAGAGTTCAAAGAAAGGCTACTAAACTGGTTCATGGATTGCAGGATAAAACTTACCAGGAAAGGTTAAAGGATCTTAACATGTATAGCTTGGAGGAAAGACGAGACAGGGGGGATATGATAGAAACATTTAAATACATAAAGGGAATCAACACAGTAAAGGAGGAGACTATATTTAAAAGAAGAAAAACTACCACAACAAGAGGACATAGTCTTAAATTAGAGGGACAAAGGTTTAAAAATAATATCAGGAAGTATTACTTTACTGAGAGGGTAGTGGATGCATGGAATAGCCTTCCAGTTGAAGTGGTAGAGGTTAACACAGTAAAGGAGTTTAAGCATGCGTGGGATAGGCATAAGGCTATCCTAACTATAAGATAAGGCCAGGGACTAATGAAAGTATTTAGAAAACTGGGCAGACTAGATGGGCCGAATGGTTCTTATCTGCCGTCACATTCTATGTTTCTATGTTTATCCAGAGCTGAACCCATTTCACACCAATCTTGCCATTGAATGGGAATATAAGGCCATATCTAAAAAAAACAAACAAAAAAAAAAAACCTCATATGCAAAATTATATAAGGTCTATCTATGATAACCTCACCTGGCCCTGTTGAATGCCTTCTCAGCATCCGGCGACAGGATCTCAGGACAAGAATCTTTCCTTTCTGGACAGTATCTAATATGTCTATTATTATTTGGATATTATGCACTGATAATCTTCTATGGGTATATTCTACTTGGTCCAGATGACTTGATTTAACCCCTTGAGGACCGATGACGGTTCAGGACCATCATCTGAAACATCCCCTTGTGGACCGATGACGGTCCTGGACTGTTATATTGGAAATATTTACTTTCCCAATCACTGCCTTTCCCCCTGCTGTGGATTGGCGTTGTTCCCGGTCTGGGAGGACTGCCTGACAGCCCAGACAGTCCCCCATTGGCAAATTAGGACCCCGCGGGCATGTGATCACTCTAACAGAGCGGTCACATGGCCGCAATAGGCGTCCATGAATCTGCCTGCAGGGGGACTACCTGAACTAACAGGCAGTCCCTCTGCTGGTAAAAAAAAAGATTAAAAAAAAAGATATAGCAAATCAGTCAGAGTAAAAAAATATATATATATCTATATCTATATATAATATGTATATATCTTATATATAATGTCAAACTAAGAGTATTTTTATATATACACATATTGATAAAAAATAAACGTATAATTAAATCACACACACACACACACACACACATATATATTGTATTATAAAATATAAATAATAAGTAAATTAAAAAAATAAAATAATAAAAACATTATATATATAATTATAAAATATAATTCTAAGTGTATTTTGATATATATATATATATATATATATATATCTCAAAATACAGTTAGAATGAAATTTTATATGTATATATACATAAATACAAATAATACTATATACATGTATATATATATATATATATATATATATATATATATATATATATATATATATATATATATATATATAGAAACAAACTCCAGAGCCAGGCACTCCTCCTTATTGTCAGGATCGGGACAGGGATCCAACACGCAGAGTACAAACAGTAGCCAGATACGTATACCGGACCTTAGAATGGCCGGACTAACGTAAGTAGTACAGTAAAGAATGGTCAAAGACAAGCCGAGGTCGAGGGTAACAGAAGACAGGTAAGCGAGAGACAAGCCGAATCAAGGGTAACAGAGATAAGCAGAGTAAGGTAAACAAGCCGGGTCAAAACCAAACGGGACAAGCTAGAACCACGACAGGGCAATGAGCTAATGAAAGAAGCTCTGTTAAATACCCTGTCTAGAGCAGTAACCACGCCTCCTAGGCGTCCTGATTGGTCCTGCAGCAATTGACTGACAGGTTGTTCCGGGGGAGTGTCCTGATGACAACTTCCTGCCTAGATGCTGTAAAAGGCAGTCACTCCCTCGCGGCCGGCCTTGCATGACCGGATAGACCGCGGGGACGGGAGCCATCAGACCGTCTGGATGAAGGAACAGCTAAGTCTCTACCTCTTTCGGAGGTAGAGACCACAGGTACCCTGACAGTACCCCCCCTCTCAGATACGCCCACCGGGCGGAATACACCAGGGCGAGAAGGGAATCGAGAGTGAAACGCCCTGCGGAGACGGGGAGCATGCACCTCCTCCTGAGGTACCCAACTTCTCTCCTCAGGACCATAACCCTTCCAATCGACCAGATATTGCAGTTTCCCCCGAGAGATTCGAGAATCAACGATGAAATTGACCTCATACTCCTCCTGACCCTCCACCTGAACTGAGCGAGGAGGGGCGATCGTGGAGGAGAACCTGTTACAAATTAGTGGTTTTAGCAAGGAAACATGAAATGAATTCGGAATGCGTAAGGCATTAGGCAACGCTAAACGATACGCAACTGGGTTAATTTGAGACAGTACCCTGTAAGGTCCAATGTAACGAGGAGCAAACTTCATGAACGGCACTTTTAGGCGAATGTTTCTAGTACTTAACCATACTCTATCGCCTGGAACAAACACTGGTGCTGCCCTTCTACGTTTGTCAGCGTGTTTTTTAACCAGCATAGAATTGCGCAGAAGAATTTGTCGAGTCTGATCCCACAACTTCCTTAAATTGGCAACATGAACATCCACCGACGGTACCCCCTGAGAAGAAGATTCCGAAGGAAGGATGGAAGGATGAAAGCCATAATTCAAGAAAAAAGGGCTAGAATGCGTAGAATCACAAGTGAGATTGTTATGTGCAAACTCCGCCCAAGGAATCAAACCGACCCAATCGTCCTGGTGCTCAGAAACGAAACAACGCAAATACTGTTCGACCTTTTGGTTAGTGCGTTCAGCAGCTCCATTGGACTGAGGATGATAGGCAGAGGAGAAATTCAATTTGATGCCCAGTTGGGAGCAGAACGATTTCCAAAAACGGGAAACAAATTGGGAGCCTCTGTCAGAGACAATTTGGGAAGGTATCCCATGCAAACGGAAAATCTCCCTAGCGAATATCTCGGCGAATATAATTCGGGCGAAGATGGGAGTTTAGGTAAGGGAATGAAGTGAGCCATTTTAGTAAATCTATCCACCACAGTGAGAATGACAGTCTGCTTTTTGGAGATAGGCAGATCAACAATGAAGTCCATTGCCAGGCAGGACCAAGGCTTTTCAGGAACCTCTAAAGGGTGCAGAAATCCGCATGGAAGCGAATGGGGTAGCTTGGTCTTGGTACAAACTTCACATGCCCCGATGAATTCTTTAATGTCTTTACGTAAGTCAGGCCACCAAAAATCTTTAGAGACCAGAGCATATGTCTTGCGGATGCCAGGATGCCCAGCCACCTTGCTGTTATGGAGACAGCGTAGCACCTCCAGTTGGAGAGCGGCAGGAACGAAGTGTCGATCCCCCGGAGTCTGTCTGGGTGCCAAGTGCTGAAACTTCATGATCTCGGAAAGCAATGGAGAGTGAATCCTGAGATTAGTGTTCGCGATGATATTCCCCTTAGGAACTATGGAGGACAGGACTGGTTCAGTTATAATGGATGGTTCATATTGACGAGACAAAGCATCGGCTTTAGAGTTCTTAGAACCAGGCCTATATGTAAGTACATAATTAAAGTGAGTGAGGAATAAGGACCAGCGAGCCTGCCTGGCGGATAAGCGCTTAGCCTCCCCAATATAAGACAAGTTCTTATGATCCGTTAAGATAGTAACAGGGTGTAATGTCCCTTCCAGTAAATGTCTCCACTCCTTTAAAGCCTTAATGACCGCTAGCAGTTCCCTTTCCTCAATGTCATATCTGCTCTCAGGCCCAGAAAATTTCTTAGAGAAGAACCCACAAGGGTGTAACGGTTTGTCCACCCCTAACCTTTGAGACAAAACAGCCCCAACTCCTGTCTCAGAGGCATCGACTTCGAGCAAGAAAGGCAGAGTCGTATCAGGATGGACTAGAATAGGAGCCGAGGCAAAAAGTTCCTTGAGAGTCTTGAAAGCTCCAAGAGCTTCCTTAGACCAGAACTTAGTATCAGCCCCTTGTTTGGTCATATTGGTAATAGGCGCAATGATAGAGGAGTAACCCTTAATGAAGCGCCTATAGTAGTTGGAAAAACCAATAAATCTTTGGATAGCCTTGAGTCCTTTGGGCAAAGGCCAGTCTAAAATAGATTGGAGTTTTACAGGATCCATTTTAAAACCTTCCCCAGAAATCACGTACCCAAGAAAGTCTACCTGAGTCTGATCAAAACTGCACTTCTCCAATTTGCAATATAGACCATGTTGCAGCAGCTTGTGTAATACCTTTCTGACCTGTCTATGGTGAGTCTCAATCTCCTTAGAGTGTATTAGTATGTCGTCCAGGTAAACAATAACACAATCATGCTGAAACTCCCTAAGTACCTCATTAATCAAATCTTGAAATACTGCAGGAGCATTACATAGTCCAAATGGCATAACCGTGTATTCGTAGTGGCCATAACGGGTATTGAATGCCGTCATCCACTCGTGACCTTGCTGGATTCTCACCAAATTGTAAGCCCCTCTGAGATCTAACTTGGTGAAGATCTTGGAGCCCTTAAGACGATCAAATAACTCGGTAATCAGTGGGATAGGATAGGCATTTCTGACAGTTATTTTATTCAAGCCTCGGTAATCGATACAAGGTCTCAGGGTGCCATCCTTCTTCTTAATGAAAAAAAACCCAGCCCCGGCCGGAGAAGAAGACCTCCTGATGAATCCCTTTTCTAAATTCTCCTGAATATACTCCTCTAGAACCGAGTTTTCCTGAACAGACAAAGGATATACATGGCCCCTCGGAGGCATAGTCCCGGGTAGAAGCTTAATTTTACAGTCAAATGACCTGTGTGGCGGCAAAGAATCGGCATTCTTTTTGTCAAACACTGCCCTTAAGTCTAGGTAAAGGTCTGGTATTTGTCTTTCTGTGCACTGAGTAGGATTCTCTGGTATGCTAACATTAGCTAAAGGAGAAACCTTGCACAAACACCTATCCTGGCAGCCCTGGCCCCACGAGAGTATCTCCCCTAACTCCCAATCGATAATAGGGTTATGTTTTTTCAACCATGGGTACCCCAGAACTATGGGAACGGAAGGAGACGAAATGAGCATAAGAGATAAATTCTCCACGTGTAGGATACCAACATTTAAATTAATGGGTATGGTTTCACGAAAGATAACAGGGTCTAGTAGTGGTCTACCATCTATGGCCTCAACGGCCAAGGGTGTCTCCGTTAGCTGGGATGGGAGATTGTTTTTAATAGCAAAGACTTGGTCGATAAAATTCTCAGCAGCACCGGAATCTATCAATGCCATAGCCCTTACTACTTCCTTCCCCCAAGTTAAGGAAACTGGTAGCAGAAGCCTGTGATCGATATAATTAGGAGTAGAGGACAAAATAGAAACACCCAAGGCCTGTCCTCTAGAGAGACTTAGGTGCGAGCGTTTCCCGGGCGGTTGGAACAGTTCGAGAGTACATGGCCCTTGGCCCCACAATACATACACAAACCCTCTCTTCTCCTGTAATGTCTTTCCTCCTCAGAGAGGCGGGTATACCCTATCTGCATAGGTTCAGGAAGCAAAGATACCGTGGAGTCAGGACTTGGAAAAGCGGGGGCTAACCTAAAAGAAGGTCTCCGGTTCCTGTCTCGAGTGTTCTGTCTCTCTCTTAAACGTTCATCTATACGAGAGATGAACGAAATTAAATCCTCTAAATTCTCAGGGAGTTCTCTGGTAGCAACCTCATCAAGGATTACATCAGATAGGCCATTCACAAATACATCCATATACGCCTGCTCATTCCACTTGACTTCTGACGCCAGAGACCTGAACTCTAGTGCATAATCCACCATTGTTCGGTTCTCCTGTCTCAGGCGCAACAGTAATCTGGCTGCATTAACCTTTCTACCTGGAGGGTCAAATGTTCTTCTAAAAGCAGCTACAAATGCGTTATAGTTATAAACTAATGGGTTCTCGTTCTCCCATAGTGGGTTGGCCCATCTCAGAGCTTTGTCAATAAGTAGGGTGATAATAAATCCTACCTTTGCCCTATCTGTAGGATAAGAGCAAGGTTGCAATTCAAAGTGGATACTAATTTGGTTTAAAAAACCACGACACTTCTCAGGAGCCCCACCATAGCGTACTGGGGGGGTAATGTGAGAAGAAGCACCCACTGTGGCTACCTCTAGACCTGAACCGACAGGAGAAACAGGGGTATTACGTATTTCCTCTGGTGGGTTATTGGCTTGAGATAATAGAGCCTGTAGCACAAGCGCCATCTGATCCATTCTGTGATCCATGGCTAAAAACCTAGGATCAGGAGAAGCCTGCTGACTGTTTGTACTTGCAGGATCCATTGGCCCTGTCGTAATGTCAGGATCGGGACAGGGATCCAACACGCAGAGTACAAACAGTAGCCAGATACGTATACCGGACCTTAGAATGGCCGGACTAACGTAAGTAGTACAGTAAAGAATGGTCAAAGACAAGCCGAGGTCGAGGGTAACAGAAGACAGGTAAGCGAGAGACAAGCCGAATCAAGGGTAACAGAGATAAGCAGAGTAAGGTAAACAAGCCGGGTCAAAACCAAACGGGATAAGAGAATACACAAGCACTGAGTGACTAGGACAAGCTAGAACCACGACAGGGCAATGAGCTAATGAAAGAAGCTCTGTTAAATACCCTGTCTAGAGCAGTAACCACGCCTCCTAGGCGTCCTGATTGGTCCTGCAGCAATTGACTGACAGGTTGTTCCGGGGGAGTGTCCTGATGACAACTTCCTGCCTAGATGCTGTAAAAGGCAGTCACTCCCTCGCGGCCGGCCTTGCATGACCGGATAGACCGCGGGGAAGGGAGCCATCAGACCGTCTGGATGAAGGAACAGCTAAGTCTCTACCTCTTTCGGAGGTAGAGACCACAGGTACCCTGACACTTATCAAACAACTTTCAAATATAGATAAGCCTAGGTGCAATCCCGCGTTATATATATAAAAAGCAATAAAGGGAGCACACTAGGTCTTAATAATAGTGCAAAACTATTTACTGCATTCCCAAAGAATACATATCTGTGGTATATACAAAAAAATCAACGTTTCGACCCTGCTGGGTCTTTATCAAGATCACATCTGTAGACAGAAAAAAGAAAAATAAAAGAGAAGTAAATAAAATAGATGACTGGAAGCCACAAGTAGGAAAATTTAGCATAGTACCTGATATAGACACACGATGAACTGAAAAGCATGTGATATTATCCTCAAAAGGATTGATTCCTCAAAAAATCATAATTATAGCATAAACATTAGACCCATGTTTTACTGTTGTTTTTTATATATTACACGTTTTTCCTTCTGTATACAGCAATCACATGCTATACGCATGCTATAATTATGATTTTTTGAGGAATCAATCCTTTTGAGGATAATATTTAGAGACAGGTGTCTTTTTAGTTTGTGGCTGGAGTCTAGCTTTCATATACATTAGACCCATGTTTTACTGCTGTTTCTTTATATACTACAAGTTTTTCCTTCTGTATACAGCAATCACATGCTTTTCAGTTCATCGTGTGTCTATATCAGGTACTATGCTAAATTTTCCTACTTGTGGCTTCCAGTCATCTATTTTATTTACTTCTCTTTTATTTTTATTTTTTCTGTCTACATGGAATTTCAGATTATTCTATTTGTGGGTAGTTAGATATCTAGTAGGTCGTCCTTCTGATCATCCTAGTCCTCTAGAAAGGAAATATATTCAGATAGTACATGTATACAGTTGAACAAGTCAGTGTCATCTGTGCAGTCCAGTACATACTCATTAGTACTAACATTTTATTAGTACATCTTATAATATGCTTTAGTGCATAGAACATGCAAGATCCAGTACCCTTGCACAAATCTTACATATACAGCAATGTATGAATATATGTTGTTCTCTGCTCTTGATTTTATTTTATTTCATTTTATTTAGGATGTCATGTATATATATATTTTCACTGCTTTGCATTCACTTGGTGGCTACACTTTATCACTTGTGTGTTTTTTTACACCACGCACAGTATTGCACAGCACTGGTTATTGTCTACCAGTGCTCTTTTCTGGCATCAGGGTTAAGTAGACCCTTCAGCAGTTTTCACTTAGTCCTCCCTAATGCTTCACTTGTGCCCGGCATGTAATCATGTTCTGTGTATATTGTTGCCTCGGCAACCACTTTGACTCCGCCCGACGTCCCGATCACGTGACGTCCTATACGGCTTCCAATCACTTCCGGGTTGTAACGGACAGACTCACTCCTCCTCACTTCACCATTGGGTAAGTGCACTTTCTTTTAGATTTGTATTTGATATATAAACACAGTACTGTCATGTACTCTATGATCTTGAAAAAGACCCGGCAGGGTCGAAACGTCGATTGATTTTTGTACACTTTTTTGATGACCAAATAAAGCACCAATTTGTCCACTAATTCGAAGACCTGTGAGTGCATTTTGATTTTTTTCATTTATGAGTATATATATCTGACGGCAGCAATTTGCACCCAGGCACATGTGATATAATTAATTATTTTTGGAGGAGAGTGCCAAGCTTCCATTTGTTTATATATATATATATATATATATATATATATATATATATATATATATATATATATATATATTTGTACTCGGAATCTCTATTATGTTAATGGGATGTAGAGGAGAAGCAAAGTTGGTGGAGGTGTGCCGAAACCAATGTACGAGTAGGCCTGTAAAAAGAGGGCCTACAAAGTGAAATGTGTAAAGGAGGGTGTAGGTGGTTTTGGTCAAAACAGCTTGAACTGCAAAGGTAAGTAGGGGGTAGGGTTTATAAAGGGTCATAACTCCTCCCACAAATTCAGGCCAAATGGCCTTCCAACTTGTGCTCGTAATCTCTATTATGTTAATGGGATGTAGAGGAAAAGCAAAGTTGGTTGAAGTGTGCTTAAACCAATGTATGAGTAGGCCTGTAAAAAGAGGGCAAAAAGGAATTCAAAGTAAACACACTTTATTGCAAGTTTAAACTGCAAGATTTCTGAAAGCCTGTCTGAGCTCCCTTTCGAGGGATGTAGGAGTTGTATATTGAGGATTTCCAGCGTCCGAGCCTCTTAATGATGTGTACGGGAGTGTTAGTGCTTGAAGCTGATGATGCTGCTCCAATGCGAAATGAGTGACCAAAGTAGGAAGCTGGGTTGTAGCCTAACCTTGACAATAGAGTTCTGATGTGTGACATAAATTTAGCTGTGGTGAGTGGGTGTCCTTGGAGTAGAAGTAGTGGAGTATCTGGTGAGTGCGTGAGGTGAGAAACCAGGAGCATATTCAGAACATGTACAGGGCACCGCAAATTCTCGTTAGGGAAGAGGGGAATGATAGTGGGATAGGCAGAGTGATTAGTTTTGGTAGAAGGCAAAGAGAATACAAAATGGTCGTCTAATTTCTTTAATTGAGAAAGTTTGAGGCATCGTACTGTGTCTCCTTGACGTATCACGGTGAACTCTCTAGGTCTGAGGAAACCATAGAAAGCCAAAAAGATGGCAGATTTCATGACTAAATTAGTATTATGGTCAAACAGGGATTTGTCCAATAGGTCGCTAAGGAGTCGGAATATTGGACCGTCTATTGGTAGCCTAGTCGTGCTAGGAGGGACTGTGACCTTGAAAATACCTTTGAGGATTTTTTCAATGGGGTAGGAAGAAAGAAAAGGAGCGTGGTTAGGGAAGTTGTGGTGTTGTACTCTGGTAAGGTAGAGTTTGATGGTATTATGTGAAAGTTTTAGGTGTAAATGGCAAAAGGAGGAAAAAGCCACCATGGTTTTGATGGAAAGGTCAACTTGTAAGCAAAATTCAGCTGTGAATTTGTTAAATATAGTCAGTGCCCTAGCGTAAGAGATAGTGGTGTTGGGAGACAATGCGAGGTGCATGAGTATTTGTGCATGGAGCAGTTTGTTTGAACCAGGGTTAGCCGCAGGAACGATGGTGTCCCGGCTGATTGGAGGTGGGCTGGAGGGGGAGCCTGGCCAGAGACCTGAAATTTAAGAGCATGAAAGAGTGTTAGCAGCTAAGTAGAGGAGGTGTAGTAAATGAGGTGCTTAACCATGTATCCCTACATGCTGGAATAGTAGAATGCAGGGAAATTACAACAAAATTACACAGAAACTACTCCTGGATCTAGAGGGAAAGGAAAAAGATACGAAATATTACTTGGAGTGCAAGTAAGCAGCCCCCCGTGACGGGTTAGGTTGTGAACGGGATAGGACATCGTCTGGACGTGGTGTCGTCGTATGATTTGATGCGTGATAAACCAGCTTATTTGTTAGGTGTCAGACGGGTCGGGCACATGGTCTTGGTGTGGGCTCTGAAGCATATGGAGCAGATGTGCAACAACCTGCATGCGCTGTAACTGCATACGCCTGTGTTAAAGTTATTGCACAACTGCACCTTACCCAAGAATGTGCCCAGCTTGTCTTTTTGGACACCTTCCTGTCTTGGGTGTGGGGTGAGGGGGTGGTGGAGTAAGAAAGTGGAAATGGAAGGGTCTGCGTCCCCAGGGCGTAGATCGGTGGAGTGTGAAGTGGAACCACAAGAGGCACAAGACGGGGGCCTCAAACCAGCAAAATGACGGCAGAATAACTCAGTATCTATCTGACACCAATCGATTCTAATATTGAATTGTGTCAGATGAGTAGCTGCCTGAAGTAGGGCGACTTCAATATATATGTCTTTATATACTGTGAAGAACAGGTCCAGTCCAGGAACCTAGGGGTAAGAAAGATGCTAGTAGGCCTGAGGCGTGCCACTGGTATGCCAAGTGTAAAAATGTAGAACGTATGGAATGGTGTGTAACAGTAAAACTGTATTGTAAACACCTGTGTAATCAGAGGGACCTGAACGTTGGTCCAAAAAAGTTTTTGAGACAAGCCCCTAGGTTCCCACAACTAAGCAGTATTTTGTGACAGATATGAAGGCGAAGTGAAGCCTTAGAAGGACGTAATTGTAGTGAGTAAAATTTAAAGATACCTGCTACTGAAACGTCGGGAACCAGGTAACCTGATGTTCGTTGAAGGCGTAGTGAATCTGCGCAATGGTGCAGGTCTAAGTAATGATATGTAGAAATTAAAACAGAATTAACACTTAATATAATAGTAACATGGAGAGTAAGGCATCTTTAAACCTGGTGTGTTTAAAGTTTTGAACCCACTTTGGGAGGTGGGAGGGTATTGTAAAAAAGGGCCATGGAGGCTGAAATGAGGCCTCAGGAGAAACGTAACATTTTAACTTTTTTTTACCTGATACCATGACACGGGATACTGGAACTACCTCCTGGAGTCTTCTTGAAGAAAGAGTAGTACAACCTAAAACATTTTTCATTTAGTAAGAATAAGGAACCTGAGTATAGTGTTTCAATATAAACAGAGATTTAGAAATAAGAGCTACTGAAAAAAAGTGAGCATGGAGCTTGGTAAATTTAAGAGGTTTGATGGGACTCAGCCCATTGAGAGAGGAAAAAACAAACCGTAAAGGGGTTAACTGTGTCTTTAAGAGAATACCCCTGGGAATATATGCATAATTAATTGTGACAATGAGTGGCGAATAATGCCATTTAGAGTAAGGGAAAATGTAGGGAGAACCGTGAACATATGTTATAAATTAATACATAGAGGAACATACTTAAATATTAAAATAAAAATTCTTAAAACCTCATGCGTTCAGCTAACGAACGTGCAAGAGGAATATAATAGGATATAATAGGCATGTGATAGATTTTTTAAAAATGAAATGCTAGTAACAAAGCCGTTCGTACGTGTTTCGTCTAACGTAAGGTGAGTATAAGCGTTCGGTAAAAAATTTTAACGAAAGAAGAACGAAAGTGTGTGTACTCTGAGGTCGGTAAAAAGCTGCACGAATGCAGAAGTACTCGAATGGCGGAATTACATGAACAGGTAAGTAATATATATATATATATCTAGGGAGCCTATCCCCACAGTTTTAGGCACGAACGTGGGAAATAGCCGAACGCTATTCCCATGTTGATGCTTATGTGTGCGTGCCGGTCTTGTGACCGGAAGCCCGATAGCCGGGTAATGAGTAGGAAATACCGCGGGGAAGCCGGTGGACGAGCCCGGAGGAGGACGGCAGGAGCTGCAGAAGACTGCTGCTTGTTTGAGGCAACTATGGAAGTCAAAACAGCTTGAACGGCAAAGGTAAATAGGGGGGTAGAATTTATAAAGGGTCATAACTCTTCCCACAAATTCAGGCCAAATGGCCTTCCAACATATATATATATCCATATACAAAAGTACATAAATAATAGACTTAACATATGTAAATATGTATATATTTATATTCTACATGCATATTTATGTAATATTTTTTCATAATTATGTTATTTTACTGATTGCAATTTAAGGGCCCTGCCTGACAACCCAGGCCGAAAGTCCAGAGAATTTAATTTGCTAGCACTGTATTTAACCCTGTAACTTTCTATGACACCCTAAAACCTGTACATTGGGGGTACTATTTTACTCTGGAGACTTTGCTGAACACAAATATTAGTATTTCAAAACAGTAAAGCATATCACAGCGATGATATTGTCAGTAAAAGTGATGTTTTTTTGCATTTTTCAAAAGGCACTTTCAATGATTATATAATTGTTGTGATACGTTTTACTGTTTTGAAACACTAATATTTGTGTTCAGCGAAGTCTCCTGAGTAAAATAGTACCCCGCATGTACAGGTTTTATAGTGTTTTTGAAAGTTACAGGGTCAAATATAGGCTTGATTTTCTATTTTTTTACACTGACACTTTCCAGGTTGGTTATGTTGCCTTTGAGAGCGTATGGTAGTGCAGGAATGAGAATTACCCCTATGATGGCATACCATTTGCAATAGTAGACAAGCCAAAATATTGCAAATGTTCAGTCTTTTTTAGTAGCCCCCATGATGGCATACCATAATAGTTTTTTGCATTTTTAACAAACAAACACATATAAATGCTAACTTTGGCCAGTGTTTGTGACTAAGTGGCTACTAAAAAAGACTGGACATACCCCATATTGAATACCCTGGGTACATAAAATTATGTACATGTGAGGTGTGATTCAGAGATTTATGACAGATAACAGTGTTACAATGTCACTATTGATAAATTTAAAAATGTATATTTTGAAACAGCAAAAGCTCTGTGTTTTTAAACTCAGGACAAAACATTTAATCTATTTCAAAAGATAAATAAAAGATTTGTAAAAGTAAAAAAAAATGTATTTTTTTATTACATTTTTCACCATATTTTTTATTTTATTTTAAAGCAAATTATATAACATGATACAAATAATGGTATAAAAAGAAAGCCCTTCTTGTCCTGAATTTTTTTTTTTGTGAAAATTATATATTTTTTAGAAAATCATTGATAGTATTTACAGATGGAGAAAATGGTAGGTTATACAAGGATTTTTAAAATTCTTCAAAAGCTTTTCCAATTTAATCATAAATCATCATTTCCCCTTTATCTTTAACCTTTGTTATATATTTATTTGATGTATCTTTCTTAATCTTATTAGACATGAGTCTGTCAGGTCTATTAGCCCTGTAATACTATTTCCTTTTTAACCCGTCCAACATATAGTTAACTCTATTTATTAATGCCTATTGATAGTCTTTTATTTTTTGAGTGATTTCCCTAGAAGGAGTGTCTTTATTCTGAGAACCAAGTATATCTAAATGTACATATAATTTGGCAAAACCTGGAGATCTAATTTTCTTTTCATATTGTTTCAATGATTTACTAAATATTATTATCTTCAATGTAATTGATATTACACATTCAATATGTATTTTTGTAATTATATAATATTTTATATATACCCACTGTTTGTTGGCTGTGAATCTGTGGTTTTAATAGTAATATTTAATATAACGAAGGTATCCTGGCCAGCTCAGACCTCCTAAGTTTTGGTTTTTTTGCGAAAAACAAAGGAGATCACAGAACATTGTGTTAGGTGAATACATTTCAGCCTTCTCTAAGTTAAACCCTTCTTTATTGTTGTATATATATATTGCCCTAAAATATCCTGAATGTTATGCAATGTTTCACTGCAAGTCTGTATTCAACCTCATTCTATTAGATGTAATTAAAGAATAAAATAAGATAAATACCTTTGATTATGAGTTGAGTTCCATTGACTCGTTGAGTTGAATAAACGGTTCCAGTCTTATTCCATTCCACTCTGCAGCAATAAAACCCAGAGTCCGAAATGTTGACTTGCTTGATTTGTAAATGAGCCAGTTCTTCGAATAAAGAGAATTGTGAATTATGTCTCTTATCAGAACTGTTAAAAAGTGATGGTCCTGAGCCCTTATCACTGCAAGTGGACCACTGCACATTAGATAGAGAGATACTGGAGCCATCAATAGTTGAGTAGTTGCAAGGAATGATCACTGTGTCACCAGAAAGTGCTGGAATATACTGCGGTTGGTGAATAGTCATTGAATTCTTATCTGAGAAAGAGAAAATAGTAAATATAAGTGAGGTTTATCAATATCATTTTCTGAAGGTATGGGAGGTGTGCATGAAATTGCTTTTATTGAGAAAGCGTTCCTCTAGATTTCTTGATTCTCATCAAATTAACTTTTCTAAAACAACAAACAATTAAAAACAGTAAAGTGCGCACAGTGCTTACGTATAATAACCTCACATATGTGATTATGTCCTATAATATAAAGTAAGGACTGAGGATAGAGTTAAATCTAACAAAATAAAACTAAGAACTTCATAGTATAGTATATATTGCACAATAAGGTATATAAAGCATTATCTTGATTAAAGGACTACTATAGTGCCAGGAAAACAAACTCATTTTCCTGGCACTATAGTGCCCTGATGGTGCCCCCACCATCATGGCCCCACTCCCGCCAGGCTGAAGTTGGAGGAAGGGGTTAAACACTTAAATTTCTCCAGCACCGGGCTCTCTCGGCGCTGTGGACTCTCCTCTGAAACTGTAATGTTTACAGCAGGCAGAGTTAACCCTAGGGGACCTGGCACCCAGACCACTTCATTAAGCTGAAGTGGTCTGGGTGCCTATAGCAGTCCTTTAAGGACTAAACCATCAAAATATATTCCTTTTGCCCTTATATAAGAAAAAGACAATATGATAATATGTGTACCTATTCTTTCATTTATATGTATATATAATGTATATGTGTATGTTTATAATTAACTAAATCCCCAACAACCAGTGCACTTAAAAGTGTAAATGCACCAATCCCATTACCCTTCAAATATACAAAAATATCTTTAACTCAAAATCCAAATACAAACCTGCCGCCAACGTATGTATTTCAAACAAAATCTATTTGGTATCAGATTTTTCTAACTCGCATACGTTTTCACCATCTCTCCAATTTTTCCTCTTTTTTTAAATAGCCATAAATGAAAGGAGGAAGGGTACTCCCTGATGGCACAGAGACAAGTGTGCTGAAATGGGAATATTTCTAATGTGTTCTGGCACTCTTGATTTCAGTGCCCTTGTGGTCATCCCCACATTTTTGAGTTACAATAGATAGCAAAGATTTGAAGTGCTAGAGGTCAGGAACGTTGCCTCTTTTTACTTAAAGGAGTTAGCTTTGCATGCCAAACACTGTTTTCATGGAAGAAAAACCACCTCTTCCCCCAATAGGGTTCCACTATGATGTTTAAAAATCTATTCTCTAACAAAGCTAACAACTAATCCCTTTTTTAATTTTTTGCTTCATGTTTTTTGGGGGGGCTTTTCACCCACCATATTTTTTTTTAAGTTGGGTTAAGAGTTAAAACATGCATGTCTATTTATGATATTTCTAATAATTCTAAAGTTTTCGTTAAAGTCCATAATACTAGGAATCATTTGTTCAAATTTCTCACAATCTAATCTATTATCATTTTTTATTTGTACTGTATAAGTTGTGTTCTATCTAACACCTTAACTTCTCTATCCTCTTGATTGTACTTTTTTTTTTCTAAAAATAGTTATTTTATTGCAGTAACTTGTTCTTCAAATTTCTCTTTCTCAGGACAATTTCTATATAATATGAAAAACTGACTTTTGGCACATTTTTAATCCAAGAAGGAAAATGATAACTATCTGTTTTGATATAGCTGTTAATGTCAACACCTTTGTTCTATTTGTTATTTTTTTTTAACACATGTCTTTCTAATCTAAGGGTGTAATATAACGTTTGAATGTCTTAATTCCACTGTTTGTTTGTTTTTGCAGCAGTTCTATGCTAGTAGGCCAATTAGGTACTAGTTCAGTGACTAATTGTTGTGTCACTGACTGTGTGCTCGCTTTGCAGTTAATATAAATGAACTTACTTTAGTAGTTTTGTTTGATTGATTTATTAGAATGGTTTTAGCTAATTCGACTAAAATGTATATTGCCTGTACTAGAATTTAAACTGTAATACAGTTTTCTTTGTACTTTGCAGTACACTACACTAGTCAGAGATAGTTATTTTTCCCTTTTGAGCTAGTTTGTTATTCTAGCAGCATTTTTAAAAAAATGTTTAATTAAAGTTTAGTTTAACACCATACACCATAACACAAAAAACACCACATACACAGTATGTCAACACAAAACACAGCACCCACACAAGCCCTTACACTTTAGTTTTGTTTAATAAATTAATAGGGAGAGAAAAAAGAAAGGTTCAAGAGCGTACTGAGAATGGACAAGAGCTCAATTAGCTTTTCCTTTGGTGGGTCCCCGCTCAGATCTCAAGCTGGTTTTAGCTCATCTTGTGCCATTACAAAAAGAACCAAGGACATTTGCCTATCAGACTGATCCCACCCAAAAGGGCGGTCCAGATCCAAAATGCAGGCCATCCCGTGTTTCGGATCTGAACCAACCTTTCGGGTGGGATCAGTCTGATATGCAAATGGCACTGGTTCTTTGTCAAGGAGAAGTCCAACTTAGAAGCAAAATTTTGGATCACTTTAAAAGCACTTTAAAAGCTTTGGAGATATGCTATTTTCAAAAGTGCATACTTTGCAGGGAAGAAGTAAGCAGAGGGAGACTGTTGGTTCATCTAACTGGTGTTGAGATGAACCATCACCTGCACAGCCAGAACAAGGATGTTTTATTGAGTGAAAATGCAGAAAGCCCATATAAGAACCAGTTGGGCAGGACAGAGGATGTATTGAAGGGCAAAGAGATAGTGGTACTGCCAGCCAATGACCAAGGCCGTTTGATCCATTGCAATGTGTTTAGGTAACCCTGGAACAATGTGGAGATTCCACTCTAGGGTTATATCCACAGGAGAGATTTATTTACCAGCTGATTGTTGTTTGCAGTGCTTCCTTTTCTAAGTTAGAAGACGAGTCTTTTAAACATTTCCACTTTTTTTCTGGATTTTGCCACAGTCCCCTATCTTCAGGATCTCGGTTCGGAATAACTAACTGGCGTTTTTGGTTTCCCTTCTTTTCTGTCAACCTATACAGCTTGTTCTGATCCCAGATGAACATCTCATTATCTAACCCTCCAGTCCCAGCCTCGGCTTTCTCCCTATATTTCTGGAGAGTCGAATCTGCTTTAGTTTCCTCCCCAAAGATCTCAGGGGTATCCCATGGGACGGGGGGCTAGGGGAAAGTCACAGTCTGGGGTAGTCTTACCTGAGTCTCCCGCACTGGTGAAGGATCTCGCTCTGTCCTGGCTTGAGCTCGAGTAGTCACGGGATGTGCCCCTGCAGTGTAGGATGGGGCACAGGCAGATGTCATCGGCCCCAGGTCCTTGCCCAACAATACTTCCGTGGGCAAGTTGGCCATAATCCCCACGTTCACATGACCCTCTCCGGCTCCCCAGTTCAAATGCACCCTAGCAGTGGGTAAACGGTAGACATCCCCCCTCCCCCCGGCTACCCAAACAGCTACCATCTGTCCAGGTCTTTTGTGCTCCGGGATCAAACGGCCCTGAACCAAAGTGATGGTAGCGCCGGTGTCTCTTCATCCCTGCGCTGTTCAACCATCCAGCTGCACCTCCTGCCTGTGGTGTTGGCGATTATCCTCTGAAGCTGTGTATACCGGGTTGGCCTCATGTAGTCACCCTAAATATTCCTCTAAGGGCGACTCTCGGTTCACCCAGAGAGCCATAGGTTTTCAATTAGGGGCTGATGGCATGTGAGGTTTGTGGTTATTCCACAATGGTCGATCAGCATTGAGAGGGCAATGTCTGGCATAGTGGCCAGGTTCGTGACACCGGTGACATGTTATCCTGGCTTTGTCATATGTGTATGTATGAAAATGAAAAAAATGCACACAAAAAAAAATATATATACACAAGTACACCTAACCAACTTAATGGTAGGAATATGCAGAGGTACTTAACTGCGTATAAGATGGATACAGCTTCCCAAGAGGTTTCCCCCAAACGAACCTCAAATATAAGTATGGATATAGACAAAAAATGGGATACAGCTGAATAACTAGAAAAAAAAGAATATAAAACACATAGTGAAGTACATTAACAATAATTGGATTTAACCCACAAAGATTGCACTCACGAGATAGTGTAGGGTAATGCGCCTTTGAGCCCTAAACTCTGGTCGAGGTGTCGTTCGGTAATTGTCCCGGGGTTCCGTTTGGGAGTTGGTTCTTGCTGTGTTGGGTTCATGGAGCCGACTATCTGTATGTTCGTCGGCTAGCCGTGTGGCTGCACTTAGGGTGGTTGGTTGCCGGTCCCTCAGCCATTCCCTCAGGACCTGGTCAATTCCCGAGTAAAATTGTTCTAGGAGGAAGAGTTGCAACACCTCCTCTGCTGACACCGCTTGGCACCCTTTAATCCAGTGGGTGGTGGTTCTGTGTAGCCGGTTGGCCCATTCCATATGTGTATCATTGTTTTTCTTTTTCAGTTCCCGGAATTGTTGGCTGTAGGTCTCTGGGGTAACGGCATACCGTTTTAACAAAGAGTCCCTAACCAGAGAATACTGCTGAATCTCCACCTCTGTTAGTGCCCGGAATGCCTCGGATGCTTGCCCCGATAGCTTGCCGGACAGGATGGTGACCCATTCGTCTGTGGGTATCTGGTGGAGGGCACACTGGCGTTCGAAATCCACCAGGGATTCGTTAATTCCCCTTCGGCTTCCTGGAACTGCTTGAAAGCTGCGAAGGAGACCTTTTTCTTCCCAGTGTTGATGGGGACCATTGGCGCTACGGCTGGCTCTGGGGCATGCTAAGCGGTTATCCTGCGGATTTTGTGCTCCCTGGATGCCAGTATTTCTGCATCTACGTCGGCAATTATCCGTAGTATCCTCTCTTCGGATGGATTTGGCCCGAATAGTGATAGTCTCTTTCTTATAATCCTGGTCTTTTCATCTCTGGCAGTACCCGGGGGTTCTGCCATGATGAAGCTCTGATCCAGCTCCCTCCTAGGTCAGTTGCTGGCAGTCCCCCCACGGCTCTCCAACAAATCCTTTAGAGTGGTGTGCTTCAGTCGATCATAGTTACTTTCCATCCGTTCAGCCTTTGACACTGTTGACCATTTTCTTCTTCTCCAAACTCTTCAATCACTTGGTCTCTGTGACACTGTCCTCTCTTGGTTTTCCTCCTATCTCTCCCAATGCTCATTCAGTGTCTACTCTTCTAATGATACCTCCTCCCTTCATCCTGTCTTGGTTGGAGTCCCCCAAGGCTCTGTACTTGGTCCCCTTCTATTTTCTCTTTGTACTACCTCATTTGGATTCCAATGCCACCTGTACGCTGATGACATTTAGATGTACCTCT
Organism: Pelobates fuscus; assembly: GCF_036172605.1. Lineage (NCBI taxonomy): Eukaryota > Metazoa > Chordata > Amphibia > Anura > Pelobatidae > Pelobates > Pelobates fuscus. The sequence goes on from NC_086319.1 coordinate 397,664,457, forward strand.
CCTACCCGGATTTCTCCCCTGCCATACTGCAATGTGTCACTGCTTGCCTTTCTTCCATCTCTGGGAGGGAGGAAGCCATATGGAAAAGTACCTAATGTCCAAATATAAATAAATATAGTGGTGGCTCTTTAATGTTTTGGGTCTGTTTTTCTGACAGAGGACCTGGAAATTTTGTTAGAATACATGGCATTATGGACTCTCATTGACTATCAAATATCATCAGATATTAAATAAACACCTGGAAAACGTGATTGGATCTTCCAGCAGGACATGATCCAAAACATACATCAAAATCAACACAAACATTATTTACTGACCACAAAATCCAGGTCATGTCATGGCCATCTCAGTCCCCTGACTTGAATCCTATAGAAAAATTGTGGGGTGAACTGAAGTTAATCTCGGATTTTGAAGGATCTGAAGAGATTCTGTATTGAAAAATGGTCACAGATCCCTTACTATGTATTCTCCAACCTCTTCAGGCATTATAGAAGAAGACTCAGAGCTGTAATCTTATCAAAAGGAGGTAGCACACAGTATTGACTAAAAGTGGGCCAATAATTGTGCCACACATATATTTAACAAATATTTTTTTTTTATAAACCTGTGTAATGTTTGGAATTGTTTTCATGAGTGCAGATTATTTTTTTTATTTTTTTTTTTACCAAAGGCTAAGCAGGTTAAACAATAAAGGCCTTTTTTCACAGCCTGCTTTGCTCATATTAACAAGGGTGCATATATAACTGGAAGGTACTTTACACCCAAGTTCAAATCCTGGTCAGACCACCTTGCCTCTAAATGTTCCTTCATACACTGTTAGCTTGTTGAGGATGGTCTTCTTGATATCCCCCTATATAAAATAATATTTTCCAATTACTTTTGTCCATCTAAATACAATCTGGCAGGCAGATTGATTTCTAAAAGGCAGATGGCAGTAACATCCACTTTAAGATATAAAATAGATTTAACCCCTTAAGGACTAACCTTCTGGAATAAAAGGTAATCATGACATGTCCTTAAGGGGTTAAACAGTGTTGTTAGAACTTCCCATACTATGTAAGTTATGAAAAATGACATGATGTGTTTCCCATGATGATGTTTGTTTCCCATGATGGTATTATTACCATGAAACATAAAATCCTTAAGTGCTAAAATAAAATGCATGGCAGTCAAATAATGGAGAATGAAAAAAATCTGATAATGGAGAGATGTCAATAACATCGTTGCTAAATTGTTTTTTTTTTTTTTTTTAAATTACAGATAATCTAATTCCCTAACACTGTAATTGGCAAGTACTTCTGATAAGAAAAGGTTCCAACATCATTATATTTGGGCAGCAAAATATATCATCATTGTAAATGTATAAGGTATATATGAGTAACTGAATTTACCTTTCACAGTCAGGGTGGTACCATGTAAATTTTGAAACTGCTCCTGTTGTTTAGAGCTTTTGACTTCCAAACGTACCCGGCAGCAGAAACATCCTGCTTTTGTCACGTTAAATGAAAAGATTGCTCTATTTTTGTTATGATTAAAATCTTTGGCAGCGATGTTGGAAAACTCTTCATTAGAACAAATCTGATTACCAAATCTCAAGGCAAAGCTTGTAACAGAAATAGGATTCCATGTATTTGGAAACACAAATGTGCAAGGTAGTGTGACCGATTGTCCAGCAAACAATTCGATTCCATAAGGCTGGTCTGCACAAAAATCTTTCTTCTCATTGCAACTCACTAGAAGAAAATAAAAAAGGTAAAATATTAATATGGTAAGAACAAAGTAATGGAGAGTACTCAGGGGTAGCAGTTGGTCAACGAGAGTGGTCCTCAAATGGAAGTGATACTCCGTGGGAGAGTTTTAGTCTGTGAGAACACACATCAATCAGAGAATTCCATTTAGTTACATTAGGGATAGGTAACCTTCGGCACTCCAGATGTTTTGGACTACATTATTACTATTATTATTATTATTATTATTATTATTATTATTATTATTATTATTATTATTATCATTTATAAAGCACCAACAAATTGTGCAGCACTGTACAGTGGTGAACTAACAGACAGGTATTTGTAACCAGATGAGTTGGACACACAGGAACATAGGGACTGAGGGCCCTGCTCAATGAGCTTACCCGCATGAGGGAGTGTTGTATAGTGATGCAAAAGAAGATTGCTGGGATAGTATTTGCTAAGGACTTAGTGTTTTGTCTTTTGTTTTGATTTTACATCACCTATAATGCTCTTACAGGCATAATACCGGCAAAGCATCATGGGAGATGTAGGCCAAAGGTTGTCTACCCCAGATGTGAGTAGATGAGCAGTCACTGAGTAATGAACAGTCAGTGAGAGGCACCAGATAGCCATTCACTGCTGGTACCATTCATTAAATAATATTCACGCAACAAGTGTTCGGGAGAATCAACAAGTTATTCTCAATAAAAGCTCAAACAAATTAGACAATTAGAGTGTTTCAGTCTGGAAGGGCAACCGTCAGCAAGAGCATTCCAGTCAGTGAATGTACCAGTCATGAAGAGGTGTGCAGTTTTTAGACACTAAGAGCGCCAGGCAATGAAGAGGTCGGCAAATTCATAATGACCAACAAATAAATAAAAAATAAATCAAAAAGAAGAAATATGTATATGGCTGAGAATATTCATAGATATGGCCCAGAGATGGAAACCCTGTACCCAAAATAGTCCTCATTTTCAACCTTGTTGCTACTATTTATTGGCCAGTCGCCATTTGCCAAACTGCCTGTCTCTACTGTTAGTGAATAACAACTGTTTTCCATCTGGTAAATTTTACCAACAGAGACAGGGCATTATCAGGGAGATCGGAAGACACGCTAGCAGTTCAACAAGATCTCGCCTACACCGACACCAAGCATATGCCCGCTGGGCATAGTGTAAACACAACGCTGAAAAGGGCGGCAAAGAGGCTGGTGCCCCAACAGACGCGGCGGGAACAGGAGCTTAACCCTGCTAAGGACTACCACCTTCCCGGACCGAGGATCAAGAGGGGACGCCTCACCAAGCGCAACCCACACTCTCAGAAGATCACCACTGCCCACAAGGGAAGACAACCTGGTACCTGGAAAGCCCCCTGGAATGACGCCATGGACTGTGTTACAACCTGGGGACGGCAGGACTCTGCTGTGCGGGACTTGTGCCTTTGCTACTACAGGGGCAGTGCCCACCATATGAGAGGAATTGGCTGACTGTTAAGCTTTGTTTTGTTGCCTAGGCGGCTGCTGCGCCTCACCTACTCACCAGCAATACCTTTCCACGTTTTCCTACACTGTCCCTCAGATGATATTGATGCCCAGCGACACACCTGTAATTTCGCTAGAGCTGATCTGGCATAAGGCAGCGCACGAATGTCATTAATGCATCTCCTGCACCTACTCCCCACATTACTCGAGTGCCTTCAGAAACCATAAAATGTTATGGTAGTATAATGCTACCAACCTATATGCCTAGAAAATCCTGTAACATTGTTATAATAATTTAGCTGCACCTACTCGCTGTAGACGTATGTCCCCAGCCTGATTGCCTTAACAACGTTCCATTTGCATGCACAACTTCATCATACCGTTAAAGCTATTATTCTGCTTGGCTTACACAGGGTACAATGTAGGCATGTTAAACACCCACGAGGAATATATGCCAACTACACAAACCTTGAGCTTAATTACCGATAGGGATGGTGATATCGCCCTGTTTAATCTACATAGCAATATCCCATTAGTTATGTTCCGCTTGTTATAATTGAATGTGTTTCTATCTAAAAAAAAATGTGTGCACGCTTTCTCGCCAATGTTAAACCTGTCTGACATTTAAGTACGCTGTTGTGGCGTTTGACAACGTACAGTAACTAACTGCACAACAAAAATAAAGAATAAAAAAAAAAGGTTTAACATTAGGTTGCCTGAGGTCTCGTGCCCATCGAGCGTGGATAAGGTCGGCTGATGGCGGGCATTGGAAAGATATGATTTTTATGACGAGGGGGGAGGTGAGAGGAAGTGGTGATTAGGAACCACTGGATGTTTATTGGCAAGGACGGTTGGGTCACTGTATAACACTATGTGTGGAGTTATATATGTATATATGTTAATTTATGCTTATTTATGTCTAACGTTTTTGGTTACAGAAAAAGAAGAGATTTAATAAATAAAGTTATGGATGTGTTATGCAGTAATTTAGTTTGTGATAATAAATGCTGTGGTCTGTTTTATCCATACTAAGTGGTCTGTCGTTACTGGGGGGTTGAATGGGGTTAGTTTTTGTTCTAGGCTGCATCGCGATTCCCCACTACGTACATACAAGCTGCTGCAATTGTTAATGGCTGCCATACAACATAATGGGAGTCACTAATTTCTACTTACTGACTAGTTCCTAACCCAGTCGCGACTGTTTAGCTGCTGCCGTTAACACTCAAAACTTGCTGGAGAAGACTGAATGCAGGGAAAGGTACACTTTGTTTAAAATCTCACTGTAGGACAGTGTCTTTTGCCTAGTTAACAACAGCTATCACTTTGATGTTAGTGCATATGTACCGTATCCCAGCTTTGCCATTCAGTAGGGATTAGATCTTTTGTATATACTTTATTTATTTGTGTTGTAGTACTTCCCTCTCTGCTTTGGGCGCTGGAGCCAATTAGCATTTATATATATTTTGTATTTTTCCAGTAGGCTATACTTATATCCAAGGGGATGCTGAGGGTCTCATAGCTTGCTTTAGTTTGAGACCCTTTAGCACCCTTTTTCTCTTGTTTTGCAATTACTCAGTTTAGGGGTTAAGCCCCTGGAGACCCCTGGAGTCTCCTTGCGGTACGCAGGATAGCGTGGCCAGACTGTGACTGTCCCGGCTGGGTCCAGTTATTCGGTCTGTCCCCCGCTACCTGTCTCTTGTTTTTTCAAGGGTAAGTAAAACCTTATTTTTTATTTCTTTATTTAAGTTTTACATTATATTATAAGACAAACTAAGAAAACATATACTCTATAATGGACATGAATCACACAGGCATAAACTTACATTGAGCATAACATTAACCCCTTAAGGACCAAACTTCTGGAATAAAATGGAATCATGACGTGTCAGACATGTCATGTGTCCTTAAGGGGTTAAAGGGACACTCCAGGCACCCAGACCACTTCTGCTCATTTGAGTGGTGGTCTGGGTGCCAACTCCCACTACTCCTAACCCTGCAAGTGTAATTATTGCAGTTTTTTATAAACTGCAATAATTACCTTGCAGGGTTAACTCCACCTCTAGTGGTTGTCTATTAGACAGCCACTAGAGGGAACTTCCTGCTCTATAGCACAGGAAACCTGTGCTAGAGCATCGCTGGACGTCCGCACGCTGTGTGAGGACCTCCAGCGTCGCTCAAATTCCAATAGGCGCATTAGGTCTCATCGGCCGGTGGGCGGGATCAGTCTCACCCACTGGCCGACGGAAGCACAGGGAGGAGCGGCGCGGAGGAGGAGACAGCAGCGAGGGACATTGCCGCTGCCTCAGGTAAGTGACTGAAGGGGTTTTCACCCCTTCAGTAACTGGGGACTGGGGAGTGGGAGGGAGAGGGACCCTCCAGTGCCAGGAAAACGGATCATTTTCCTGGCACTGGAGTTTCCCTTTAAGTAGCCTCGTGTAAAAATACCAAAGGTAAGTCTACCTATCACTAACATTCAAACGATATAGTGCTAAAAGAATAAATATTATGTAAGTCAAATAGATGTTTTAGCAATAATAATAATTCATTATTTGAAAAGGGAAGAGAGGAGGAGTGATGGGGGGTTCTTTATCCAGTAATTGCCAAAATATCAGTTTAGAGTATCCTAATATAAATGCTCGGGCAGTTTCACAAAGGTTAAAGGCCAATCTCTCCAGATTTTTTGTTATGTAAAACCTTATTTTAAGCATATTATTAAGCATTTATTTTGGCAGGAGGCCTGAAGTAAAATGCCTGATAGAGCATTATTCAAAAAGGAGGGGAAACAAAGGGTTGGAGGAAACCTTTAAAACATCACCAGCTGCCACTAATCCTAATATTCATAAATTTCCATGTACACAGTGGACCACTAATCGGCCTACATGTTTGTTGAAATATCCCTACATATTGGTTCTACTTGATGATTCCTTGAACTCCTCAACTGACAAATAAAAAGGCTAACTATTTCCATCACCCACGAGTTCATGCTCTCGACTGGCTGTCAGTACGTCTATCAGTACTACTACACAGTCCTTCTCCTTCCTGATTAGGAATAAACACAATGCAATTGGCAACAGGACAAGGATACATAGGTGGTGACTGCCAGACAAGCAAGTTTTAAGGCTGTATAGGAAGGAGAATTGCACTGAGCACTAAGTCAGATTAGAGTCAAGGTAATATTGGCATAAAAAGAGACTCCCACTCTTTTTATAAGAGTGGGATTGGAAAAAGAAAATTGTGGAAGAGATAATGCAGGAGATAAAGTGAGGGTTTGAGAGAGAGACAGGAACACTGATATACAAACATTGACATTTCTCTCACGTTCACATACAAACACAGGTCCATCAACAAACACACATTTTGATATTACACGCACACAGGAACATTAACATACATATTGACACACTGGAATACCATACACGTATAATAACAGTTTTCATAGTAATTTCTGTAAGAAATAGTAGTTAATAACATTTATCACATTAATATCTCAATTCCATTCTGTATGCTGAAAATGGTCAATAACAAAATGTCTGTTTATGGCTGATATATTTACAAAATATTGACTGGATTTATTACCAGCCAAAATTCTAGCAACTGAGCCCGATAAAAGGGTTGTCTGGTTGTGAAATACTGTCCAACAAAAGTGCTTTGGAAGTGTGACGAACCCTGCTGCATAGACCTGTATTGCTGGTTCGTCTGTTTGCCTTGGATTCGTGGATTTCCTGTCCGTATGCTCTTGTTCGTACGTTTCCCTAAGTACCGATTGAAACTACCGAACCATCGGCCACCCAGGAGAGGAGTGTGCGGCTCATTAACACCTTGACCACAATTAGAACGTTGTGGTTAACCGCAAACACCTCTCCATTCCATTCGTACGGGTGGTCGTCGTTCGTATGCCGAACACGAGGCGGCGGCCATTTTGGACACGAGGCGAATCAGCGGTGTTCGGTGCAAAACCTATGGATCTAAAAACGGACTCTTTATCTACCGAACACCGCTGGAGACGGCCGCCCCCTTCTATTCTCTTGGAGGCGTACGAACACCGGTCAGTTCGGGAGTTTCTCTCATTCGTATGGACTTACCCAGATAGCCGTCCCATGGAGTCATTCGTATACCGAAGGACTTATGAGAGACTTTGACTCCATGGCGATTGGACTGTGTACATCGGACCTGAGCGCTATTCGGTAGGAATATGCCCTCAGATTCAGGCTATCTGGGGATACGTTGCACGAACACTATACATTCGGTACTTCTGATTTTATGTATTTTATTGCATTTTTCGTATTTGATTTTAAAATGTCGATGGTCCCTATCCTCGGAGTTAATTAGGTTTCTCCTTAATTATCTCCAGGATAGGAAAGAATGACTTATGGGTAAAATGGGAAGGGCTTATGTTATAGCCACTGCGATTGGCTACTGTATAATATATTTTACAGTCTTCCACAAGGTCCCCTAGGGGAGTGTCTACCTTGTGGAGACCTGCATAAATACCGGGCAGGTAGCCCCCACATTACATTACATTACAAACACATTACTGCTTGACCTTCAAGACGGAGCTTTGTCTCATTTGTGGAGGGATTTACTATTGGGACAGCGTTTTCGTTTATTTCTAGCTGTGGAAGGATTTCGGATGGATTGCTGATCGGGAGTTACCGCATTCGTATGCTCCGTTTGGGAGTTTTATGATCGGTTGGACTGAAATTGCATTTCTGGAGAAAGGGGATTATCGACTAAACGGCGGCTTCATTCCCCTGGAGGTGAGTGTCGTAACAGGAAGCACATGTACCAGCCGTTTTACTTACTATCCCTAACTCTCCCTGTGCAGGTTCGTTTGTTAAAACAGTATAACAGTAAATCTTATACAGAAAAGATTTGGAAGTATGAAAGGGAGATTATTTAATTGATCGGTCAATTTATCACAGTATGACAGTTATTACGTTTCCATGTGTTGCTTTATGTCTGAGTTAAGCGGAGGAAGTATTTGAATGCCATTAGTCCCAGGGAAAAAGTGTTTATAATCATGAAACCTGATTAACCCCTTAACGCCGTTACGACGTACCATGCCGTCCCGCATTAAATGGGCTTTAAAGCCGTTGCGGCGGTATGGTACGTCGTAACGGCTTTGAGCCCCTGTTGGAGAGGTGTACTCACCTCTGCCGCGATCCTTTTCTGGGGGGCTGCCTGACAGCCCCCCTCCGGCAAATGAGGTCCCCGGGGGCCATGTGATCGCTCTCAAAGAGCGATCACATGGCCCCCTATAGCTGGCTATGGATCTGCCAGCAGGGGGACTGTTTGAAATATCAGACAGTCTCCCTGCTGGTGGGAAAGTAAAAAAAAAATATTAAACATGTGTAAAAATAAATTGAAAATATTTATATATATATATATATAATATGTATATATATAATATATATATAATATATATATATACATATTATATATATGTAACGTCATACAAAGTGTATTTTAATATTAATATAAGTATATATATTAATATTAAAATACACTTAGAATGACGTTACATATATATAATATGTATATATATTATATATATAATAGATGTACATATATATATTATATATAAATACGTATAATTAAAATAATGAATAAATAAAATAATAAAATTAAAAATTTAAATATTGAAACAAAATTTAATATAAATTATATATGCATATGTAATTTCATTCTAACTGTATTTTGTTATTAATATATATATATATATATTGGTAACAAAATACACTTAGAATGACATTCTATAGATATATCTATCTATATATAAAATACAAATAACCGCAAATATATACCGTATATACTCGAGTATAAGCCGACCCGAATATAAGCCGAGGCCCCTAATTTTACCCCAAAAAACTGGGAAAACTTATTGACTCGAGTATAAGACTAGGGTGGAAAATGCAGCAGCTACTGGTAAATTTCTAAATAAAATTAGATCCTAAAAAAGTTATATTAACTGAATATTTATTTACAGTGTGTGTATATAATGAATGCAGTGTGTGTGTGTGTGTGTATGAATGCAGTGTGTGTGTGTGTGTATGAATGCAGTGTGTATATGAATGCAGTGTGTGTGTGTGTGTGTATGAATGCAGTGTGTATATGAATGCTGTGTGTGTATGCAGTGTGTGTATGAATGCAGTGTGTATATAATGAATGGAGTGCAGTGTGTGTATATGAGTGCAGTGTGTGTATATGAGTGCAGTGTGTGTATGAGTGCAGTGTGTATGCAGTGTGTAAATAATGAATGCAGTGTGTGAGTGCAGTGTGTATATAATGAATGCAGTGTGTGAGTGCAGTGTGTATATAATGAATGCAGTGCAGTGTGTATGTATGAGTGCAGTGTGTATGTATGAATGCAGTGTGTGTGTATGAATGCAGTGTGTGTATGAATGCAGTGTGTGTATGAATGCAGTGTGTGTATGAATGCAGTGTGTGTATAATGAATGGAGTGCAGTGTGTGTATATGAGTGCAGTGTGTGTATATAATGAATGCAGTGCAGTGTGTATATAATGAATGCAGTGTGTATGTATGAATGCAGTGTATGTATGAATGCAGTGTGTATATAATGAATGGAGTGCAGTGTGTGTGTATGAGTGCAGTGTGTGTGTATAATGAATGCAGTGTAGAGTGTGTATGAGTGCAGTGTGTATGAGTGCAGTGTGTATGAGTGCAGTGTGTATGAGTGCAGTGTGTATGTATGAGTGCAGTGTGTGTATATAATGAATGGAGTGCAGTGTGTGTGTGTGAGTGCAGAGCATTGGTGGGGGTGGGCATTTTATTAATTATTATTATTATTTAATTATTATTGTAATATATATATATTTTTTATGTTATTTTTTTATATATTTTTTTTATTTTTTTTTTCGTCCCCCCTCCCTGCTTGTTAGCTGGCCAGGGAGGGGGGCTCTCACTCCCTGGTGGTCCAGTGGATGGGCTGTAGGAGGGGGGCTGTCAGGAAGCTGTAACTTACCTTCACCGCAGCTCCTGTCAGCTCCCTTCTCTTTCCTCCGTCCGTGCAGCTCCCAGGTCAGCTCCCTCTGCAAGTCTCGCGGCCGCGCGGAGCGTTGCCACGGTAACCCGTGGCAATGCTCTGACCCCGCGGCTCTCGCTAGACTTGCAGAGGGAGCTGACCTGGGAGCTGCACGGACGGAGGAAAGAGAAGGGAGCTGACAGGAGCTGCGGTGAAGGTAAGTTACAGCTTCCTGACAGCCCCCGGTCCTTGTCTGTATTATGGCAATGAAAATTGCCATAATACAGACAACTGACTCGAGTATAAGACGAGTGAGTGTTTTTCAGCACAAAAAATGTGCTGAAAAACTCGTCTTATACTCGAGTATATACGGTATATATTTATATATAGATAAATACATATAATTGCATAAAAGATTACATTAGTATACACGTAGAATTGAAATACCTATAAATGCATATATATTCAAATTCTATGTGTATATTTAAATAATATTTTAACGTAATTATGTGATTTGATTAATTAAAATTTGATTACATGCCTGACAACACAGGGAGAAAGTGCAGAGAATTGAATTCGCAAGCACTATATTTGACCCTGTAACTCTCCAAGACACCTTTAAACCTGTACATAGCGGGTACTGTTTTACTCGGGAGACTTCGCTGAACTCAAATATTAGTGTTTCAAACTGGTAAATTGTATTACAACGATGATATTTTAAGTAAAAGTGACGTTTTTCACATTTTTTTTACAAGCGAACTGCACTTTTATGGTCTAGATTATTGTTGTACTATGTTTTACTGTTTTAAAACACTAATATTTTTGTTTGGTGAAGTTTCCCAAGAATAACAGTACCCCCCATGTACAGGTTTTATGGTGTTTTGGAAAGTTAGAGAGTCACATATAAGGCTTGCATTTCATTTTTTTCACATTGAAATTTGCCAGATTGGTTATGTTGCCTTTGAGAGCGTATGGTAGCCCAGGAATGAGATTTACCCCCATGATGGCATACCATTTGCAAAAGTAGACAACCCGAGGTATTGCAAGTGGGGTATGTCCAGTCTTTCTTAGTAGCCACTTTGGCCAGTGTTTGTGACTAAGTGGCTACTAAAAAAGACTAAACATACCCCACTTTCAATACCTTGGCTTGTCTACTTTTTCAAATGGTATGCCATTATGGGGGTAATTCTCATTCCTGGCTACCACACCGTCTCAAAGGTAACATTACTAATCTGGAAAATTTCAATTTGAAAATGGAATGTTCTATATTTGACCCTGTATCTTTCCAAAACAACATACAACCTGTTAACTGTTGTACTCGTGACACATAGCTGATTACAAATATGTGCATATTTTGCAGTAAAACCTAACAGTATTATGACATTTACAGCTAAAATGTCAGACGGAAATGCAAATTGTAAAAAAAATCTTATTTTCTCACATTTTTTTTTTATTTTATTCATAATAAATTATGTTACATATATGAATAGTTAATGATAAATTAAAGCCCTGTTTCTCCTGAACAAAATGATATATAATAAGTGTGGGTGCATATAATTTGAAAGAGGGGAACTACGGGTGAACAGACTTATAGCGCAAATTCTAGTTTTTGTTTACGTTTTGTTTTGATCAGAACGTGCACTATTGACTCCGCCCTGAAGGGGTTAAAAAATAATCAGTTTCTACTCATGGGGAATTATCATTGACTGATGGCTGCACTGTGATTATACACAAGCTTTTAAATCACATATTTAGCCCAGCAACGGCTTTTAAATTACTAGAAACTGTTAACAGAATAAAGTAAATAACTTCGAATAAAATAGGCGTACAGCCACATTGATGAAGAAACAGTTATAGCAGAAGGGCAAATGTACATACCCAGCAGAGCGGACATGCAGAGATATAGCAGAAGATTCATCCTGGGAAGTATTGAATAGGAAGATAGATTTTACTTTTCTTACTCAAATAAAAGGGGAACTGAGTTTACCACACAGACATGAATATTAGCGTATGCTTTTCAGAAGCCTCACTTCCCCTTCTTTCCTTTTTTTGTCACATTCTAGCCAAAAACAGCTTCCGAGGAAGTCTTTTAAATTATACTCTTTACTCTTGCAATAGAAAACCCTGCTATGCGTGGGAATGTTTAGGCTAACTAAGAAAAACAAATGATTTCTATTGAATCACCTACCAGTTTAAATGTATTTGCTCATTACATGTTGAAATGAATGTAGAGATGTAGAAATCACATGAGATATAAGTAAGTGGAAATTAACAAGGGAGAGGCGAGTAGATTAAAGGGACATGGTAGTCACCAGAACAACTTTAGTTTAATGTAGTTGTTCTGGTGAGTATAGTCAGTCCCTGAGGGCATTTTAATGTAAACACTGTCCTTTCAGAGAAAAGGCAGTGTTTACATCACTGCCTATTAACACCTCTAGTGACAGCCATTCAGACAGCCACTAGAGGTGCTTCCTGGGTCAGTGCTGCAAATTCAGCATCTCCACGCTTTGCATGGAGGCACTGAATGTTTCCCTATAGAGGTGCATTTATTCAATTCATCTCTATGAGGAGATGCTTATTGGTGCAGCACAGTGTTTTGCTATGCATGTGCAATAGCTTCCCAATGCTTTCTTATGGGAAAGCATTAGATTTGCTGACATCATCAAATTTGATGATGTCAGCCAAGGAGACAGAGTGCGGGCAGGGCCACCCACGGGGAGCCTTGCATGGCACTGTAAAAAGGTGAGTAAATCAACTTTTTAAGGTGAGAACATGGAGGCAGACCACCTAAACAGTGATTTTAGAGCTATAGTGTCAGGAATACACATTTCTATTCCTAACACTATAGTCTTCCTTTAACATACTCCAGCCATTGCCTATGGATTTGCAAAAAAAAAAAAAAAAACTGTATCTCTTTGATTCTCTGACAGGTTTTAGTTCTGAATTCTCTCCCACCCCTCCGCACACACACACATTTTCATCGCTGTCTGTAGAAGCTTTCTTGAGAGCATTTAAGCATGTCAATAAACAGATGACAGATTTGAAATCCAGTTATAAGGCAACTATAAGGCTGGTTTTAATTATTTTAGATTGGAGCCACCAACTACTCACTACTTGGTTCTACCCACTAACGAATTCCCCACAAAAAAATAAGAAAAAGACAGGGGAATTTCAAGGTGCAGATTAGGGAAGAAAGGATAAAAAAGGAGTAAAATTAACTGCGTCCAAATGAGAGTCCTTAATAAAGAACTAAAGTTTGCTACAATGAATGAGTATAAGCATTTCAACTTCCATGTGTGTGGCAAAAGTAACCTCGCTACGGGCTCTTGAAGGGGCCTGCTGGCCAGCCTCTTGCCAAAAGACTATGGGCACTTTAAAAATGTATGTGATTTATGTACTTTTGTATTCCAGAAAGAGAGACCGACCGTTAGCCCTAATTTCCTGGAACTGTTTTGGGCATAGGACAATGTGCACGGTCGGTTTCAATTAGGACTTCCATGAAAATCCCGAACCCCTGAACGGATCTGGGTGATTTTTAGATATGTTGGTTCCCCAGATGGGGGGTCGGGGGATGTGACGTTTGTGGGGTTTCCATGTGTTTTGGGGATACTTTTGGATATTGTAAAATTGATCTTTTCTGTGCCTGGAGATAATTGAGTTTAGTACAGTTCCTGACTCAATTATCTCTTAGGCACAGGGGAGGGATTATCCTATTTTGTGTGAGAGTGTCCTGGACCTGAGAGCCAATGTCATCACAGTGTGTACTTTGTCATAGTCCCCTCTCAAGTCCAGTGGGGAATGTCCCTGGAATAAGTCATGGAAACCCCCTTGCATGGGGACTTGCATATAAGGCCAGTTATGGCTACCAATAAATAAGTTCCAGTTTACCCTCAACACAGAGCCTTGTCTTGTGCTTGTGTGGGAAGGCTATACCAGCTCTAATCCCTGATCCTGGGATTGTTCTTTGGATTGCGATAAATACTAGCTCTTGTAAGAGCTACACTGCTATGCCTGCTATACTTTCTTGGAGGAGAGGTCTTGTCATTGGGAGCTGGATCCCTGACTTGGGTCCAGGGTGAGAAGGGACGGCGAGACCCCAGCCTAGCTGCAGCAGCTAAGGGGTTACGGTGCTTATGGTGTCCGGTGCGGTGCTTATGGTACACGGTGACAGCTAGGAAGCAGCGATTGGCACCTAGCCGGATGTGGATATTTGCTAATTTTTGTGGAATGTGGATATTTGCTATTTTTTTTAGGAAATTATGTCTGAAATACATTTTTTAGGGAACAAGATAAACCTATTATGAATGCAATAGATGATCAGACCGAAGTTAAAAGTTTATTCAAACATAGTGAACTAAAATCTACCTCAAAAACTTTTCACAACAACTGACGACCCACAAATTAACCTATTTACAGAAGCAGTCGACATTAAGACATTGAAAAAGAGGATGAACTACAGCAAAAACAATCTAACAAAAGGAGAAAGGGAAGCTTTGGAACAGTTGAAGAATGATGCAAGATAGATCATAAAACCAAAAAGCAGACAAAGGGGGAGGTATTGTTATCCAAACAAAAAACAGCACACAGAAGAGTCTATGAGGTTACTTGGTGATAGGGAGACAAACATCCCTTTGCCCACAGATACAACTAAAGAGAAAATGAAACAATTACTAAATCTTTTATATAGGTTATCCTTAGGAATACTAAATAAAAGTTAGTATACTTTATTTTTAATGAATTCTCAAAAATTCAAATATTTTATTATTTACCAAAGGTTCACAAGAATAGGCTAAATCCATCAGCAAGACCCATTATATTTGGGTTTGAAACGCTCACTTCGAACTTGTCTCAAAATATTGACTCATTCATCTAACCATATGTGATTAAACATGATCACATTTAAAGGATATACCAAGTATTCTTAGGCTCCTAAAAGACCTCAAGTGACATGATGGTTTGCTTTTGGTAGAGGCAGGTGCTGGGCTGCGCTTCTTCTTTCCTCTCGCCCCGCCACTTGCCTGTTCGATCCTGTCCCATCTCACCTTAACAAATATCTCTCCCCTGTCTTGTATAGGTTAAAGACTTGTCTTTAACCGTATGTCTCACTTCCTCAATTCCAACTCTCTCCTTGATTCTCTTCAATCTGGCTTCCGCCCTCTCCACTCTACCGAGACTGTTCCTATCAAAGTTACTAACAACCTAATCACAGCTAAATCCAAAGGCCATTAGTCCATACTAATTCATCCTGACCTCTCAACTGCCTTTGACACCTTTGATGATCCTCCCCTGCTTCAAACTCTTCAATCACTCGGTCTCTGTGACTCTGTCCTCTCGTGGTTTTCCTCTTATCTATCCCAATACTCATTCAGTGTCTCCTTTTCTAAAGATACCTGATCCCCTCGTCCTGTCTCAGTTGGAGTCCCCCAAGGCTTTGTCCTTAGTCACCTTCTATTTTCTCTTTATACTGCCTCTCTTGGCAAACGTATTACTTTATTTGGATTCCACTGTGTATGCTAATGGCACCCAGATATATCTCTCCTCCCCAGACCGCTCCCCATGTGTGGGAGGGGAGTTATGGTGTGAGGGAGAGGGGGTGATGGGGAAAGGGAGGGGGGTGATGGTGTGAAGGGTGATGGTGTGAGTGAGGGAGGTGATGGTGAAAGTGAAGGGGATGATGATGAGAGGGAGGGGTGTTGGTGTGAGTGAGGGGGTGATGATGTGAGTGAGGGGGTGTTGGTGTAAGTTATGGGGTGATGATAAGAGGGTGATGAAAAGAGGTAGGGGGTGATGGTGAGAGGGAGGGGGTGTGAGTGAGGGGCGTGATGGTTTGAGGTAGGAGGGGTAATAATGTGTGGGACGGGGGTGATGGTGAGCTGGAGGGGGTGTTTGTTGGTGTGAGTGAGGGGTGATGATGAGAGGGAGGGGGATGATGGTGAGAGGGAGGGGGTGAATAGTGAGAGGGAGGGGGTGTGCGTGAGGGGCGTCATGGTCAGATTGAGGAAGGGTAAAAATGTGTGGGAGGGGGGTGATGGTGAGCGAGAGGGGGGTGTTTGTTGTTGTGAGTGAGGGGGTGATGTAGAGAGAAAGGGGGTAATAATGTGTGGGGGGGTGATGGTGTGAGGGAGGGGGGACTACATACCTTCTGTCAATCCCTGGTGGTCCAGTATTTTCTCCCTGGTCGTCCGGTGGTGATATCAGGTTTGCATCTCCATATCTCGCGAGACCCGGTCAGAGCATTGCCTTGGTAACCCACCTGCTGCCGTTTTTAAAAAAGATTAGGGCGGCCTAGGGGGCAATTGCCTTCCTGCCCCTCATCCCTGCCAGCCTCTGCTTTTGGGTATTTGTCTAATTGTGATGTCAGGCTCCCTTGATCCGTCCTACTTTTATTATTATTATTATTTATATAGCACCATCAGACTCCGTAGCGCTGTACAATGGGTGGACTAACAGACATGTAATTGTAACCAGACAACTGGATGTACAGGAACAGAGGGGACTGAGGGCCCTGCTCAATGAGCTTACATTCTAGAGGGAGTGTAGTATAGTGACACAAAGGGTAAAAGTATTTTTTAGAGAAGTATTAATTGAGGGCTTAGTAGGTAATTTTTGACAGTTGCAGGAGAGGAGTCATGGAGGGTGGGGGATGAAAACCTGCTAACAGGTTAGTTAATATGCTTTCTTGAAGAAGTACTTGCGGTTAAACTGCTTACTGCATTCCACACAAATGTTCAATTTGGTGAAAATCTCCATTTTATTTTTGTTAAATAAATCATGACACACTGTAATATGTCATGTGTTGTTGTTCATCTGAGGTTGTATTTACCTAATGTTAAGTAACAGATGATGTTATTATGTCCTGACTAGTGATGTCCCGAACAGTTCGCCAGGAACCGTTCGCCAGCGAACATAGCGTGTTCGCGATTGTGAACACGCGCAATGTTCGGTCTGCACCCTATTCGTCATGGAGGTGGGTGGGTCTGGGAGGGATGGTCTGCTGCTGATTGGCTGGAATGTGTCTGCTGACTGTGAGGTACAGGGTCAAAGTTTACTCAATGATGACGAATAGGGGGCGGACCGAACATCGCGCGTGTTCCTGGTGAACTGTTCGTGACAAAACTAGTCCTGACATGTAAAACCATAGAATTCAAAGAGGGTGTACGTTCTTTTCCTCATGACTGTTGATGTACATATAAGTAATGTATAAAACCATAATCAATATGAACTAGGAACTAGGAATATTTATATAATAGCTTGATTATAAAGGATATCCTCAAATCAATAAAGAGACAAAAATAATATATTTCAATCCCCACAAATAGTAACACACTACAATATAACTATCCAAAAATCATGACCTTAAACTAAAATAAACACTAATAAAACCAGGTAACTATCTATATAAAACCTTCTATGTTAAAAAATAGTGATATATTAAGTTAAAAAGTTGTCTTTCAAAGTCAAGATTAGGACCGTGTGGATGGAGAGTATTTCATTTAAAAACCCATACCATTTTCAATTGTACTTCATTTTTTATTGAAATTCCCCTCCTATCCTATTTTAACTTAGAAAGATAAGTCCAGAAGTTGTTCAAGTTTATAACCATAGACATACTTCCTAGTGAGATATATTACAACATGCCCATCAAAATGTGACATTTCTTGGGCACTTGATGGAATAAATTATCAGTAATTTATTTGGTTCTGCAAGATCTCTCTCTAAAACTACTTTAAATCACAAGAACAAATATAGTTTCCTATGGCGATTCTCAAAGATAATGCAACCCATTAAATGTATGACATCTCTCCATAAAATCAAAAATGTTAAAGCCATTTAATTTTGCAGTTTAATAGAAATCAGCAAGTTAAAGGTTAAACATGAAGATTTAGCATACAGTGAGGGAAAAAAGTATTGGATCCCCTCCTGATTTTGAACGTTTGCACACTGACAAAGAAATGATCAGTCTATAATTTTAATGGTAAGTATATTTTAACAGTGAGAGACAGAATAACAAAAAAACAAATTCAGAAAAAGGCATGTCAAAAAAGTTATAAATTGATTTGCATGTCAATGAGTTAAATAAGTATTTGACCCCTTCGACTTAGTCTTTGGTGGAAAAACCCTTGTTGGCAATCACAGAGGTCAGACGTTTCTTGTAGTTGGCCACCAGGTTTGCACAAATCTCAGGAGGGATTTTGTCCCTCTCCTCTTTCCAGATCTTCTCCAAGTCATTAAGGTTTCAAGACTGACATTTAGCAACTCGAACCTTCAGGTCCCTCAACATATTTTCTATGGGATTAAGGTTTGGAGAATGGCTAGGCCAACTGTTGTCACCTTCTCACCAAGCTGCTTGGCGATTGTCTTGTAGCCAATTCCAGCCTTGTGTATGTCTACAATCTTTGACATTGATTCTATGTGTCAATGTCAAAGATTGATTAATTGATTCTATGTGTCTTCATAAAAATTAAAATAAATATAAAAGTCACAGAAATATTGAACATTGGTGGTTTATTAATATCTTTGCTAGACCAGTTAGAACATCATTCACTCCGATCTGCATTGGGACTGGTCTGGTAATCGCTATAGTATGTGATTGAGAATGTATTCCTCTCTGAGGAAGAACAAAGTCCCTGGGGAGAAATTAATTAAGAAACAAACCATATGTTGCCTAATTTACCATAGAGACTGTAAATTACTGTACATGCTGTCCCTGCCCCAGCAATCTTGTGTAAAGCTCTGTGTGTCTCGCACTGTGCTAAGGGGTAATGCTAATTACACATGATGGGACTCATGAGCCTATTGCTGTTCAGTATATAAAGCTATGTATGGTGTATATAAGGTTATTTTTATTAGTGAGGTCTTATATGTAAAGTTCACAGAGCACAATGAGGTAAGTCATTTTTGCTAGTGTAATTGTATTATGCTTTTTACTTCCCTGCATGGATCTGGTATGCAACACTCCTATACAGCTCACATATTTTAATGCAGAGGCTGGCTTGTTTGTATTCTGTCCTTACTGTATGTTACAGCTTCATCCAACACTTTATTATTACAATCAACTTTAATATTCCATGTGATTTCCCGAGTTCCTTACCTACAGCCAGGTTTCTTCATTGAACATCTGTACCTTTCATGGGATCTTCACTCCTGGCTACCAGGTCTCACATACAAATATATTCTCCAACAAATGTTGTTTTTTAAAGTCTTTTATGAAATGATAGTGCTTTATTTTTTCATTTTATAATGGATGGATGGATGAATAGGGAACTACTACATACAGAGAGACAAATATCGAACATACGTACAAACCCTATCCTGCCCACTAATTGCCTCACACATCCAAGAGCACATCTCTCTTTATGTATGCACACTTTCCTAAATTACAGCAATGGTTTTACCCTGTAGTCTTTTCCCGTACATTTGTTTGCTGTCTCTTTTACCAGAATTCGAGCATCCATTCATAACATCTATGTACTACACATCACAAAATACAAAGTTTTTTCCATTCTATTTTGAATACAGCAGCAGGAGGATTTATTGCTATAAGGAGGACCCAGGGAAGGAGGGTTAATGTAAAAGTATTCTGTTTTACACTGCTGTCCATAAAATACAATAAATTATTCAACTTAGTAAAATGATCTTCCAACCATCCCTTCTATGTCTTTGATACTTTCTCAGTTAACCACTCTGCCCATGTTTCTGCACTTGCATCTTCTTTACGTCCTACTCAAAGCCCCACAGTTAACAAAGGGCTCTGATTATTGCCAATCTAGCATTTCATCCTTCTTCCATTTATATCTTACTAGAATTGCCTCTAATCAGTGCTTCCCTGGCTGCAATCCTAACCTCTCCTATGCTATGTAGTGCTCGATAATATACACTCTCATGGTACAACACCTTCGAGACAGGTATTGTACCATGAGATAATTCTTAACCTGTAAATATACCAAGCTCTGTTCCACAATCAATACAAAATTGTTCTACAGTCACTTCTGCTAATGTTATGATTAAAATAAAAATCCAAAGTTCTGTTTCTTGGCTATTTTTTTTTTTTTCAGAAAAAATACATCTCATATTAATCCTTGTTCTATAACCAATGTTTCTAGTCTTTGTGTTAATAATTTCTAAAATAATTAATACTCAGGATATGCAGGTACCAGACTTTATTGCTACCACTGGCTCTCCAGTTATACCCCCTGTTATTTACCTGGTAAAAGTTAATTTAGTTTATTATCAATATAATTATTAGTTTATTTATAGATAAGTAACATGTAAAATATTTTTGACTGCAATATAAGTGTATAGTAGTGGAAAGAACACATTACCCATTGTCAGTTTAACAAAATAGCCTCCCTCCTCAGACCAATGTAATGTACTCAAAGAACTACAAAAGATCTGATGTCCTTTAATGGAAGGGCAAAATGTAAATAAAACATCACCAAGACCCAAAGTCCTTACTGAATTGGGCGAGTGGAGGCTATTGCCCATACTAGATTATGCATTGCCCTTCATGTACACTTCGACCAAACGTCTATGTTTGATCAAAGATCTGGACAGGCTACAAGGATGCCAAGTGGGAGGAGAGTGAACTTGATCTCCCTCCTTCTACTGTATCAGAGCGTTACTACAGTAACTATGTGATACATTCCCCAGGGCCAGCTGGAAGGAACTATCTGCACCCACCAGGGACATGCAGCATTTACCACGAACCTGTAGGAATAAGTTAGCCTCAAGGAGGGTGAATTTACTTTTTTTCCAAATAAAATTTTATTTTTATATATATTGCCCCATCCCCCTACTAATACCCCATCAAACTCCAAACCCCACTACTGATCCCCTATCACCCTCAACACAGCCCCTATACTCACTACAAGTCCTAAATCACTGTATGTCCAGAAAATAGCCAGGTGTATAACCTGTACCTACCTGTATCCATAATGTATATTCACTGTGTATTTCATTTGCCAATCTACTTTTTTATTGAGTTATGGATATAAGTATAACAAGCAGAGTGACATTCAAAGCAGAGCTGTACATATAGAGTCAAGCAGTGCATCGTTTGGCATTACCTCTTTTTTATTTATTTTTTGTTATAGAAAACTAACAGGCAAGGACAGGCTAGACTGACATGTCACAACTGAGTTATGTAGAAAAAAATGACAGTCTAATTAGACATGGTGCTAGCTACTAAAAAGTGCTGTTGCATAACGAGCTGGGTTTGCAAGAATCAGTACAATAGAATAATAGAATTGACCGTGATCGAGTGAGTTGAGAGAACTGACATAAATGAAAGGCATGCTGAACACACAAAGAAAGAAAAATAAAGGTAAAACTATTTGTTGTGTGTGAAGTGTTGCGGATGTTCTTCCCGATCATGAGCCTGCAGCAACATATCAAAACAGGTGAGTGTGTATGATTACACTGTGTGTTTTATACAGTAACTTTAGTACACGAAAGTGTGATAAGGTTTGAACAGGCACTGGTAAGGGAGTTGGAGATAATTCCTGCAGCACAATGAGTAAATCAGTAAGTTGACAGGTATCCTAAAAGTCGAAGGTTTGTAAGGAACTTGGTTAAAGTATGTCAAGACATGGTGAGCTCCATAATGGAAAAGCTCTCGAGATAACTAAAAAAAAACTGTGCTGGAGGTGATGATGAGAACATGATAAAATTAACTGAAACTTTAATTTCAAATTCGAGATTAGAAAGGTGACAAGAAAATTATCCATGTGACAATCACGGGTCTACATGATCATCAATCTTATGGAATTTCATACATTCCATTCAACAGAGAGCTAGGACAGCAGTTAAATTCAAGGACCTGTCAAGCACAGTGTGCAGTTATCTCTTTTTTTACATATTGTAAATAAACATATAAATAAAATATGTAAATACATACTGTATAAACCAGAAAAATAAACCAGAATGTACTGTCACTCTAAAACTTGAAAGTTTCTTCCACTAATTATTAAAGCCCAAGCTGGGATGTAGTAAAATACAACCAATGTCTATCTTGGAGATGGTGTAAATATAACATGGATCACATATATGTTGTGCAGAAAATGGATACAGACTATGGATAAGATACATGTGTTATATGTAAAACATGAAGATAATACTTTTAAAACATGGAGATAATGTATGCACAACATGGAGATAATATGTGTATAATATGTAGATAATGGATATTTTACATGGAGATAGTATAGGTATACCAAATAATGCATGTTTACCATAAAGGTATTATATGTATAACAAGGAAATATACTTAAAACATGGCTAATGCATGTGTAGCATGAAATAAACAAATGTATATCATGGAGAGCATGAGATCATTAATGTGCAAAGGGTAGATATTACATGTATAATATGGAGATAATGTATTCAGAAAGTGCAGAAATGTAGGTTCAGCATGAAGATAATGTACATATTACCTGAAGATAAAGTATGTATAAAGTGGAGATATTACATCTATAACGTAATAATGTATGTATAGAGTGGAGATAATGTATGTATAATGTGCTGTTAATGTATGTATAACATGAAATAATGTATGTATAAGTGGAGAGTAGTGATGTCCCGAACGGTTCGCTGGCGAATAGTTCCTGGCGAACATAGCTTGTTCGCGTTCACCACAGATGGCAAACATATGCGATGTTTGGTCCACCCCCTATTCGTCATCATTGAGTAAACTTTGACCCTGTACCTCACAGTCAGCAGACACATTCCAGCCAATCAGCAGCAGACCCTCCTGTTAAGACACCCTTTGTGTCTATAAGTAAAAGCGCTGTTTAGTTCACCTTCCCCTCTCACCGTATCAATTCTCTGTTCGTATAATTTGTAATCAACGAACCATAACCAGGGGAAGCGGTAATCTCCCGAACAGGATCCGTGAAAGGACTCCGGTTCCTGAACAGAACTTCACGAACTGCCGCTAACAGCCGAACCACGACATCCACCAAGCGGCATACGTTTCCCATAAGCCGTCTCTAAGCGTGAATAATAAATCCCCCCAATAACGAGACAGAAGCTCCGTATTGAGGGTCAAACAGGATCTGGATTTACTGTGGGGTACCCGCCCGTATTTATGCGGGTCTCCCACTTGGTGGACACTCCCCTAGGGGACCAAATGGAAGACTGAAATTATAGATGTACAGTAGGACATTCCAGACATACAGGCATAGACTTTTCCCACCATGCAATATGGTTTCCTCCTTCCTGCCCTGGAGATAATTGGGAAGAAATGCAATTATCTCCAGGACGAAGACCCATCGCCATTTTAAATATAAAACCAGAAAGTACATAAAAATGCATAACTTCATAATAACTGTACATTTCACATCCATATCACATATCCCCAGATAGCCGGGATCTGAGGGCACATTATTGACGAATAGCGCTCAGATCCCATACGTATAGTTCAATCGCCATGGAGTCAAAGTTCTTACAGTCTTTCGGCAGGCGATTGACTCCATGGGAAGGCTATCTGGGTTAAGTACTTTTCGTTGACGGTAAAACTCCTCAACAGCCGGTATTCGTACGGTTTTGTCGAGACAGTCAGGTGACCCATGGTTTCAGCTGTGTTCGGCAGAAAGAGTGTCCGTTTTTAGTTCCATGGAATCAGAGCCGAACACCGCTGGGCTTTCGTACGGTTAAAAATGGCCGCTGCCTCGTGGTCGACATACGAACGACGGCCACCCTGAAGTCGGTTTTATTGAGAAGTGTCTGCGGTTAACCACAACGTTCTAATTGGGATCAAAAGGTTAACCAGCAGCACACTTCTCTTCTGGGTGGCCAACCGTTCAGTAGCTTTATTCGTGAAAAACAGTCATTCGTATGGTTATGATACTGGAAACAGTCATTTGGACGGACGGAATAAAATAGACGAATCCACAAACAATAGACAGACGGATGGTTCTGTCACACCTCCCTCCCAGACCCTCCTACAGCCTAGACAGCATACAATTTTGATTAATTCTGAAGCTGCATTCTTTTTATTTTTTTTAGACAGAAGTGTGTTATATTTGAGTATGCTAGGCTGAACGTGCGTATATCATGGCTAGTTGCACTGAGGGTATGAGTATATAGCAGTACATTGTTGTGAAAGATGGCTGTCATGTTTAGGGTGTAGCTTGCATGTCAGAGGCGGTTCACTAATTAGGCGGTTTAGGCGGCCGCCTAAGGCCTCGTGCTGGCTGGGGCCTCGCGGCCACCTAAACCGCCTGTGGGCAGACTGTGTCAGGTCCCCCCAGACAGAAGTGTGTTATATTTGAGCATGCTAGGCTGAACGTGCGTATATCATGGCTAGTTGCACTGAGGGTATGAGTATATAGCAGTACATTGTTGTGAAAGATGGCTGTCATGTTTAGGGTGTAGCTTGCATGTCAGAGGCGGTTCACTAATTAGGCGGTTTAGGCGGCCGCCTAAGGCCTCGTGCTGGCTGGGGCCTCGCGGCCACCTAAACCGCCTGTGGGCAGACTGTGTCAGGTCCCCCCAGACAGAAGTGTGTTATATTTGAGCATGCTAGGCTGAACGTGCGTATATCATGGCTAGTTGCACTGAGGGTATGAGTATATAGCAGTACATTGTTGTGAAAGATGGCTGTCATGTTTAGGGTGTAGCTTGCATGTCAGAGGCGGCTCTCTAATTAGGCGGTTTAGGCGGCCGCCTAAGGCCTCGCGCTGGCTGGGGCCTCGCGGCCGCCTAAATCGCCTGTGGGCAAACTGTGTCAGGTCCTCGGTCACTGACCGAGGACCTGACACAAGGATGGGGGCCCGGCGGCTTGCCCGGTATGCCGCCGGGTGTGAGGCTCCTCCTGGCTGCCCGGCCAGCCACCGCAGAGAGCAAAGCTGCAGACCATGTGTCTCTCGAAAACCGGCCAATCAAAGCGTTGCCGCGGGTTACCACGGCAACGCTCTGATGGTCTTGTGAGATTACATGGTCTGCAGCTCTGCGGAGCTGCAGACCGGAAGCAGTGGCCACCGGAGCCCACTGGACCACCAGGGACTAAAGGTAGGCTCTCTCACCCCCCACCACACTCAGCCTCCCTACCACCCTCCCCACCACCCTCAGCCTCATCACCCTCCCTACCACCCTCAGCCAGCCTCACCACCCTCCGCACCACCCTCCCCACCACCCTCAGCCTCATCACCCTCCCTACCACCCTCAGCCTCCTCACCCTCCCTACAACCCTCAGCCTCCCCACCCTCCCCACCACCCTCAGCCTCATCACCCTCCCTACCACCCTCAGCCAGCCTCACCACCCTCCCCATCACCCTCAGCCTCCGCACCCACCCCACCACCCTCAGCCTCATCACCCTCCCTACCACCCTCAGCCTCCTCACCCTCCCTAGGGTGCTCAGCCTCACCACCCTCCCCACCACCCTCAGCCTCACCACCACCCTCAGCCTCACCACCCTCCCCACCACCCTCAGCCTCCCTACCACCTTCAGCCTCACCACCCTCCCCACCACCTTCAACCTCACCACCCTCCCCACCACCCTCAGCCTCACCAACCTCCCCACCACCCACACCACCCTCAGCACCCCACAACCCTCAGCCTCAGCACCCCCCACCACCCTCAGCCTCAGCACCCCCCACCACCCTCAGCCTCACCACCCAAACCACCCTCAGCCTCCCCACCCTCCCCACCCTCCCCAATACCCTCAGCCTCACCACCTCCCCACCACCCACACCTCAGCCTCCCAACCTCCCCACCACCCACACCACCCTCAGCACCCCACAACCCTCAGCCTCAGCACCCCCCACCACCCTCAGCCTCAGCACCCCCCACCACCCTCAGCCTCACCACCCCAACACCCTCAGCCTCACCCCCTCACCACCTTCAGCCTCACCACCCCACGAGCCTCAGCACCCCCCACCACCCTCAGCCTCAGCACCTCCCACCACCCTAAGCCTCAGCACCCTCAGCCTCACCCCCACCCTCAGCCTCACCACCCCCCACCACCCTCATCCTCACCACCCCCACCACCCTCAGCCTCACCACCCCACCACCCTCAACATCACCCTCCCTCACCACCGTCAGCATCACCCTCGCTCACCACCCTCAGCATCACCACCCTCACCCCCCTCAGCATAACCCCCTTCACCATCCACACCACCCTTAGCATCAACCTCCCACCCCTCAGCCTCACCCCTCACCACCCTCAGCCTCACCCCACCCCCTCAGCCTCACCCCCTCAGCCTCACCTCCCTCAGCCTCACCCCCTCACCACCCTCAGCCTCACCCCCTCACCACCCTCACCATCAACCCCCTCCTTCTCACATCACCCCCTCCTTCTCACATCACATCACCCCCCCTCACTCTCACATCACCCCCCTCACTCTCACATCACCCCCTCACTCTCACATCAACCCTCCCTCACTCTCACATCAACCCCCCCTCACTCTCACATCAACCCCCCCTCACTCTCACATCAACCCCCCTCACTCTCACATCAACCCCCCTCCTTCTCACATCACCCCCCTCCTTCTAACATCATCCCCGCTCACTCTCACCATCACCCCGCTCTCCCTCCCACCATCACACCCGTTCCCTCTCACCATCACCCCCTCACACCATCACCCGCCATACACACAACACACTTCGGTCTCAGAGAAAAACTCAAACATGCTCACAGAGACATACATTCTCACACACAAGGATACTCTCTGTAAGACACACTCTCAGGCACATACACAGGTAAACTGTGCATCAATGTGTAAATGTGACACTTTTTTTGTTAGTGGGGCCTCATGTAGTCTAGAGCCGCCTCTGTTGCACGTTATCAATTTTTTATTTATATCAGCAGCTCCACCACTAGTTATAAATCAAGTGTGAGTCGCCCCATGAGATGAGATTAGTGAATAATATAATACATGAACAGTTAAGGTAAAGGCATGTAAGGAACTACGACAATCAACTCTTTAGGAGGTGAAATAATGACATTTTTAAACGCTTGCTACTTTATGGTTAGTTAATGTGCAGAAAGCAGTTCATGTGATCAAAGGCATGGTGTGGAGGATTGGGTATAGTGGGACATGCTTGGCAGGCTGCTGTTTACTGCTTGTGCTCATCTGATCCCTTCTCGGCGCCAGGTGCAGACCCTGGGAGTCCCTGATACCTGGAACAACAAAGGCAAGTCTCTGGCTGAGTGCCAGGTTCGTGGCTTGAGGTGGTGGAAGCTTGTTTTGTCGGGTGGTCGCATCTGTCCCGGTGGTGCTTCACGTCTGGTGCGGGATTGTTGTGGCTTAAGGTGGAGGCGAGTGCTTGACGTGGGGCAGGCTCTGCATTTCTGTTTGTGCCTCCAGTCCCATCTTCGACGTCTTTTGCGTTGGTGGATTTTAATGGGGACTGCTTTGCTTAGCTGTGGTGGAGCTTGTTGGGGCTATGGTGGAGCTTGTTGGGGCTTCCTGCCTGTTATTTGCTTCCAAAATTGATAAGAGTGTCTGTCCAGCTTAGACTCAATATCCTGCCATGCTTTGATGGTACCAGGAGGACACACGGCTGCCGCCTTATTGGGAGAGTCGCAGATGAGTATGTCAGCCTGGGCGGCTGTGCTCTGTGCGTCCATTAGCTCCAGACAGCCTCTCAGGGGTGGACCGGGATAACTCCCACTGGTCCGAGGGGGGGGGGTAACGGAGATCCTGCCGGGAAGTAGCTGCTCCTGGGCATCCCAGGATCGGGAGATCGGGAGATCGTCTGCCTCTCCCGCCCGGTGAGTACCAGGCCACACTTGCCACGCGGAGGTAAGTTTGACTCTGTCGAGTTGCTGACCGCTATTAAGCATGTCGGGTCGGTCAGGTAGGAGCAACATTGCTGGGTCCCCCCTCCCTGCTTACCCTTCTGGGGTGAAATTTGCTTGTTGATAGCTGCTTAAAGTGAGATATTGAGGGAGCTCACACGAAGTGCGTCTTTCCTCCATGAAAGCTAGGCCCCGCCCCCCGGAAGCTGCATTCTTAGTGAGAGGAGGGACAGTGTAGCTACTGCTGATTTAATAGGGAAATCGATAGCTAGGCTAGTGTATTCAGTGCTGAAGTCCTGAAGGACTCATCTGATCTCTGCTGTAAGGACAGCACCCCAAAAAGCCCTTTTTAGAGCCAGAACATCAGTCTGTTTTTTTTTTTTTTGTGTAATCTAATTGCAGTTGCCTGCCTGCCAGCGTGTGTGTCAGGCTCACAGCGTATACTGTGCCCACTTGCCCAGTGCCACCACTCATATCTGGTGTCACAATAGCTTACATTTAAAAAAAAATACAGGGGGCTTGTTGTCACCTTTCGGGGACCCTTAATGTTGTACGTGGCTGGGTGGAGAAAGAGACCTTCAATGACATCAGTGAGGACAAGGAACGGGACATGGCTAGCTTGGTATCCAACCTTGTGCATATGGGGAGTTTGCAGTTGTGCAAATGGACTGTTTGCGGTTGTTTGCGGTGCGTTAAACGGGGAGTTTGGTCTGTCACTGTGAAGCGGGAGTAACCCTTACACTACCTGATCGATACAACATCATACCTGATGTTTTAAAGCAGGTTATTCCAATCAATTTTGGAATGTTAGGTGATTTATGCCCTTTATGGATTAAAACCAGACTCTGCATCAACTATGTAATTTTCCATGGGAGTTTTGCCATGGATCCCCCTCTGGCATGCCACAGTCCAGGTGTTAGTCCCCTTGAAACAACGTTTGCATCACTATTGTGGCCAGAAAGAGTCCCTGTGGGTTTTAAAATTCGCCTGCCTGTTGAAGTCTATGGCGGTTCGCCCGGTTCGCTCGGTTCGCCCGTTCGCGAACATTTGCGGAAGTTTGAGTTTGCATAAAATTTTCCGTTCGCGACATCACTAGTGGAGAGAGGTCTATCTATCTATCTATCTATCTATAGCATGGAGAGTCCATTCATGGAACATAACATCTGATCATATGTAGGAATTGATAAGGAATTGACTTGGGCTCTGGATCAAGCAGTGTCTGGGAGCTCTGGTATCTGTATCTATTTATCACTGGGCATATTTCTAACACACAAACAGTTAACCCATTACTGATTACAAAACTAGATAATGATTCAATCCAAGATCTGTAAATAGTTAAAAAAGCAGAAGTTACAAAATTACAAAGTACAAGTCTGTTTCTTTTCTTTTGTTTTATCTTGTGACACTATTTCACATGCTAGTTCTGCGTGTTTAGGCCAAAACTCTACTTTCATCTTTGTTTTCATGATTGTAACTGTCCTCTTGGCTTTCTGAGTTTGTGCCAAGGGACATTTTTATCTCAGGTTCACATTGATTTACTCTCCAATTGTAGTGACATAAGTTATGGTTGCTAGCAGGGATTTGCTCTGTTTGCAGAGCCGGACTGGGAAAAAAATTCGGCCCGGGCATTTTTTAATTACAGCGGCCCACTAAAAAGGCGGCGGGGCCAGATAGGGTGTGTTTTGTCATCACCAATGACAAGCACGCCCCATCACAAAGTGAGCATGTTGGTTCAATGCTCTTCCAGGGTAGACCATGCACAGAGCTCTGCTGAAGAGCTCTGGCATGAGAAAAAGACCCTGTATTTGTTCTGCACAGCGCAAGAAAATTGAATAACATGCTTGCACTGTGTTTGCTTGAAATTTGTCACTGGTGTCTCCATAGTTGGGATACCAGGAGACAAATATGCTAGGAAAGCATATTGTGCAGTGTGTGTGTGTGTGTGTGTGTAAGGGGTGTAGTGTGTGTGCGAGAGGGGTGCAGTGTGTGTGAGGTGTTTGTGAGTGATGGGTGCGGTTTGCTTTAGGGTGCTATGTGGGTAAGGGTGCTGTGTGTGTGTGCTGTGTGTGAGTGGGTGCTGTGTTTGCGTGAGGGTGCTAAGTGCGTGTGAGGAAGCTGTGTGTGTCAGGGGTGCAGTGTGTGTGAGGGTTCTGTGAGTGTCAAAGGTGCAGTGTGTGTGAGTGAGGGTGCGGTGAGTGTCAGGGGTGCAGTGTGAGTGTGTGAGTGAGGGTGCTGTGAGTGTTAGAGGTGCACTGAGTGTCAGAGGTGCAGTGTGCGTGTGTGAGTGAGGGTGCTGTTGTGAGTGTTAGGGGTGTCTGTGAGGCTGATGTGACTTGAGTGATTATTTCCCCCCTCCCTGCTTACCTTATGCCTGGGAAGGGGGATCCTGCTGCTCCTGCCGCCATCCATCCCTGGTGGTCCTCGTGGTGAGTGAACTCTAGCCTGTGAGGCTAGAGTTCACTCTCGTGAGATCCAGAGCGTTGCCATGGCAACGCTCCGAATCTCGTGAGAGGAACCCGGTGGAGCTGCAAGTTAGAGCTCCGCCGGGTTCCTCTCCTGGCAGGCTGGCTCCCTCTCTCTCTCCCCGGCGGCGGCCGCAATATCCTGCATGTGGGCCGGTGAGGGAGATCTTTTATCTCCCCACCGGCCCGCCATGGACTACTGCAGGGCCGGCGCTCGGATAGTGCCGGCCCTGCAAAGACCGTCAGGGGAGATCCTGTGATCTCCCCTGCCGGCCTCGGGCCCTGGCCACCACGGCCCACCAGGCATTTTGTATGGTTGCAGACTGGGTCTGTTCTGTTTGTATGGTTTTAGACTATTGTTTGTTCTTTTTGCATGATTGCAGACTGAACTTTGTTTTGTTTGCTATGGTTGTAGACTGAGGTATGCCCTATTTGTATGGGTGCAGACCTGGTTTGTTCTGTTTGTATGGTTGCAGACTGAGTTTGTTCTGTTTGCATGATTGCAGACTGAGCTTTGTTTTGTTTGCTGTGGTTGTAGACTGGAGTATATTCTATTTGAATGGTTACAGACTGGGATTTGTTCTAGTGGTATGGTTGCAGACTGTTGTTCTGTTTGTATGGTTGCAGACTAGGTTTTTTTCTATTTGTATGGTTGTACTCTGTTTGTATGGTTGCAGACTGGGTTTTGATCTTTTTGTATGGTTGCAGACTAGTTTTGTTCTGATGGTATGGTTGCATACTAGGTTTTTTCTATTTGTATGGTTGTACTCTGTATGGTTGCAGACTGGGGTTTGTTCTGTTTGTATGGTTGCAGACTAGTTTTGTTCTGATGGTATGGTTGCATACTAGGTTTTTTCTATTTGTATGGTTGTACTCTGTATGGTTGCAGACTGGGGTTTGTTCTGTTTGTATGGCTGCAGACTGGTTTTGTTCTGTTTGTATGGTTGCAGAGTAGGTTTTTTCTATTTGTATGGTTGTACTCTGTCTGTATGGTTGCAGACTGGTTTTGTTCTGTTTGTATGGTTGTACTCTGTTTGCATGGTTGCAGACTGGGATTTGTTCTGTTTGTATGGTTGCAGACTGTTTTTGTTCTGTTTGTATGGTTGTACTCTGTCTGTATGGTTGCAGACTGGGTTTTGTTCTGTTTGTATGGTTGCAGACTAGGTTTTTTTTTTATTTGTATGGTTGTACTCCGTTTGTATGGTTGCAGACTGGGATTTGTTCTGTTTGTTATGGTTGCAGACTGGAATCTACTTTATTTCACTGGTTTCAATGAAGCATTTGTTTAATATCTGCCTTTCTGCATCTTGATGATTTACATGATTATAGGATATGTTTAAGACTTTAGACTGTTACAATGTTACTTTCTTTCTCAGTACTTCTATAATAGTAATAATAGTAATTTATTGCAATCTAGGCTAGTGAGCTTAATTTTGTTCTTGTTTCCTGCTCCTAGGTTGGTGACATTGTTTTACAAGACCCTATGGTACATCATTATGTATCACCTAGTTCCAACATGTTACTCAAATGGACAGAGCTGTTCTCTGGATTCTCCAGATCTGCTAGGGATTGTTAGCAATGGCGATATCAACATTGGGGCTGTCTTACCCCTTCATGTGAATAAAGAGTACCCTCAAATCCTGTACACTGAAAGACCGGGACCAATTCTCTGTAGAGTGTAAGATTTAATGTTGTCAATGTTGGTAAATTGTGAGGGGAAACAAAACTGTCTGTTGGTTGGAGTCGGTTACATCATCACGGAGATTTGAAAATATTCAAAATACAATCATTACCATAAATGCAAGGTAGACAAGCCACAATGGCCTGTTTATAAGGAAGTATTAATGCTTTAAACTATGCAATGTCAACGTCTTGGTATCATCAGAATTTCAACCAGTGGATACGAATTTTACTCTATTGTTGGAAGAGATACAGTACATACAGCAAAAATATATAAAAAAATAAATTGTATAGGGATGATGTATTAGCAGAAGACAGAGGGAAGTGCTCATGCCATTGTTCTCACTTTGAGTATTGTACGCAGCACTAGAGACCGTATCTCCAGAAGAATATTGATACTTTGGAGAGAGCTCAGAGAAGAGCTACTAAACTGGTTCATGGATTGCAGGTTAAAATTTACCAGAAAAGGTTAAAGGATCTTAACATGTATAGCTTGGAGGAAAGACGAGACAGGGGAAATGATAGAAACATAGAAGGAAAACTACCACAACAAGAGGACGTGGTCTTGAATTAGAAAGGGGGGAAGATTTAAAAAGAATATCAGAATCTATTACTTTACTGAGAGAGTAACATAGAAACATAGAAACATAGAATGTGACGGCAGATAAGAACCATTCGGCCCATCTAGTCTGCCCAGTTTTCTAAATACTTTCATTAGTCCCTGGCATTATCTTATAGTTAGGATAGCCTTATGCCTATCCCACGCATGCTTAAACTCCTTTACTGTGTTAACCTCCACCACTTCAGCTGGAAGGATATTCCATGCATCCACTACCCTCTCAGTAAAGTAATACTTCCTGATATTATTTTTAAACCTTTGTCCCTCTAATTTAAGACTATGTCCTCTGGTTGTGGTAGTTTTTCTTCTTTTAAATATAGTCTCCTCCTTTACTGTGTTGATTCCCTTTATGTATTTAAATGTTTCTATCATATCCCCCCTGTCTCGTCTTTCCTCCAAGCTATACATGTTAAGATCCTTTAACCTTTCCTGGTAAGTTTTATCCTGCAATCCATGAACCAGTTTAGTAACCCTTCTTTGAACTCTCTCTAAGGTATCAATATCCTTCTGAAGATATGGTCTCCAGTACTGTGTACAGTACTCCAAGTGAGGTCTCACCAGTGTTCTGTACAATGGCATGAGCACTTCCCTCTTTCTACTGCTAATACCTCTCCCTATACAACCAAGCATTCTGCTAGCATTTCCTGCTGCTCTATTACATTGTCTGCCTACCTTTAAGTCCTCAGAAATAATCACCCCTAAATCCCTTTCCTCAGATGTTGAGGTTAGGACTCTATCAAATATTCTGTACTCTGCCCTTGGGTTTTTACGTCCAAGATGCATTATCTTGCACTTATCCACATTAAATGTCAGTTGCCACAACTCTGACCATTTTTCTAGTTTACCTAAATCATTTTCCATTTGGCTTATCCCTCCTGGAACATCAACCCTGTTACATATCTTAGTATCATCCGCAAAAAGACACACCTTACCATCAAGACCTTCTGCAATATCACTAATAAAAATATTAAAGAGAATGGGTCCAAGTACAGATCCCTGAGGTACCCCACTGGTGACAAGCCCAAGCTTCGAATATACTCCATTGACTACAACCCTCTGTTGCCTGTCACTCAGCCACTGCCTTACCCATTCAACAATATTGGAATCCAAACTCAAAGATTGCAGTTTATTGATAAGCCTTCTATGTGCAACAGAGTAGTGGATGCATGGAATAGTCTTCCTGATGAAGTGGTACGGGTTAACACAGTGAGGGAGTTTCAGTATGATTGGGAAAGGCTATTCTAGATATAAGAAAAGGCCAGGGACTAATGAAAGAATTTAGAAAATTTGGCAGAATAGATGTGCCAAATGTTTATTATCTTCTGTCATATTCTATGTTCTATTAAAAAATAAACACAAATAGACTATCATCTCAGTTCAGTTAAAGTGGAAAAATAATGCTATCATGAAAAAGGGCATGAATTATTACATTTAGTTGTCCTGAATTTCCTATCCTTGTTTAAAAAAACCACAGTAGTTCTGCATGATGATAACATTGGCTAGAAAGGATATCATGATGCCAGAGAAGGAAAGAGAAATAGAGAGAATGTAATTATGTTGTGTATCTTATCTATAAGCTTGTTTCATCAGGTCCTCATCAACCTATTGTTCCTATAACAATTTGTTATTGCCTTATTTATTATTAAATGTCCCCCTTTTTATAATATTGTAAATTACTGCTGAAAAGTTGGTGCTATATAAATGCCAAAAATAAATAATAATGTTGCGGACCGTTTCGCTCTCAAGGGGATAAAAACCGTTTAGGCGACAATCTCCTTCCAGATAGACCAGCAGCTACTGCAATCACCAACCTCCCGAACTCCAAACTGCACAAATTCACCAACTCCCGAACAGGAAACACACGAACCCTGGAAGCAGCCGAACAGGAAAAGCCATACGAACAACTTACACTCCTGGCAATCGGCATACAGTCAAATTCCCCCCAAGAATGAGATGACACTTCACCTTCAGGGTTAAGCAGCAACCCCTTTACTGGGACTATCTGCCCGGCTTTTATGCAGGTTTCCCACCTTGTGGACATTCCCCTAGGGGACCAGATGGGAAACTGGGAAACATATTGACCACGGACCAATCACAGACATACAACTTTAAACAATCCCACAATGCATCACAATCCCTCCCCTCTGGCCTGGAGATAATTGGGGAAGTAATCCAATTATCTCCAAGTACAGAGGCAAAACTCCATTACCCATGGCAGCCAAAAAGACAGTAAAAGACATAAAATTACATTCTGATACATTTAGTACGTAAAACATATACATTCTACATATCCCCAGATAGCTTAGATCTGAGCGCACATTACTGCCGAATGGCGCTCAGATCACATACATACAGTTTAAATGCCATAGAGCCAAAGTCTTTCACATAGTCTTTCGTTACACGAATGGGCTCCATGGCTTAGCTATCTGGGTTAACATATTCACATATCCCAAAGTACTGACTGAACCGGTGTTCGACACCAAGGGCATGAATAGGAACCAGGGGGCGGACGGCTCAGCGGTGTTCGCGCAAGTAAGTGTCCGTTTTCAGTTCCACAGTGTTAGCGCTGAACACCGCTAGCCGTTCGGGACTTAAAATGGCCGCTGCCACGTGTTCGGCAAACAAACAAAGGCCACATAGCGTTCATCAATTAAGCTGCGGTTAACCGCAGCTTCTGGGCGGTCAATTGACGGCACACTCCATCTCCTAGGTGGTCCCTCGTACGGTAGTTTGTTCGGTAAATAAAATCTACCGAACACCCTGGCAGAAAGGCACGAATAAGCCTTTCTGCAGGGAAATAAACCTTTTTAAAGTCTGGTCCATAGTCCAAAGGGAGTAGGCGAGCAACCAGGCTTCTCCAGTTCACAGTGGCGAGGTTGGTTTTGCCACAAATAATAAATATTATCAGACAATTTCATACTGAGTTGCATAATCACGCCTTCATTGCTGGTTCAAGTTCCAGGAATAGAGTTTACGCACCACAAGATTTCATAAATATAAGCTCAAAATAGATTAATGACGCCAGCGGTGAGACAGAATGGGTGCATGGCCCATAATGTCACACCTTATCTATCATCCTGTTCACATACTCCTACCCACCTAGTCAACTACACCTACCAACCCACCCAGTGTGTCCCACCAATGATATATTCCAGTGCATGAGTTGTTTGCATGTGTCTTACTTAACCCTCATTACGACTTAACCCATAAGCCTCTGCAGAACTTTATGGGATAAGTCAAGTTCCCTTATTTAGAAATAGCTCCTGTTTGTGCTGCATACAATCATCTAACCTGACAGATTCAGGATCTTAGAAGGTAAGCGTTTTTTGTTTTGTTTTAATTTGTTTTCAATTTTATTTTGATTGCATTACTTTTAATATATTTTCTGTGTACTGCATTGGGGCAAAGATGCTTATGCCACGAGCTCCTGGAGGAGCATGCTGGCTAGCTTCCTGCCCAAGGACTATGGGCCATGTAACTGACCCTTAAAATACTTGGTTCGTGTGTTTTCCTTTTTTAGTTCGGGAACTGAACAAACGCACGAATTGCGGACCACCCTATTAACCTCTCCTGACACCTCAATCTTCGGTTTACACCTTGTGTCCCAAGTGTTCGGCTGGGTGGCCATCATGGTGCATGAATGCTGCCAGTGGTGTTCGGTTGTTGATTGCATGGAACTAAAATCGGACACACTAACTCGTGAACACCGCTGAACTTTGACAAATGCCTGCTTCTGTTCCAAGAATCTCAGGAGAGTGCCATTCAGTAAGATTGTTTGCATGTACTATGCGAACAATTGCTACCAAAGAGCCATAGGAACTGTTCGGTAGTTCTTTCGTTTGGGACTCGTTTGGGTCAAAACTTTACACTGGTGGTGATTCGACAGTGTTCATGGGATCCGAGTGATATTTGGATATGTTGGGTGCTCAGATCCAGGCTATCTGGTTATATAATATTTGTGGGGGTCCTTTGTAAAGTTGTGAGTGTTTTGGGATGTTTAATATTTGGTGCGTTGTACCTCTGTGACTGGGATATAACTAGTTTAAGCAAAGTGCACTGAATTATCTTCCAGACACAGAGACTCCGGGGAGGAGTCTGTATTTAATTGTATAGAGACCCCCTGCTGCGGGTTTGTGTATAAATTGCCTGTACCATGCCGCCACATGCATTAAGAAAAACAATACAATGAACATAACAAAATAAGAACAAAATTCTAATTAGTAAAGTAGAATGTAACATGTCACCACACCACAACAGCTAATAAAGACAACTTCCTCTATCTCTATCTCTCTTTGAATAATTTATTTTCCCAATTTCCATACACTGAGCTATACATTTTGTAAATAATGCATAGTGGAAAAGTCACATTTAGGACCAGTCCTAAATAAAAAAAAATGTAATAATTGTATACAGATTTTTATTCAGACAAAACATTAGTAAAGAGTGATTTATTTATGAGAAACCTTTATATCACATGACATCTGTATACTTATATCTCTCCACTTAGATTCCCACTGGAGCATTATCTGCAGATACAAGTAGTCAGACATGCTGCAGAAGAAATCAACAGTAATCCCAATATACTGCCCAATATCTCCCTGGGATTCAAGATTTATGATTCCTGTGTTGTGTTACAAAGGGAGTTAGAAGGTACTTTCTGGATGCTCACAGGTCAAGAAAAAGCCTTGGCTAACTTTCAGTGCCAAGGCATTAACCGCTTGGCAGCTTTTATTGGCTACTCCACCTCAACAAACTCAATGCTCATGGCTCATATCTTAGGCCTCAGCAGGTATCCACAAGTAAGTGAAAATGATGTAATTTTGTGATATGATTTATAGGATGTGAACTCGCCTTTGCATAACATGTTAATACTCTATAATTGTTTAAGTGACAGATTATAATAAACGAGATACAAAGTACAAGAATATTTTAGTTTTTTTTTTAACATATTTTCTATACTTGGAAATTTGTTATCATTTCGAGTCACATAATTTCATATTAAATTTCTTCCAACATTCTTCACAACTGGAAAATTTTGATATTCAGGAGTGGCACAAGTCTAACAACCTCTGCCACTTAACACCAACTTTGAATCACAAATTTACAGTTTGATACTTGTTGACTTGTTAAAGGGACACTATAGGCACAGTTTACTCTTCATTTAAGCACTTCCCCCGAACTTTTTGACTCGAAACAGAGTTTCAAATTGAACCGAACATTTGTTACTGAAATTCTTTAGCACCGAAACATTTTGAAAATCAGACCGTATTAATTTAGAAGAACCCAAAATTATTGCCATGCACGATTCAATTTTTTTTTCTACCGTGGATATATTTCATCATACACACTCTTTCACCATGCCAGTCGTTAATCTTATCTTCACACCTACCATTGTTTGAAGTTAAAGAATTTGAATCAATGTATTTTCCATACTGCACCCAAAGCTTCTCCCAATCAGTAAGATGGATGTTATTTAATGCATTGCGATTTTCATTATTTTGCAGCTTTTTTGCAAATAGGGTTATTTTTTTTATTTATTTTTTCAACTTGAAATTTTCTGAAGTTTTCCAACGCACAGAAGATAAAAAAGGGGGAGTAGAAGGGGGGTCATCGTTTAATACACAAAAGTCATGTTTATTGCACAAATTAGAGAAATACATCAAAGTATATTACACAGCAAGGTTACATTTCAGTAGTATTACAGGAAGCCTTACGTCAGGAAATGTTAACAGTGACAGAGACATAGTTACAGCCACTATTCTGATTGCTTGCTGAGTTGGGAGTAGTTCGTACTCCTCTTTTCAAGTGCTTTATTTTTTTTTCAAAATTGAAAGTTTATTCATTTTTCCAAGGTGGGAGAAAAAGGGGCAGTGAAGGAAGGGGGGGGGGGGGGGGGAGGTAATTGTTTAATACACAAAAGTCATGTTTATTGCAAAAATTAGAGAAATACATCAAAGTATCTTACACAGGGTTACATTTCAGTCATAGAAACATAGAAACATAGAAACATAGAATGTGACGGCAGATAAGAACCATTCGGCCCATCTAGTCTGCCCAGTTTTCTAAATACTTTCATTAGTCCCTGACATTATCTTATAGTTAGGATAGCCTTATGCCTATCCCACGCATGCTTAAACTCCTTTACTGTGTTAACCTCTACCACTTCAGCTGGAAGGCTATTCCATGCATCCACTACCCTCTCAGTAAAGTAATACTTCCTGATATTATTTTTAAACCTTTGTCCTTCTAATTTTAGACTATGTCCTCTGGTTGTGGTAGTTTTTCTTCTTTTAAATATAGTCTCCTCTTTTACTGTGTTGATTCCCTTTATGTATTTAAATGTTTCTATCATATCCCCCCTGTCTCGTCTTTCCTCCAAGCTATACATGTTAAGATCCTTTAACCTTTCCTGGTAAGTTTTATCCTGCAATCCATGAACCAGTTTAATAGTAGTAATATTACAGAAAGTCTTACGTCAGGAGATTTTAACAGTGACAGTTAAAGCCACTTTTCTGATTGCTTGCTCAGCTCAGTTGGGAGTAGTTCGTACTCTTCTTTTCAAGTACTCAATCTCCATGTATCCCACATCTGCCATGAGTGCAGATACATTTTAGTTGGTGTGAATAAGGGGTTAATGTACCGCTCGATGGAGCGTTTTCTGTCTACCTTATAAAGCACCTCCGTAAGAGTCGATTTCTTTGACTTTGATTACTACGCTCTAGCTATTAATTTTTGTTCGGTTTGTACTATGTATGTATGATAGTATGTATGTACTATCAGCTTGGTATCTCAGTGGGCAGGGCCGGACTGGCCCACCGGGATACCGGGAAATTTCCCGGTGGGCCGTCGGCACCTGAGGCCGGACAGACAGCTTGGGGGAGCTGGCTGTTCCGGCGGCCACTGGGGGGAGCTGGCTGTTCCGGCTCTGCTCCCCCGCGCTACTTAATGAGACCGGTGCCGGAATATCCGGTCTCATTAAGCTGCGTGCTGGGGAGCAGAGCCGGAACAGCCAGCTCCCCCCAGCAGTCACCGGAACAGCCAGCTCCCCCCAGCGGCCGCCAGCACACCTGACCCAGCTGTCTGCCCTGCACGCCGGTCGCTGACAGGTAGCTATATTATGTGTCAGTGTGTGTTTGTGTCTGTGTCATGCTGTGTGTCTGTCTGTCTGTGTCATGGTGTGTGTCTGTCTGTCTGTGTCATGGTGTGTGTGTGTGTCTGTCTGTGTCATGGTGTGTGTATGTGTGTGTCTGTCTGTGTCATGGTGTGTGTGTGTGTGTCTGTCTGTGTCTTGGTGTGTGTGTGTCTGTCTGTGTCTTGGTGTGTGTGTGTGTCTGTCTGTGTCATGGTGTGTGTGTGTGTCATGGTGTGTGTGTGTGTGTGTCTGTGTCATGGTGTGTGTGTGTGTGTCTGTCTGTGTCTGTCTGTGTGTGTGTGTCTGTCTGTGTCTTGGTGTGTGTGTATCTGTGTCATGGTGTGTGTGTGTGTGTGTCTGTGTCATGGTGTGTGTGTGTGTCTGTGTCATGTGCGTGTGTCTGTCATAGTGTGCGTGTGTCTGTCAAGACGTGTGCGTGTGTCTGTCATGATGTGTGCATGTGTGTGTGTGTCTGTCAAGACGTGTGTGTCTGTCAGTCATGGTATGTGTGTGTGTGTCTGTCATGGGGTGTGTGTGTGTGTGTCTGTCATGGGATGTGTGTGTCTGTCATGGTATATATGTGTGTCTGTCATGGTGTGTCTGTGTGTGTTTAAAAATAGTGTTTTTACTCACCTTTTTTTCCCCACGCCGTCCTGCGAGGCTGCCATAGATTTTTACAGGGCTGCTGTGTAGCCCCAGTCCGGCCCTGTCAGTGGGTATATCTAGAATGAGACATGTGTGGGGTGAGAAGGGCAATGTGCACCCTGCCAGTTGTGTAATAATGTTGTGTATGGCCGTCCAAAAGGTTGATACTACCTGGCACTGCTACCACACATGTAGCACAGATCCCACCTCTGTCTCGCACCTTCAGCATGTTGGAGATGTGGTGGGGTTGATTTTGTGTAGGCAGCTTGGCACCATATACAACCTAAAAAGGATTTTATAGTGTTGCTCTATGTGTGCAGCAGATTTTGTTAGTTTACCTTGGGTAGGTTAATGATATGTTCCCACTGCTTCTGGGTGTATTTGTACTTCAAGTCTATCTCCCATTGCGCAGTTGGGTTAGCAAAGTGTGAGTGTTGTGAAAACAGTCTATAACACATGGAGATTGTTTTACCTTTTAACTGTTTAAACTGGTTAATACACATACCTTCCTATTCTGTAATCGTGGTCTTAGGAGGACAGCAAAGTGTCACATTTCAGGAGGATATGTGGGTAAAATAGCTGCTGGAGGTGGATGCAGCTATCCAGGGTCTTGCATTAAAGATCGGTATCAGGCAGGGACGTTTTAGCCGCGAGGCAAACAAGGCATTTGCCTTGGGCTGCATTTTCCAGGGGGCCGCAGAGTGAGGCTGGGAGGCGGAGCCGAATATGATGTCATATTCCGGCTCCCAGCCTCACTCTGCGGCGCTCGAGGGAGCTGAGCAGACAGCTCAGAGGAAGTGCTCCCTCGCCAGCTGCCCGCCAGCGCTGCCCGACTGCCCAGCAGCCACTGGACCACCAGGGAGAAAGATGACCCCCCCCAGCATTCCAAAAGGTAAGGAGGCTGGGGGGGTTAAAGTAAAAAAAAAAGGGTTAATGTGAGTGAGTGTGTGTCTGTTAGTGAGTGTGTGTCTGTTGTAGAGTGTGTGTGTATGTGTGTGTCTGTTAGTGTGTGTGTGTCTGTTAGTGTGTGTGTCTGTGTCTGTTAGTGTGTGTGTGTGTCTGTTAGTGTGTGTGTGTGTGTGTGTGTGTGTGTGTGTCTGTTAGTGTGTGTATGTGTGTGTGTGTGTGTGTGTGTGTCTGTTAGTGTGTGTCTGTTGGTGTGTGTCTGTTAGTGAGTGTGTGTTTCTGTTAGTGTATGCGTATCTGTCAGTGAATGTGTGTGTGTGTATTTAGAAGACGGGGAGGGGGGGAAGGGGTTGCGTGGGGGAAGAGGAGGGGGGCGCCTGAGTTTTGTCCTGCCTAGGGCAGCACACAACCAGGATACACCACTGGTATCAGGTATGGGAGAGCCGCCAGCAGGGTTGCCAGGGATATGACCCCTGTCCTCACACATGCCACCCTTATGTTTGCCCCATATATTGAGAAACAATGCAACCTCCCTAAGACATGTTGGTATTGGGGGGCGTAGGTGTTTTGGTAGCCACATTATTGCAGAAACTGAATGAGGGGAAAGGAGGTGATTCTCCAGTTTTACCCATTGGGGAGGAATCTCCAACATTAGATGCGGTATATTCGCTGCTACCACAGTGGCATGGAAGTACGTTTGGAGATCGGGAAGGGCTGAGCTTAGGAGCTTTTATTAATTTTAGGTTCACCCTTGGTCTCTTTCCCGCCCACACAAATCTGGTTATGTCCCTTTATATCGACTTAAAAC
Organism: Pelobates fuscus; assembly: GCF_036172605.1. Classification (NCBI taxonomy): domain Eukaryota; kingdom Metazoa; phylum Chordata; class Amphibia; order Anura; family Pelobatidae; genus Pelobates; species Pelobates fuscus. The sequence goes on from NC_086319.1 coordinate 397,706,646, forward strand.
AGACCGATAGAAGTGCAATGGGGATCGTGCGAAATAGGTACATGAGTGTGGGCAGAGCAACCATTTTAAGTGCTATAATTCTTTCCGAAAAGGAAAGAAAAAATGTGTTCCATTTCTGTAATAGTGTCCAACAAGCATTCCAGGTTTTGATATAGTTAGCAGCATAGAGGTCTGCAGGGTTTTTCATGACTGTAATGCCTAGGTATTTAATTGTGTCTGTTCACCATTTAAACTGAAAGGTTCGGTGTAGGCATGAAAGGACACTCACTGGAATTCCCAGCAAGAGCGCCTGTGTTTTGCAGGTGTTTAGGGAGTAGTACAACACTTCCCCGTATGTCTAATCTAGTCTTGTCTTATCTTGTTTGGTGCCTGTTCAAGTCTTGCTTTGTTTCTAGTACTAGATACATATCTGCTGCAGAGCCTTCCTATCCAGATCCTGGGAGGTCTGCATATTTTCTAGTTCCTGGGATCTGCAGAAGCTGCATCAGGGCCCTGGTATGTTGCCACACAAACCCTGGTGCTCAACACCAGGGGGCGTGTGGTTTCCCTGCACCAGGCCTTGATTGTTCATTTCCACGAGGTTGATAGTGTCCTTAATTTCTTTTGTGGTCAGATGTGATTCGAGTCAATGGAATGGTGTCGAGGTATGACTGTATATCTTGAGGGGTTGGGTTGTGGGTGTTGGGATCCCTTTGTAGGTTGCATAGATTGGTATAACATTTTGCAAACTGTTCGCTTATTTTTTGAGGGCCCAATATTTTTCCATCCCTCTCATCTGTCAGGTGTGGTACCCTAGTAGCTGCTAGTTTATCTCAGAGCCTAGTTGCTAAATATTTATTTACTTTCCCATTCATGTGGTATGAAGTGGCTTTCAATCTGTGGAGGAAGTATGCTGTTTTAACAGAGTTAAGGGAATAGAGGCATTGGTACAGAACACCCAATTGCTCTACCAAGGCAGGGGAGGGGGCGGCTTTGTTGTCGGGTAAAGTCTTTTCGGTGAGCAGGGATTCAGTGAGTCTCTAGTTACCTTTACCCCTGAATTGATATGAGTCAAAAAGTTGGATAGTCACTGGGCAATGGGCTGACCAGGTGAAATCATCCACCTCACAGGTGGATACTTGGGATAGGGCCAAATTGTTTGCATAGAACGTGTCTATGTGCGTGTATGTATTATGTACTCTGGAATTAAATGTGTAGTCCCATTCAGTGGGGTGTGATGTTGGCCAGGCGTCATAGAGGCCATATAAAGAAGACACTTTGGTTATATTTTTACACACGGAATTACGTTGCCTCCCTGTCTGTAGGGTTCTATTTTGTTAAGTAAGGCCTGGAGGTAGTTCCTGGAGTCCATGTTTGGGAAGTAAACTGTAACTAGGGTATATTGGATCTCATTAAACAGGCCTTGTATGATTATAAATCTACCTTGCGGATCAATAAGTTTTCTTTGTAGTGTGAATGCCACATTCTTATGGATGAGGATTGAGACACCTTTAGTTTTAGTCTCTGACAATGCATGGAACTGTATGGGATAACACTTAGAGTACAGAATTGGAGTTTGCATTTTTTTTAAATGTCTCCTGAACACATGCAATATCCACTCCCTGTTTTTCAAAGTCTTGGTACAACAGTCTCCATTTACCAGGGGAGTTAAGCCCTTTTACATTAAAAGTGACTATTTTCATAATGTGATGGGGGTGGTGGTCGCATCATGACAAGTATAATAGGATTAATGACCCCTCGGGGGGGGGGGATAGAATCCTGTCTTAGATAGGAACAACAATTTATTTGTGTTACTAGTGATATAATGAGCCCTAGATCCGGGCCTAAAGCGTATAGTGTTGTGTACAAAACATGGATTTAGTGACCCAGTGGTAAGGGAGGAGGGGGGGGGGGGGGGGAAGGAGGCTAGTAGCCAACAGCAAAAAAGGGAGAGCTCACACATTGTGAGCTGACACTCTCTCCACTAGAGTGGCATGGATCTCGGAGGGGGGGTTTCCCTGGCAGAAGGTAGAGGGGCAAATGGTGGGCAACCAGACACATTACAGGATCATAACAGAACCAAACATTAGAAACACAATAACAACCTAGCATGAATGTAAAGTGCACTCTAAAGGTGGGTTCTGTGTGAGAATGTATTTATTTATTTTTGTTTGTTTTTGTTAACATGACAAAATGTCATCCTTTGACATGAGACCACTGTAAGGTTCCATATAGAAAGCATCTACACATATTCTCAGGCAGAGTCGTTATCTAGCCTAAGGCTCTGTAGGGGGTTGTAATTCTGCCATTTTGTTTTTGACCTTGGAGGTCCTTTGCCCAATCTCCTGCATTTCTTTGCAGATGTCCAAGGCCATAACTTGTATTTGGCCAGTGATCGTGGCTTGGAGAGTTGTGGCTAGTTCTGCCATCATGGCCCTCATGGTGGCTGTGGTAATGTGCCCATCGTCCTGTGATGGGGTTGGGGAGTTTGGAGGAGAGAAAGAGTTATCCCACAATCGTGGAGCGCCGCCATCTTGGGACTTTTCAAGGCCCTCTCTGATCCTCACGGCCGCTGCTTTCACCAAAAAGAAAGAGACTCTGTTGGCTTTTGCTGGTTAATTTTGTGTCTCTGGGACATCTTTATCTCTTCCCACGTAAGTGTCAGGTTTCCCGTTGATAAAATGCTTTTGTAATAGCCCCTCCGTCCTCACACCGCCGGAGCACTAGCACAGAGCACCCATGCGGCTCACCAGTTCAGCCACGCCCCTGGGTTATTTTATTTTTAATAGTCGGTTATTAAAGATTTTTATTTGGCCTTTTGTGGGGCTAAACATTTAGGAAAAAAAGAAGACAACTGAAGGTAAGTATATATTTTTTTACAGGTAATAAATCAATTGGGCCCCACACAACATCACTTTTAATAGGGTGAAGGGGGTAGGCATATTTGATTTTACTGGGAGTGGACATCATTTTTGGGGGTGTACAATGGCATGTCCACCCCCAATTATCAAAATTATAGCCCCCACTCTCTGTCCATAGGTGGAAGAAAGAGGGGGATATTAGGATCACCATGGTTTACTAATTAGAGTCCACACCCACTGACCATGGGTTGGGGCCAATGGTGAGACTAAGTCCTGAATCATTTATTTGAATTTTAGCCCCTATTTGCTGACTGAGAGTGTTTCCATGAGGGGTACACTATCTAAATTTAATTAGAGCCACACTGTGGGGGCATGGGTGGAGAAATTAATAGTGGATGGACAGCAATAAATGCAGAGTCGCTAGTCTTTTATTTCAGCGAGCAGTCACTGGCTGCTCACTGTTTAGCATGGTGACGTGGTATAGATATAAAACCTCCCTTGTACTAATACAGTGTACCACAGGTCGTTTTTAACTATTTCCTAGCACCAGCAGCCAGCGGACAAATAGTGAACTTTGAATTCCGAAGCAACTGATATGACTCCGCCATTGGCCATTTTAATTGCTTTGGGATTAGGAATTATGCTCAGAATTATTCTTTTCAACCCAAATTTGGCTGAATTGCAATTCTGCCAACATTAAATATCCAAGTCTGCTGATTACATCTAGGAGCAGGTTATGGAGATCCATCCATAAGGAACACACAAGTTACACTTCAGCTGGGTCCACAGGTACTATATCAAGACGCTATTGAAAATTACTAAAGAAGGAACAGTTGCTACTTTAAAAGCCACCAGCACCATCTAAACCACAGGCTCTCCTAATTGTATGTATTTTTTCATATGACTTGGACTTTTGAGGACAATGAATGTATCATACATCTACAGGATTCTTCTATATTTGTATGTAACACACTCACTCTTGCAGTTATGCAATGAATGTTGATGAATGAAAAATTGTTAATTCCTCTAACAGGTCAGCTACTTTGCAACCAGTTCCCTCCTTAGTGACAGAACACAGTTCCCATCTTTCTTCCGCACTGTCCCAAGTGATGCTTTCCAGTCAATGGGATTGGCACAGATGGTCTTACATTTTGGGTGGATGTGGATAGGGCTAGTGGCTATGGACAATGAATATGGTCAACAAGGAATACAGGTAATCAGAAAAGAACTAATTAAATCTGGAGTATGTGTGGAGTTTACAGAATACATCCAAAAGACTTGGCCTAATAACAATATTCCACATATTGCCCAGGTCATAAAGCGGTCAACATCCAATGTTGTAGTTGTCTTTTCAACTGATATAAGCTTCATTCCTCTTCTTGATGAGATATTGAAACACAATGTATCCCAGAAGATATGGGTGGCTAGCGAAGCCTGGGCAAAATCAGCATTCCTATCTACAAGCACATATTCCAGCCTTCTTGCAGGAACCCTAGGATTTGCCTTCTATAGCGGCGATATCCCTGGATTTCATGAATTTATCAAACAAGTCAGTCTCACTGAACCACCAAGAGAGGCATGGTATACAATGTTCTTGGAGGAACAAATTGGTTGCCTATTAACAGATCTTCAGAACTTTGCATTTCCCAGGAAGAAGCAATCACGGAACTGCACAGCAACAGATGAAATTGAAAACTTCCAGGTCTTACTGAATAATGTGTCTAATACAGCAATATTATCCAATTTATACAGTGCTGTGCATGTAATAGCTCAAGCTTTGCATGACATGAGCTCTTCCAAAATTGGAAAAGGGTTTTTCATTAATGGAAACTGTCCTGATAACTGGAGGTTTCAACCATGGCAGGTAAGAAGTCATATTGCTCATCAAAATTGCATCTAGTTAAAATTAAATTTTAAAGTGTTAAAAAAATGTGGCAAAAGCATGTTATAGTTTATGCAGGCAGGGGACATATTTCTTGTTAGTCATTGTCTTCCTCACACCTTCACAAATATTATATTGTGATATTATGAGTGTCTGTATGTTTATTTTGTTATATGTATTGGATTTAGTTTGTTGCCATAAGTTAAGTGTAATACTAGTCTTGAGTTAAAATAAAGTATTGTGTGTTAGTTTCATTGGGAACTGTGTGTCCTGTCTGGTTTATTCATGGATCTAAGTAACAGAGTTTTCTGACCTGTAGGCTGGCTGCAGTGGTCCCGGATAGCCGGAAAAAGTTAAGAAAAAGCTAGGCCACAAGTGCCTTTGTAAAGACAGTAGTTGGACACAGTAGGCAGAAGTGTTGATACTTGCTTGGGAGAGGAACAGAAGATATCTCTTTCCAGGCAAGTATCATCCTCTGTGCCTTTGCCTTTTCTTCAATTGCATTCAAATTACATTTAGTCAAGAATACAGTGGTAAAATGCCAGCCAGGATTAGTTTATTCTAAATGTAGGAAGATCATAATGAAATATATATATATATATATATATATATATATATATATATATATATATATATATATATATATATATATATATATAGTCACCTTATTAAAATACAGACCTAAGACTCCATATAAACATCACAGAGTTAAGTGATCATATCTGTAATGTAGTATGGTAAACCTGATTAAATTGTTATTAAATAATTGAAGATTATATTAGCTTTAGTGTACTAATAATCTTAATTTTAGTAATGACAGGAGGCGAATATTTGCATATCTTTCTTTACTGAAAACTCCAGCAGCATAGAAACATAACAACCAATCAGAAAAAAGTTATGATGCCCATAAAAGGCCCTGTTTATGACATCACTTCCTCTTTCTTTGAAGCGAAACAACAAATAACAACTATAAAACATAATCATATTAAACACCAACAGTTCAATAACATAATAGAATATCTAACTCCAGTAGTTCCGTGATGTAGAGGTATGGAAGGTGAATCTTTGTCTTGTTGAGAAGACGTTCACACTGCAAGAAAAGAAAAAGGTGAAAGGTCTCTGGCGTGATAATTTGTCCGCATACAATAAACATTAAGAATCTGACATAACATTGGATGCCTGAATGGGTAACAAATCAATATATTAATTCTAAATTAATGTTATTTAATAAATATATACACAACAAGGTACATGTCTAATTATTCACCCTGTACAATCATCTCAAGATACATGTCTAAGTATTAAACATACAACCATATATTGTACATGTCTTCCTGAACATAAAAGACGTATTCTGTTCAACTTGAGTAAGACATGGGAGGGATCCTATAGGGCGGGAAATATTCGCCTCCTGTTATTACTAAAATTAAGATTATTAGTACACTAAAGCTAATACAATCTTCAATTTTACCACATGACAGGAGGCTTCATATTTGCATTTTTAAAGCTTCGAATTGACTAATGTGAAGGAAGCATGAGATGTTTGCCAAAAGTAAAACGTCCTAAATGTACTCTCAAGGGTCCAATCCGCGCAGCACCAAATGTCGATTAGGGAGGCGCCTGCCGTTAAGGCTTGGGAGGCTGCCGCCCCTCTGACCGAGTGTGTTCCGAAGCAAGGTTCAACGCCCGCTAACAATAATAGCCAGCGGACCCATCTAGCCAGTGTTGTCGTAGACACCCGTCCGTGAGGCCTTACGCAAGAAATCAGGAGTTGACCCATCAAATTAGTTCGAAGGGGAGCTGTGATTTCTGAATACCTCATTAGTGTCCTGACAACACATAGTTTGGGGTCTGTCCCAAAATACGGGTATGCCACTGAAGATGAATCTGATTTAGTTCGTCTTGATATGGAAAAGTTAACTCCTTCCGGTGTGAGAGAGAAACCGTCCACATCGAACGCTCTAACGTCTGCCACCCGTCGAAATAAGACAAGGCATAACCAGAGGGCCAGTTTGGTTTTGAGATGTTTCAGCGACAGATAGGGAATGGCCGGACAACCCCTAAGGAATTTCAGCAACACATCCACCTGCCAGAGGCGTGAATACTTGGGTGCTGGGGGTCTCGTTAATTTGGTACCCCGCAGTAGCCAACAAATCAGTGGATCTTGACCTACTGGTCTGCCTTGTACCGGAACGTGTGCCGCCGATATGGCAGATCTGATCACATTGAGGGATCGATATGATCGTCCCAGCGAGAACAGATGAGATAGGTAGTTAAGGATCAGTGAGACAGGGGCAGTAAAGGGATCAGAATCAGGACTGACCAGGATCCCCTGAAATTGTCCAGGCCACTAGCGCCAGCTGTCCTTCCAGGACTAGGGAATGGGCTTCCCCTCGAGGTCCTGTCAGAAGTAGAGGGAAGGTAGGGAGTAGTAGAGGGTTTTCATGAGACATCTCCAGGAGATCCGGGAACCATGGTTGGCTCTGCCAGAGGGGTGTTATGAGCAGGAGCGATATCTTGTGCGTGCGTGTGTATCGAAGCACCCTTGCTATCGTGGAGAATGGCTGGCCACGTTTGCAGGGATTCATCCACCGCTTCGAAGTTCGGATCCAGAGGAAGAGCCAAAGATCGCTTTGCCAATCCAAGCTTGTATGTGAAGTAACTACCATCGAAATTCCATCTTCACTTCTGCTGACAGTGGGATCCAGTGGTCGTATGAGTGACCGGTGCGTAGGTATCTCGCCTTCAGTCGTTGCATGGCCCTGTAGTGTAGTGGGTCCGGGAATATCGCTTTTATGGAGGAGGAGAGGAGTCCCACAATCCGGGCGAGTATCCTGCGAGGAATCGTATCCAACCTTAGAGCAAGTCTGATATCTTTCCTTATAGAGGCGATCTTTGCAGTAGACAGATGCAGAACGCAGTTCTCCAAGTCAATGTCGAAACCGAGGAACTGGCCCGACTCAGAGGGAGAAGTGATCTTTGTCTGTGTAATACAAAACCCATGGATTCCAGAAAGTGAGCGACAAATTTTGTCTGCAATCGTAGCCTGGATGCGCAAAGGATCAGCAAGTCTTGCAGGTATACAAGACATTGCACGCCCAAATTCTCGGATGCGTGCCCTCGCTGGTTTCAGTAGCTTTGTGAGCACCACAGAGTCGTAAACTGCCATGTTTGTCCTCTCCACTGGAATCGGAGGAAACGTCGGCAGTCTAGGGCAACGGATACTGACAAGTATGCGTCCTTGAGGTCCAGATGTGTAAACCAGTCGTTATCGCTCAGGAGGTCTTGTAGAAGATGAATTTCCTCCATCTTGAAGTGTTTGTATACCACGTAGGAGTTCAATTGATGTAGTCTCCTGGCTTCTTCTTGACCAGGAAAATATTGCTGAGGAAGCCTTCCCCTCCGGTGCATATTGAATTGCGCCCTTCTTGAAGAGGGTGCGGATTTCCTTGGCCACAAGGCGTTACTGTTCCGCCAGCATGCGTATTGGAGGTGAAGGGGCAACCTGAACGGCTGTGATAAAAAAAACTCTATGACGTAGCCTTGTACTGTCTGGAGAACCCAGGCGTCTTTGGTAATTGTCTCCTAATTCTGTAAAACAGAGACAGGCTGCGGTCATAAAATTGGAAACAGTTAGGTATGTAGGGGCACTCACTAGTAGAGGAGCAGCCGCGGCCCCAACCTCTGAAGCCTCTGGTTCTATCCGCGCCTCTGTAGGATGAGGTACTTTGTGTAGTAGATGGGAGAAATATGAGGACTGTGTATACGATCTGGAACCTGTCGCCCAGAAGCGGCTGGTGGCTCGGTTACGCTACCGACCAGTCCTCCCAAAAACACCTCTCCCCGTAGGGGTTGTGGAAGACTTGTTTTAGCGAGGTTTGGGCTTAATTTAGTGTGGTGAATAAATTCACGTGTTTCTTGAGTTCTGCAATGAACGCTTCGTCAAATAGTAGGCCTTGTGCTTTTGGACCAAATTATTTCGTTCCTAAGTCGAAGAGTTTGTTGTCGATGCGGACCAGTGCAGATTTGCGTCTTTCAGCGCATAGTGTGTCATTTGCGTTGCCCAGGAGGCATATCGAGCATTGCGCCCATTCTCTGATGGTGTTAGGGTTGAGTTGTGTACCCTGGTGGAGCGCCAGATCCGCAAAATAGACCATCTTTGCAATTAGTGTAAAACCAAAAAAAGAGAAGTATATACACTAGAGGTGAAGAAAACGTATAGCTGAAAGTGATCCCAGGTGTACTTCACAGCCACCTAAGAAAATATACACATATACAAAGAAGTGGAAATCACCCAGAATACGTATAGATACAATATATAATAGAATGACCTGTATTTAGGTAGACTCTCCAGGCATATGCTCTGTGTGAATAAATCAAATAGCTAACATAGCGTAAAATAGTATGTAATAAGGATGTGAAATAAATGTGATATGAATACACTCACAAACGGATGAGGTAATCAGGCCTTTCACCCACTCAGGGGTATTTGATGAGTATGAGATGAGATGTAATGTCTTCCAACCAGATATGTGAAATAAGAAGATCAAAATATAGTGAAGTACGTATAAAATAATGTATAACAAATTTATTGGTCGCACTTACACTTAAGAAGTATAAAAACAGCGTATCTCCAAGTTAATGTACACTCCTGGATGGATGTTTCCTTCAAAGTCACCACAGTAGGAGTTAGGAGCAGCAGTAAGTTACAGCAAAATGTAAAATAAACACACATAAATAAAAGAATGTCCACAAGGGGTTAATCCAACGCGTTTCGTCCGGTCAAATGTTGGACTTCTTCAGGGATGTACGCCAGAGCTGTATGCACGTTTTTTAACAATCAGGCTTATTATAGAAGTGTGTGGGGCCTGTCTCCTTAAGGTCTGCAGCCGCAGGACCCTCGTGCATTCGGCTGGGGTTCATCCCAGGTGGTGTGCCATGGTAACCCAGAGGACACCCACATTATAATTATTGGCACCTTACAAGCATTGCATGCATATCTGGGGGTCGCCTCAGGTGGTGTGACATGAAAAATTACCCCGAGGACACCCACGTTCAATATGTACACTAGGTACAGTAAATATAAATATATGTATCCCTGTGAAGGGTACTCTGCAATACACTTAGTTTCCTTTAATGATTTGCATGCTCAAATATCCAGCAAGTGGATTGGTAATTAGTTCATATATGTGAAACCGCCAGGCAGTGTAAAACACTCATCACCAGTACATGGAGCAGTTTGATATAGTGAGGGCAATCCTGAGGGAAAGTGTATTGGAAAACTGACAGGTAGTGTTACACATTCATCATAAGTATATTTGGTGATGTTAGATTTATAACAGTGAGTAGCAATCCTGAGGAAAAGGCAACACTAAAGGTGCAGATCGAGTGATTCTCTGTAAAGCAAGAGGGAAGGCGGCCGTCGTAGATCTCGTGAGACACAAGATCCAAGATGTCTGCTGTTCGCGCGCAAATGTCCGCAACGGTGAAAAAAAAACGCCCCGCCCTCCCTCCACCCGTCCCCACACAGTCCCAACCAGTGCCGGAAAATGAAATACAAGGAGAACAGGTCCGCGGAACGCGTGGGGCACGGGCAAAGGAAACAAAACTGCTACAGGTAATGCACCAGTATAACAGAGGACAGTGAGAAAACAGTCATGGATACAGTATAAGTCAAGGAGGGACAGGTATAGGAGCAAGAAGTATGAAAGTAAACACGAATATAAATAGTCTGTAAAAATGAGGTTACACAGGAGAGGCAAAATACTCTGACCTGTTGTAGGCTGGAGTAGCAAATAAAGAGGAAGTGATGTCATAGACAGGGCCTTTTATGGGCACCATAACTGTTTTCTGATTGGTTGATATGTTTCTATGCTGCTGGAGTTTTCAGTAAAGAAAGATATGCAAATATGAAGCCTCCTGTCATGTGGTAAAATTGCCAACAGTTATACATATGGATTAGATCTCAAAGATATCAGACTTCAAAAAGATAACCCTTTCCATTTACAATATAACACTACATGTAGTACTTGATTACCTTAAGGACAAGGGGTTTGTTCGGGTATACATTTACCATGTTATTAAGTAAGCATAAATTCACAAGTATGACCAAAATGACCCAGGAGGTTGCGACAAAGTCTCACAATGATATTATAGTGAGAATTTGATAAATACCCTGACATAATCATGCCTTGTAAATCAACCTTAAATAAGAAAATAATAGTTTTCATTAATTAAACGTCACAGTACTCACTCGGGAAAGTATTTTGAAGAACTAATTTATGAACTAGTGAAAATGTCCTCAGACAAGCTTTGATGACTAGGTTTGAAACTCTTCAAAATCCCTTGGTAGCACTGAGGAAGCTGACATGGTGGGTGTACTAAGTGGGAGTACAGCAGATCCATCACAAGGCTCAATGTCATGATTTGAATGACTAGACGAGAGCAGAAATGACTTCCCATAGGTGGTCCTTTGTAATATTTTGATATATTTTATGATATATTGATATACTTGTTAGAAACAAAAACATTTTATCTGAAATGTTATATGAAAACATTTTTGAAAAAAATATATATTTTCAAAGCTTATCCAAAAATATTACATTATTTAATAAGCGTGTCCAACAACATTAATTTGAGGCCATAGTCATTTCAGTCACATTGTTGAATAATAGTAAGTTGCTTTTGCAATTGAGCGGATATTCATGATTAAGATATTGATGTGGTGTCTTTGCAGTTGCTGCACTACATGAAGAGGATTAATTTCAGCCTAAGCAGTGGAAGGGATATGTTCTTTGATTCCAATGGGAACCCTCCTCCGGCATATGATATTGTAAATTGGCAAATGGGTCCAGAAAGCACAATGAAACATATCAAGGTGGGAAGCTATGCAACTTCATCTCCTCTAGATAAAGTCCTCTTCATAAATACAAGCATGATACAGTGGGCTACTGGTGAGAGAAAGGTGCCTAATTGTGTAGCTATAGCTTTTTTATCTCCATGTACAAGTGATTCCCAAACCTGTCCTCAAGGCACCTCTACCAGTCTCGGATTTAGGGATTAACAACAACTGGGTAATCCCTAGATCCTGGACTGATAGGGGTGCCTTAACCCCTTAAGACCGGCGGACGTATATTTACGTCCTTTTAAAAGCGTCTCTAAACGCCGCAGGACGTAAATATACGCCCGCCGTTTTTTTTTAACTTACCCGGTCGCCGGTGGTCCCACGCCGGCGATCGCGATTGGGGGGACTCCCAGAGAGCCCCCCCGCGGCAGATCTTCCTCCTCCGGTGTCCCCCGGTCATGTGAGAGTGAGGTCCTTGCGAGGACCTCACAATCACATGGCCGGTATAGCTGGCTCAGGCATTGCCAGCAGGGGGAGCAACTGTAATGACAGTTGGTCCCCCTGCTGGCTGAAAATCAAATTAAAATTAATTAAATAAGTGTAAAAAAATATATATATACTTAGATCATATATATATTATATATATATATATGATCTAAGTATATATATACACATATACACACACACACATACACCGTCTAGGTGTATTTTAATATTAATATATATATAATTATATATATATATATATTAATATCAAATTACACGTAGACTTATACTGATTAAATATATATATAATTATTGTTATATATATATTTATAAATAATATTAAAAAAAAATATGTAAATACGTAAAAAAATTAAATAAACAAAATAATTAAAAATAAAATATTAAAAAATATATAGATGTGTTTTATTTCGTTCTAACTGTATTGTAATATTAATATTGTAACGGACCGTTTCAGCAGACAAGGGGTTAAAATCCGTTTAGGCGATATGCCCCTTTCTGAGAGACAGGCACAGCTACTGCAGAACACCACACTCCCGAACTGGATACAAAATAGCACTCCGAACTGGAACCTCACGAATAGCTGCTAGCAGACGAACAGGAAAAGCAGACAATCAGCTTAAACTCCTAGCAGTCAATCTCCAACAGTATACAGTGAATCCCCCCAAGAACGAGACAAGGCTCCGTGTTGAAGGTCAAGCAGTGGTCTGAGGTGCTGGGGCACCCAGCCTGGTTTTTATTACATGAGTACACATACAGGCCACACCCAGGGGGAGGCATAAAATAACCAATGACATAGATGTTACATCCCACACATCCCCTCCCCTTAGTGTGACACATAATCCCATTATGCATACAGTTCAAAATATACTTTTACACAACTTTCATAACTTTAAAACCATACACCACATTCACATAAAAATACATATTCACAATCAATCCATTCGGGGGAACAACATACTCAAAAATTGCATGAATCAGACCAGGGGTTCAAAAGTTAGTAAAAGTATCTTTTGGGCCCTGGCTTGCAGCATGGCAAAATCTGGCTCAAACAGAAGAAAAACATCCCCACAATGCATCCCGGTTTCCTCCCTTCTGCCCTGGAGATAATTGGAGAAGTAATCCAATTATCCAGGACTAGAGGCAGACTCCATTAACCACATGGTTGCAAAACGACATAAAACACTTTAAAATACATAAAGTCACATTTTACACATAACACACAGACATTTCACATATCCCCAGATAGCTCAGGTCTGAGTGCACATTATTAGGTGAATGGCACTCAGACCAACTGAATACAGTTTGATCGCCATAGAGCCAAAGGCTTTAATCACACGAATAGGCTCCATGGCATAGCTATTTGGGTTACCACAGCTCACACAGGGCAAGTACCAAATTACCCCACTGTATTTAAAGGGCCAGAATGAGTGACATACACTCTGGTATGGCCGCATACTGTTTTTAAAGGGCCCAATCTCCCAGGGCCATAGTCCAAAGGCAGCAGGCGGGCAGCCAGGCTTCTCCAATGCAATGTGGCGAGATTGCTCTCGTCACATCTCTCCCCTTTTCCAAACAGACTAACAGGGTATCTGACCTCCTGCCGGTCAGTGCCCTTGTTAGTCCAGCAGCCCACCCACAAAACAGAAACAGCAGTACAGCCCACCCACAATAACTGGTTACTACACCTGGGTAGAGGAGAAATTTGTCCATGTCCAGGTGCCTCACCATGGCTGTGTGGGGGACTGGTAGGCTGCCTTGGTGGGTTGCTGAGTGGGCAGAGACCAGCGGTACTCTGCCCTGATGCCAGCACTACCACGGGAGTAGTCTGGTTGAAGCCTGGTTGCTGGAGACCGACTGTCTCCCCTTTAGCTGCACTGCTCTGCTGCTGGAGACCGACTGTCTCCCCTTTGGCTAAAAAGCCCTGTCGTGGGGGGGCAGGACCGACCATCCCTACCCCCTGTGTGGTAAGTGCAGAGACCACGTCCCATCTGCACCGGTGGGGGGCTTACAGTCTCCCCCTGGTACCTTAAGCTGCCGCTGGGGAGAGGGGGTAATAGGCTCCTCTCCCAATAGAACACTCTGCCGCTGGGGAAAGGAGACTGGGCTCTCTATTCCCTGCACATCAATGATCCGCTGCTGGGGAGAGGTGGTAGCAAGCTCCTCTCCCATACATACTTTCCGCCTTTGTGGAGGGAGACCGACTGTCTCTCCTCCCAATACAGTGTCCTGCTGCTGGGGAAAGGAGACTGGGCTCTCTATTCCCTGCTGGACACTCTGCCGCTGGGGAAAGGAGACTGGGCTCTCTATTCCCTGCACATCAATGATCCGCCGCTGGGGAGAGGTGGTAGCAAGCTCCTCTCCCATACATACTTTCCGCCATTGTGGAGGGAGACCGACTGTCTCTCCTCCCAATACAGTGTCCGGCTGCTGGGGAAAGGAGACTGGGCTCTCTATTCCCTGCTCATCAATGATCCGCCGCTGGGGAGAGGTGGTAGCAAGCTCCTCTCCCATACATACTTCCATCCTCTGTGGAGGGAGACCGACTGTCTCTTCTCCCAATACAGTGTCCTGCTGCTGGGGAAAGGAGACTGGGCTCTCTATTCCCTGCTGGACACTCTGCCGCTGGGGAAAGGAGACTGGGCTCTCTATTCCCAAAAAATCACGCTGCTGCTGGGGGGTAGGACCAACTACCTCTGCCCCCTGTAACTCAGCTTGCCGCTGGGGAGGGAGGATGCTGCTCTCCTCTCCCTGCACTTCACACTGCCTTCCCGGCATATCACTCTGCTGTTGGGGGGTAGGACCAACTACCTCTGCCCCCTGTAACTCAGCCTGCCGCTGGGGAATGGAGACTGGGCTCCCAATTCCCTGCAGGACCGGTGGAGAGACCTCGGTCCCATCTCTACCGGCCACCTGGGGTTCTTCCCAGTAAATCTCCACAATATCTTCCCAGCGGAATGGGTCTGGATCTGGGTCTGTCACTTTACTGTCCTGCTGAGCCTTCCCAATGGAGTGGAAGAGATCTCGGTAGTCCTGCTCCAGTTCCCACTCCCTGGTTGCTAGGTGAAGCAGGTCTTGCCCTACCTCATGGGGGTCATCCCAGTCATGCCTAGCCTCCCTTGTGTAGAAAATATCCTGAAGTCTGGTCTGCGCAGGGCTCCCGAAGTCCGTCTCTGCAAAGGACTCCCATAACAAGCCAGGACCATCAAACTCCTCTCCCTCTGGCTTGTCATGCTCGGCTGTCCAGGGTATATACTGTGCCATATACCACCAGAGTGCCTGGTAGGCATCTTCCAGCCAAATCTCCTGCCATACTCGGAGCTCCAATTCCTTCATCCATTCCTCCAGGGGCTGCTCTCCCAGGAAGGGCATCCGCAGGGCCACTTGCTTCTGCAACCGCTGCTCTTCACTGGGGAGACTCTCACCCCGCTGGTATTGTACATCCAGGGCCTGGTACCAGATGCTTTTCCTTAATGCATCCCGGCGATCCAGGTCCTCCTCCTCGTATAACACTGCTGGTTCCATTCTGTTGCTTTTAGAGTCGCTGTACTGGGACATGCGTTGCCCCCACTTCTAAATCCAAAGAAATTGTGTTTCCTGTAGCTGTTCTTCTGGCTGTAGGAACGATCCCGCCGCTTGCCACCAATTGTAACGGACCGTTTCAGCAGACAAGGGGTTAAAATCCGTTTAGGCGATATGCCCCTTTCTGAGAGACAGGCACAGCTACTGCAGAACACCACACTCCCGAACTGGATACCTGGAACCTCACAAATAGCTGCTAGCAGACGAACAGGAAAAGCAGACAATCAGCTTAAACTCCTAGCAGTCAATCTCCAACAGCATACAGTGAATTCCCCCAAGAACGAGACAAGGCTCCGTGTTGAAGGTCAAGCAGTGGTCTGAGGTGCTGGGGCACCCAGCCTGGTTTTTATTACATGAGTACACATACAGGCCACACCCAGGGGGAGGCATAAAATAACCAATGACATAGATGTTACATCCCACACATCCCCTCCCCTTAGTGTGACACATAATCCCATTATGCATACAGTTCAAAATATACTTTTACACAACTTTCATAACTTTAAAACCATACATCACATTCACATAACAATACATATTCACAATCAATCCATTCGGGGAAACAACATACTCAAAAATTGCATGAATCAGACCAGGGGTTCAAAAGTTAGTAAAAGTATCTTTTGGGCCCTGGCTTGCAGCATGGCAAAATCTGGCTCAAACAGAAGAAAAACATCCCCACAATGCATCCCGGTTTCCTCCCTTCTGCCCTGGAGATAATTGGAGAAGTAATCCAATTATCCAGGACTAGAGGCAGACTCCATTAACCACATGGTTGCAAAACGACATAAAACACTTTAAAATACATAAAGTCACATTTTACACATAACACACAGACATTTCACATATCCCCAGATAGCTCAAGTCTGAGTGCACATTATTAGGTGAATTGCACTCAGACCAACCGAATACAGTTTAATCGCCATAGAGCCAAAGTCTTTAATCACACGAATAGGCTCCATGGCATAGCTATCTGGGTTACCACAGCTCACACAGGGCAAGTACCAAATGACCCCACTGTATTTAAAGGGCCAGAATGAGTGACATACACTCTGGTATGGCCGCATACTGTTTTTAAAGGGCCCAATCTCCCAGGGCCATAGTCCAAAGGCAGCAGGCGGGCAGCCAGGCTTCTCCAATGCAATGTGGCGAGATTGCTCTCGTCACAAATATATATATATATTTATATCAAAATACACGTAGAACGAAATAATATATATATCTATATACATAATATTGTCCAATGCTTGCACTCCTGTAAAGATGTAGGTATAGCCCGGTGCTTGTCAGCAAATTTTATGAAGATCAAAGGTAGGAAAAGCACTCCAAGGACTTCTTTCAATGTAGAAAATAAGTACATTTTATTCGGCAACTGCCATAAAAAAAAGGATCCTGACGAAAGTCCTGACACAGGACTGAAACGTTGAAGTTTTTATGGCAGTTGCCGAATAAAATTTACTTATTTTCTACATTGAAAGAAGTCCTTGGAGTGCTTTTCCTACCTTTGATCTTTATCTATATACATAAATATATATACGTATACATCACTATATATATACCTATATATAAATAAAAATATAAAAAAAATATATATATATATATACGTATATATACACATATGTATATATATATACATATATTAATTCTACACATATATTTATGTAATAATTTTACATAATTAGGTATCCTAATTAATTACAATTAGCGGGACCTGCCTGACAACCCATGCCGAAAGTATAAGGAATTTAATTTGCTAGCACTATATTTAACCCTATAACTTTCCAAGACACCATAAAACCTGTACATGGGGGGTACTGTTTTACTCGGGAGACTTCGCTGAACACAAATATTAGTGTTTCAAAACAGTAAAATGTATTACAACGATGATATCGCCAGTAAAAGTGACGGTTTTTGCATTTTTCACGCACAAACAGCACTTACACGGACGATATTACTGCTGCAATACTTTTTACTGTTTTGAAACACAAATATTTGTGTTCAGCGAAGTCTCCTGAGTACAACAGTACCCCTCATGTACAGGTTTTATGGTGTTTTAAAAAATTACAGCGTCAAATATAAGGCTTGTGTTTCATTTTTTTCACATTAAAATTCGCCAAATTGCTTCCGTTGCCTTTATGACCCTATGGTAGCCCAAGAATGAAAATTACCCCTATGATGGCATACTATTTGCAATAGTAGACAACCCAAGGTATTGCAAATGGGGTATGTCCAGTCTTTTTTAGTAGCCACTTAGTCACAAACACTGGCCAAAATTGGCGTTTTTTGCATTTTTCACACACAAACAAATACTAACGCTAACTTTGGCCAGTGTTTGTGACCAAATGGCTACTAAAAAAGACTGGACATACCCCATTTGCAATACCTTGGGTCGTCTACTATTGCAAATGGTATGCCATTATGGGTGTAAATTTATTTCCTGGGCTACTATACAGTCTCAAAGGCAACGTAACCAATCTGACGAATTTCAATTTCAAATGTAACACGCTATATTTGACCCTGTAACTTCCCAAAACACCATAAAACCTGTACATAGGGGGTACTGTTTTACACGTGAGACTTTGCTGAATACAAATATGTGTATTTTATTGCAGTAAAAGCAAACAGTATTATGACATTGACAGTTAAAATGTCTTGTAGAACTAAAAAAATAAAAAAAATCTTATTTTATCCCATGTTTTTCATATTAAATTATGTTTCATAGCTAAATATTTGATATTAAATGAAAGCCCTGTTTCCCCTGAATAAAATGATATATAATAAGGGGGGTGCATTTAATATGAAAGAGGTGAATTACGGTTTGACAGACATATAGCGCAAATGCCAGGTTTTGTTTACATTTTGTTTCGTTCACAACTTGTACATTTGGCTGCGGTGTTAAGGGGTTAAAGACTGGTTTTGGGAACCACTGCCTTATATTATTTGGAACATCTCTATATTATTTTTTACAAATCTTATTTATTTTGATGATATTTTTTTGTTTAATTTCTTATTTTTACTCTACAGTTAGCTTGCATTTTTTTTGTAAATGTTGATGTGCATCCTTCAGCATTCCTCACATCTGTTTTTTTGCTGTTGATCCCAAAAAAGACACACAAAAAACAGTTTGAAGATACTTTTCCTATTTAAACTAATGCTGAGCTTGTGCTCTAGTATTCCAAGACTTATTTATTACTTAACTGTTAATGCATACATTTATTAAATACTTTGTTTATTGTTTAAATGAGTGAACAAAGTACTACTACAACAGCTAAATATAAAGGTTATCATGTAAAAAGTAATTCACCTCTATCCCATTGGTTAGTGTCAATCAATCTCTTATCTCAGTGGCAGCATCAGAGTTTGAGGTGCTGTGAGAGTTGAGTATTTTGTCAAACTTCTCAAAAACAGTTTGACTGAAACACCTAAAAACTCTTTGCATCATAACTGTTACAGTAAAATGCAGTGTCTGGAGGGTCCTCTTAAGATGTAAATTCTCAGATTAGAATGCAAATCCATGTATTTTTATAAAAAATAAAGAGTTACAGATTGCAACCAGCCAGAGAAAGAAACAAAGGCACATAGTACCATATCATTATATCACTGTAAGATATCTGAAATGTGCATATTCTTGTGGTACCTAGAGGAAAACTTAGTTCATATTTACCTGTATAAAAATATTTCTTAAGAACAGTAGTGGTTGTTTTATCCTCAGATTCCGCCCTCAGTTTGCAGTAAGAGTTGTCAACCAGGGTTTAGAAAGGCATCAATCAGAGGAAAACCTATCTGTTGCTTTGAATGTATCCCTTGTCCACCAGGAGAAATTTCCAATGAAACTGGTAAGTAGAGCATGAAACAGCAAAACACAATACAGAGAAGACTAACATGATTTCATAATTCATTGTTCTCTCTAACCCTAGATTCACTGAAATGTTTTACGTGTCCATGGAATGAATGGCCAAGTATTCATAAAAATAGCTGTTTTCCAAAGTACATTGAATTCCTCTCATACGAAGAGCCTTTAGGTATTACTCTCTCATCCACCAGTGTTACATCTTCCATGATTCCTATAGCAATTCTAGGGTTACTGGTATATCACCGGACATCTCCTGCAGTGAAAGCTAACAATTACACTCTCAGTTGTCTTCTTCTGGTATCGCTGTCACTTTGCTTCCTCTGTTCCCTGGCTTTCATTGGCTATCCACACTTGGAGAAATGCCGTCTACGACAGGTGACTTTTGGCATGGTCTTTGCACTCTGCGTTTCATGTATTCTGGCAAAAACAGTTATGGTAGTAATTGCTTTCAGGGCCACAAAGCCCAGCAGCAGCTTAAAGACGTGGGCCAAGCCAAAAGTGTCTTATCTAGTTATCGGTCTTGGTGTATTCATGCAGTTTTTAATCTGTATCTGTTGGCTGGCTTTCTCTCCTCCTTTCCAAGAACACAATTCTAGCTACAACTCTGAAGTTCTTGTGGTTGAATGCAATGAAGGTTCACCCACAGCTTTTTGGGGAACTTTAGTATATCTTGGGTTTCTTGCCCTAAATAGCTTTCTTGTTGCTTTCTTGGCTCGGAGACTTCCTGGCAACTTCAATGAAGCCAAATGCATTACTTTCAGTATGCTGGCTTTTCTCATTGTATGGGTATCTTTTATCCCAGCCTCACTAAGTGCCCGTGGAAAGTACACTGTAGCCATGGAGATTTTTGCCATTCAGTCGTCAAGCTGGGCAATTGTCTGTTTCATGTTTGCTCCCAAATGTTATATCATCTTATTACATCCTAATAGGAACATCAAAAAGCATCTAATGAGTGACACTAATAAAGTAAAAAAAAATCGTTATAAGTAAAATGGAAGAAAAAACAAATCTAAATGTATTTTTACTTCTACAAAAACTGTTATCATTTTTTGTTATATAAAACAGATTATCATCCAGATGTTCATATTGCTAAACAGTCAGCATTCCTTGATAGTGTGACCATTGGATATTAAAATAATATTGGCAAATATATTTAATTAACATATGTATGTTCTTTATCAATGGTTGATTTCATTCTGGGTGTACGAGGAAAGTTTGTTACATTTGGTAGGTTTTTAACTAATTGGACTGGACGCAAGTCTTTTTTCAGCCTATATAATTATATGACTATGTACTATTTTCTGAAAATAATGTAAACTACACCTGAATACATCGAACTCAGATCTAAATTGCAGGCCATTTACATTAGTTAAAAATCCTTAATTATTTTTAAACAAGTGGTTGTGCAGAAAATATGTTAAAAATAAATAGACTAATTTGGACTACTTAAATCATCTAGATAAAGTCCTCCTCTAGATGCTCGGGAATTCAATTTTGCAGCCAATTATTCTCCACTGTTTTTTATTCGTAGTAGGAACCTGGAGTCCTGGGGATTGTTGTGTATTTTACACAATTATCTTATAAATATATCATAACATAATTAATACGTTTTACAACAATATATTATGTGAGATTTTATGGGTTTAATGATTTAGAATGCGAAACCAATTAATGCACATAAACCTTAATAGATTTGAAAATAACCACAATATTTTTTAGTAATTTTCTGAATTTCTTGACATTATGTATATAATAATATGCATACAGTTGTATATGAAAATAAAAGACTATGTATGGCATATAATCAAATTGCAATTTTATTTTATCATTACGTTAATTATAATCTAGTGTTGCTAATTTTGACAAGCAATATACTAATATGATTATATAATAAGAAGCAATGGTAAACAAGAGGCGTCTCCCTTATATATTATAGCTAAACATTATAGTGCATTAACAAAGAAAAAAAAAAAACATTAATATTACAAACCAAAGGAACCAAGACTTTCCTGCAAGACAATACAGATCATGGGATCATAATACTGTTATCTGATCTATAGGTAATACTTAGGTCAGATCACCATACCCTTATATTGAAAACACAATAAACTGTCTAATTAAGCTAGATTTTAGTAAGTATTCATAACCATTATGGATACCTACCAATGCTAATAGTCTTGGAATTTAAAGTTAGGCTATTTACACCCTTTCCCACACATCCAATTTATCAGCAGGACTGAGATAATCCGTGCTGTCAAAGGGTGGTGAGATACCTTCCACCACCAAGTTTCATTTAATTGTCAGCAGTAAAATTAAAGTGTTTCTCTCATTCTACTTTCTCACACAATGTTGAGTATAGCCCCTTGAACAATGACCTGGTCAGTTGTATGGGCCTTGTGAATAATTTCTCTCAGTAATCAGTATTATTCAACAACCATAGTTTGCTGAAGATGTTTAACCCCTTAAGGACTGGACTGTTTTTGCGATGTTGTACATTTGCGACCAGGCATCTTTTTGACACTTTTGTGGTGGTTGTGTTTAGCTGTAATTTTCCGCTCTCTCATTTACTGTTCCCATACAAATTATATATTGTTTTTTTCAGGACAAAAGGGGCTTTCTTTACATACCATTATTTATATAATCTCATGTAATTTAATTTTTAAAAAATGAAAAAATATGATGAAAAATTGAAAAAAATACATGTTTTTTGACTTTTATGTAAAAAATCTTTTACTCATCTACAAAAACGAATGAAAAAAACTGCTAAATAGATTCAAAATTTTGTCCTGAGTTTAAAAATACCCAGTGTTTACATGCTTTTTGCAATTTTTTTGCATGTTATAGGGCTATAGGTACAAGTAGGATATTGAGGTTTCAAAACCTATATTTTTAAAATGTATCAATAGTGACATTGTAACACTATTATCTGTCATAAATCGCTAAATAACACCCCACATGTACATATTTTTTTTAAAGTAGACAACCCAGGGTATTCAATATGGGGTATGTCCAGACTTTTTTAGTAGCCACTTAGTCGCAAACACTGGCCAAAGTTAGCGTTCATATTTGTTTGTGTGTGAAAAAAGTAAAAAACTAAATTGAACGCTAATTTTGGCCAGTGTTTGTGACTAAGTGGTTACTAAAAAAGACTGGACATACCCCATTTGCAATACCTTGGGTTGTCTACTTTTGCAAATGGTATGCCATCATGGGGGTAATTCTCATTCCTGGGCTACCATACGCTCTCAAAGGCAACGTAACCAACCTGGCCATTTTCAATGTAAAAATATGACCCATATATTTGACCCTGTAACTTTCAAAAACGCTATAAAACCTGTACATGGGGGGTACTGTTATACTCAGGAGACTTTGCTGAACACAAATATTAGTGTTTCAAAACTGGAAAATGTATCACAACAATTATATCATCAGTAAAAGTGCTGTTTGTGTGTGAAAAATGCAAAAAAAGTCACTTTCACTGACAATATCATCGCTGTGATATGTTTTACTGTTTTGAATCACTAATATTTGTGTTCAGCGAAGTCTCCCGAGTAAAACAGTACCCCCCATGTACAGGTTTTAGGGTGTCGTAGAACGTTACAGGGTAAAATACAGTGATAGCAAATTAAATTCTCTGAACTTTCGGCCTGGGTTGGCAGGCAGGTCCCTTAAATTGCAATCAATAAAATAACTTAATTATGTAAAAATATTACATAAATACGCACATAGAATTTAAATATATATGCATATTTATATATTTGAAGTCTACGTGTATATTTATATAATTACGGTATTTATGTAATTTTGTATATGGACATATGAATAGTTCGTATTATTTTTATTTATTTATATATACATAGATATATATACAATTTCATTCTAAGTGTATTTTGATATAAATATATATATATTAATATCAAAATACAGTTAGAATAAAATTTCGTATAGATATATAATTTTTTTTAAAATTTTTATTATTATTTTTAATTTTTTTAGTTTAATTTAAATTACTTATTATTTGTAGTTTATAATAATATATACACAATATATATAGTTATTATATATATTATATATATATACACGTGTGTAATTTAATTATAAGTGTATTTTTATATTAATATATGTACATATTAATATAAAAATACACTTAGTATGACATTATATATATGATATTTAGACGTATATTATATATATATATAATATACGTCTATATATCATATATATATACACATATATAATTATAATTTTTATTTATTAACTTTAAACTTTATTTTTTTTATGATTTTACACTAAGCAGGGAGACTGCCTGTCAGCACAGACAGTCCCCCTGCAGGCAGAGACATGGACACCTATTGTGACCATGTGGTCGCCCTGTTGGGCGATCACATGGCCCCAGGGGTCCTAATCCGCCATGGGGAGACTGTCTGGGCTGCAGGCAGTCTCCCCACAACGGGAGCACCGCCGATCGCTGCCGGGGGAACGACGGCGATCGGGTAAGTACATTGGACCGTTAGGACGGTTCAGGACCGTCCTCGGTCGGCAATGCAAAAATGCCGATGACGGTCCTGAACCGTCCTCGGTCCTTAAGGGGTTAAGTAGGCCAAACGATCCCTCTGAATGAAGTATCTGTTAGTTCATTGAAACAATTCAGGTATTACAGCAACTCTCGCCCATAAGAAAACACAATCAACGGTTGTTTTAAGGGTATTTGCTTCAAAATAAATGACACCATTTTGTCTCTTGTCCTTTGAGTACCTGTATTAAAATAGAAAATCCTGGGTGACATTAGAATTGTTCTGACAGGAGGTAGAATCTTTGGATTGGTAGAATACACTGCATAAATAATGTTCTCCTGACGTTGCTGTTTCTTTACCAGGCTCTTCTGATCCTTCTCACTAAAAGAGCTCACACAAATGACCATTGATGATTTATTTTGAATAAGAAAACACTTGCCAGAAATATGTTATATAGATGATTGTTGATTTTTATATCTTAATTACATGCACTATTTTTTCTGTGCTATATAACTGCTGGGAAATGACGAAAATTTGTATTGATCAAAAAAGCATCATTTATTGGACTCATGTTGCCATGCTTCTCTGAAAACTTTGACTGGCATGTTTCTGCATTATCTTGGCATCCACATTTTTTCAGGACATGAGTACAATTCAGTGGTCAGAGCTTTGCTCTGTAATGTGAAATATTTGGTAAGATTAGAAAGCTATGCTCATTTTTTACTTTTATTTTAAACAAAGAGAAAAACACTTCTCATTAACTAGGACAAATAGAAACATGACAAAGAGGAATACTCTATTTACTACAAAACCAATAAGGAACCTAATAATGAATCACAATGTCTATCCTTCAGCAAAGAAGCTTAAGGTAAAGTGGAATAACGGTAAAGAGTAGACCTTGGCTCCACATTACTCATGTGAGGTCAATATGATCCAATACCACTTTGGATGAATACCAACGTGTAAATGTCTATGGTTGACTAACTCAACTTTCGTTTTTGCATAAGTGGATCTAATGTGGGAATGTAGTATTTCTTGGTTTGGATTTTTCACGTTTGTTAAGTAGTGTATGCAGCCCATCTATTCTAAATTGCTAGGTAAACTTAAGACAACCTGAGACAACATTAGTGTTGGTAATGATAAATGGCCCCATACCTGGAGAATTAATTTCTGGAAGCTATTGTTAGTAAACTGGCTACTGGTGTAGAAGGAAATGTGCAATATGGCAAATTCAGAGGTGACAGGTTGCCATGGTAATTTATGGCTGTGATGATAAGCTTGGATATCATCCCAAAATGTTTTAGTTTGAGAGAACTCCTTAATGATAAAGCAGCATATATACTTGTGAGTGCACTTAAAACATGTGGCAATTACTTATCTTCCTATGGTGAAACCATCTGCTAGAGCAAAAAGGCTCAAAGGCTAAGACGAGCCAAATAAACAAGGTTTACTTTCTGTGCGCCGCAAAAAAACAAAAACGTCAGTTTATATAGAAACGTAGGTTTATTTAGAAAAGTACAGTATAAAAAAAGTTGCCTAACTGACACTGGATGTCCTCGCACTTGTAGGGCTTCAAAGTAAACAAAAGAGCTAATTTATTTTAAGGAGACGTACATTTGCATATAACCAATGTTTCAGTTCACCTACCTTGACATATTAAGAAAAGTTTGGTAATGGGACTGAAATGGTGAATGTATGCTGTTGCACAGCTGTAAAAAACAAATGACGTTATCTTTATCGTTATCACTTTGGCTGAGATCATCAAACTTACAATACATTGCCCCTTAATCTAATACACTGCCCCTCCTCCCTCCGCTCTAATTGAATACACTGCCCTCCCTACCCCTACTTTACCACACTGCCCCCCACCACTCTAATACATTGACCCCCTTCCTCCCTCAAATAAATAAATACACTGCCCCCTCCTTCCTTCAAATACACTGGCCCCCTCCTTCCCCAACTTAATACAGTGCCCCCTCCCTCCCATTAATACACTGTCACCCCTCCCTCCCATTAATGCACTGCCCCCTCCCTTCCATTAATACACTGCCCGCTTCCTCCCATTACACACTGCCCCCTCCATACCATTAAAACACTGCCCCCTCCTTCCCATTAATAAACTGCCTGCTCCCTCCCATTACACACTGCCCCCTCCCTCCCATTAATACACTGACCCCCTCCCTCCCATTGATACACTGCCCCCTTCCTCCCATTACACACTGCCCCCCTCCCTCCCATTAATACACTGCCCCCTCCCTCCCATTAATACACTGCCCCCCTCCCATTAAAACACATCCCCCCTCCCTCCCATTGATACACTGACCCCCCTCCCTCCCATTACACACTGCCCCCTCCCATTAATACACCACCCCTCTTCCTCCCATTGATACACTGCCTCCCTCCCCAGTTTAATACACTGGCTCCCTCCCTCCCCCACATTAACACACTGTCCCTTCCCTCTCTTAAATTAATACACTGCCCCCCCAGCACGCTAATACACTGGCCCCTTCCCTTCCTTAAATAAATACACTACCCCCTCCAACCTTCAAATACACTACCCACTTCCCCAAGCCCCTCTCTCCTACCTTACGATTTGCTGTCCGTCTTCTAGCTCCAGCCCTGCTCAAGAAGGCCAGATGCTCCTCTGGCACTGCGAGCAGGAGGGATGGGGATGTGGCTGCTCTGGTCTGCTCAGCAGACACACAGCCACACTGCCATCTTGTGGCCGGGAGAGCAAGAATCAGGAAATATTTTTCCTGTCTTGCGGCTGATCGCAGCCACAGCTGAAAGCAGCCTCAGGGCAGCCGGGTCGCAAAAATTACCATTGTGGGCCGCATGTTTGACATTCTTGTCCTAGAGGATTATTAGGGTTAAACGGACAATTGTGTTTCTTTGATCCTCACTTTTGATCCCCACTCTTAGGATATCCCTAATAAAATAAGAAGATAGACTGCTCTATGTATCAGGCATGGTTGGCATTGGAGAAGCCTGTCTTCCCACCTCCTGCCCTGCGACTATGGCCCTGGAATGTATTGCCCTTCTAGGAACTGATTTGGGCATATTGTATTTTATTAAGCTGCTACTGGCCCTTTAAGAACCATCTGGGGACGTACTGTGGAGTTACTGGGTGGCCACCATTTCATGGTGAGAACAATGGATGAAGCACATGGTGAGAACAATGGATGGCGGCCATTTTAACTCACAGACACTGTTGTGACTTTTCTACACGGTGCCATCTCGCCGGTATTTGGTGCAAAAAGACATCATGCAGTAGTTTTAAACTATACAACAGGGGACACATTATACAGTAATTATATTTTATATAATCTGTATATGTTCTGCGGAATCTGCATTAAACTGTATCTTCCAAACTACTGAACGGATCTGGGTGAATTTTGGATATGTGATTCACCCAGATCTTATACTTTATACGGGGTTATTGCATGTTTTGGGGTCCCTGTGATATGTTTTATAAAACTGTATTTCTCTGTCTGTGATAATTATATTACCCATTGTGTTCAGTAATCATATCACAGGCAGAGGGGAGGATTTTGTTGGGAGTGTCTGTGTGTATTGTAGGGATTGATTGGTTGTTCTATACAATCCTGTGGGCAGTACTATGTTTGTGGATTGGGAATCAAAGAGGCTGTATGTGCCAGTACAGTCAGTTCTGCCTGCCCTCAAAATGAAGTGTCGTCTCGTTATTGGAGGAATTGGATTGTATGCTGATTGCCAGGAGTGTAAGCTGATTGTATGCTTTTCCTGTTCAGCTGTTTACAGCATTCAAATGCTTGAGAGCATTCGTATGCTTCTCCGGTTCGGTGGTTGTGGTGTCTGCTGCAGTGTTTGGAGTCCTCAGGAAGCGCTAGGAGCTTCCTTCAACGGAGGTACCCAGTCGAGGTGCCCGTCGATCCGTTACAGTATAATCCCCACCTAGAATTCTTTTGACAGTGGTCCAAAGGTGTTACAGGTAATGAGGTCAGATGCCAGATAATGAAGTAGCCAAACAATATTATTAATTATTAATGTATAATACAATAAAAGCCGGCGGAGAGGCTGAACCAAGGGGTGTAACTAAAAATCACAGGGCCCATATGAAAAAATTAAGAAAGGGCACATCTTTTGCTTGTACACATACACTGACATACATTTACTGACAGTAATGCAGTCATTGGCACACACATTTTCAATTATAGACACTCAATACACAAACACTGTCAGTGAATGTGTCACTCACAGACACACTGACATTCACACGCTCTCACTGATTTGACATACTGACAGACAGACACACTCACTAACATACACACACACACTCACTGATAGATACGCACTCACTGACAGACACACATTCACTCACTGACAGACACACGCTTTCAATGACAACCTCGCATACACACAAACACATTTTCTCACACACACTCACAAATTAATTGTATTTATAGTCTTTTAAATTTTTTTAAGCCAACCCAGGTTCCCATCCTATTCCTCATGTTCTGCTTAGGGATGCTGGTCCAGAGTGACACAACATTCCAGCTCTCAGAATCACCTCAGAGGGCATGTAAGGGAGCAATGAAGAAGATCAAAAGCATTGGCAACCCCTTGCTGCTCATACTCAGCCCTCCCATGTATTTCGGAATAGTAGGCACCTGACATTCAGATAAGCAGGTGCCTTACTGTAAAGTCACGTCCTTCCTGGGTGTGCTAGGGTGGCCAGGCGGCCAGCTCATGGGCCCCACTCACAGGTGAAACACAGGGGCCCGGTTGCACTCGCCATGTTAGCAACCTCTGTAGTTCCACCACTGACTACGCCCTAGGTGGCTGCCTAGTTTGTCTTATGGTAGTGTAACGGATCACCTGGCACCCCGACTGGGTACCTCCGTTGAATGATACTCCTAGCGCTTACAGAGGGCTCCAAGCGCTCTGCAGACACCACAGCCACCGCAGACCACACGAACCGCCGCAGCTTGGTTGGAGTCTCGCTGTCGCCTACCCACCCTGGACCTACGACAAGGCTCCAGGTTCCAGTGGGTGAACCTCTCCTCCAAGTGAGTGAAGCAGGAACAAGCTCTTAAAAGAGCTTAGTAGTGATTAGCTAAGGGAGTATGCAGAGCATAGCAATCCCCAGTGTGATATAGCAGTTCCCTCCAATCACGAGACAAGACTACGTGTTGAGGGTCAAGAAGATCTGTTTTACTTGACACCAAAGGGCCTTCTTTTATGCAGGTTTTCCCTACATGGGACCACCCATAGGGTTTTGCAGAACAACCAATAAACAAGTAGTATACAGTACAAACACTCCCATCAATTACACAAAAATTACATATTCGAACTCAGCACACTTTAATTACAAACAAATCCAAAATTCTGCCAATTCCATCCAGGAGTTAAAAAGTTAGGTGGAAGTCCTTTATGACTGACAGCAAGCACATTTTCCTGCACAAAACAGTTCCATAGATTTGGGCTGTGCGATCGGTCTATTTTACACAGAAAAATGACTAAGTCCCATTTTACGCACGAACGGGCCGTTCGTGCATTTAGCTTAATATAACAGTGAGTTCAAACTGCCGAACGGGACTTAGTCTCTGTAGCTGAAAACTGAGTGTAGGAGAAGGTAAGAGTCAGCGGTGTTCGTTGAAATGTGTAGCCGATATCAGTTCCATGGATTCGGCTAAACATACCGCTGGCCTCTTTCGAATGAACAAAGATGGCCGCCACCACGTGTTCATTTGCACAAACTGCGGCCACCCAGCGGTCGGCAATTTATCTACAGCAGGCTCCCAGCCTGGGAGGTAAATTAGCTGCACACTTCCAGTTCTGGGTGGTCCGCCTGTGTGGTACTTGGTTCAGTAAGCCCCATTTACTGAACCAAGTGGGAGAAAGCCATAAGAAAAGTATTTTAAAGGTCTGGGGACATAGTCTTAAAGGGGCATTGTTCCCAAAAGTCACAATATGTCCCCAGATGGTTCTTAAAGGGCCAGCACGGTCCAATAAAAATCCAAAAGCCCCAATGCTGTTCTTAAAGGGCCATACCCAACAGGGCCATAATCATGAGGAAGGAGGCTGGCAATTAGTCTTCTCCATAAACCAAGGACACAGGGCAATTTGTCACATAAAATTCCAGTTACTAATAAATAGTAGAATTACTATTAATAAATAGTAGAATAAGGTCATTAATAAGGAGATAGAATTGTTTAAAAGAGTGAGGAATTTGTCTTCTATATGACGGTTTGTTACATCTTTTGAGAAACTGAAGACCTTTGCAGTAGGAGCTGATGAGTAGAGTTAAGCGAACCCGAACTGAAAAGTTCGGGTTCGTACCGAACATTACAGTTTTTGGACCCCGGACCCGAACACGGACACGGACATTTCACTGTATGTTTGGGTTGGAGTTCGGTGTTCGGCAATTTAATGGCGTGTTTTGAAAGGCTGCAGGGCAGCCAATTTAACAAGCGTTTGACTCGTATGCCCTTAGAAGCCATCACAGCCATGCCTACTAATGGTGTGATTGCCCAGTGCAGCATGTGAGCTATCTACCAAAAGGCTGCAAGACCTAAATTGGTCTTTCAGACACATTTACTAATACTAAGTAAAGATGACTAAGTATTAGTAAATTATGCCCCTACTCGCGGTATAGCGGTATATGTCTATTATACAGTGAGTAGCCTATGGCTTCTCACTGTTAGAAATAAATAAATAAAATAAAAAACCTATTGGCCCTCACCCCTGAATGGCGGGTGGGGGCCATAAAGTAAAATAAGGGGGAGGACCTATTGTCCTCCCCCCAGCCCCCACCCGTGAGCGGCGGGTGGGGACCCTATATAACAATGTGGAGGTGGACCTACTGTCCTCCCCCTGGCACCCACCCCTGTGCGGCGGTTGCGGGCCCTACATAACAATGAGGGGGGGACCTACTGTCCTCCCTCCCCAGCCCCTACCCCTGAGCGGTGGGTGGGGGCCCTAAATAGGAATAGGGGGGGAACCTACTGTCCTTCCCCCCTCGGCCCCCACCCCTGAGTGGTGGGTGGGGACCCTAAATAAGAATGAGGGGGGATCTACTGTCCTCCCCCCGGACCCCACCCCTGAGCGGTGGGTGGGGGCCCTAAATAAGAATAAGGGGGGACCTACTGTCCTCACCCCTGGCCCCCACCCCTGCGCGGCAGATGGGGGCCCAACATAACAATGAGTGGCGGGTGGGGACCCTAACTAACAATGAGGGGGGACCTACTGTCCTCCCCCCAGCCCATACCCCTGAGCGATGGGTGGGCGCCCTAAATAAGAATGAGGGGGGGACCTACTGTCCTCACCCCCCGGCCCCCATCCCTGAGCGGTGGGTGGGGGCCCTCTATAACAATGTGGGGGAGGAGCGATGACGTGACGTGCACGTGGTGACGTCGCGCGGACGAGGGGAGCGGAGGGAGAGGGAAGAGGAAGCGGCAACCGAAGCCGTCTGATGGCGGACGCTTTGTGTTGCCTGCATAACTGCTGAGCTTCTACCGTAATTGCCATCGCAAACTGCTGATGACTGCCGGAGGAGCTTTGAGGAGTGAGAAGGGGGGAGACAGAGCAACACGGCGCAGCACGGCGCAGCACAGTGGGAGGTGAGGCGGAATAAGCCGGAGTAAGATGACGGGAGATTAAGGGAGACACAGTAATTTCGGATGAAGTTTGAGAGGTGGGTCCTCTCTGCTCCTAGTTCCCGCCCTGGAAGCTGGGAAGGTACAGCAAGAATATAGTATGCTGAGGTACTGCTGAGGTACTGCATGATAACGCTTTTTTGCACGAACCAGCAAGTGTATTTAGAACGAGTACCAATATAACTAACCTAATCCAATATGAAGAATGCACTCAGAACTTGGGAACCAGTTGATATCTAGTGTTAACCTTCAAAACTGTGTTCAAAGGCTAAACGTTAAATGATAAACGATAAACGATAAACGCTATAAATTCCCTTCATACCCTTCTTACTCACTGCTCCTCGAATTCTGCTTGGTTTCACCTCTTACCTCTTATTGTGAATTGTGAACATGGAGGCTGGGAAACGATTGGTGATCTAAGGCGATTTGGTGATTTAACCCCTTAAGACCGCAGGACGTACTATGCCGTCCTTATTTGGGCGGCTCTAAACGCCGCAGGACGGCATAGTACGTCCTGGGCGGTCTTACCCCCCACGTGGCCGGTGGCACATGGCCGCTGCAGATCGCGGTCGGGGGGCATGCCTGGCCCCCCAGGCAGCCCCCCTGTGCCTGGGGACCGCGGTCTGCAGCTTCCGATCGCAGTGACAAGCTGTCACTGCGATCGGTATTTACCATGTGTCAGCCGATTTTTAAATCGGCTGACACATGGAGCCGGCCGCATTTTAAATCTGCAGATCGCGGTCGGGGGACATGCCTGGCCCCCCAGGCAGTCCCCCTGCGGTCAGTGACCGCGATCTGCAGAGTCTGATCGCAGTGAGAGGCTGTCACTGCGATCTGAATGCAGAGACAGCCTCTCCCTGCGATCTGATCGCAGTGACAGCCTGTCACTGCGATCAGAGGTTACTATGTGTCAGCCTATTGGCTGACCCATAGTAACTTCAGGCAGGATCCCCCTGCAGATCACGGTGGGGGGCATGCATGGCCACCCAGGCACTCCCCCTGTGGCCAATTACCGTGATCTGCAGGAGGTGATCACAGTGACAGCCTGTCACTGTGATCACTGATCCTGTGTGTCAGCCAGTGATGTAAAATCACTGGCTGACACTGTCTCTGCCCCTCTCCTCCCCTCTTAACCCCTTAAAGTAAAAAAAAAAAAATTAAAGTTAAAAATAAAATATACTTAGATCATTTATATATATATTATATATATGATCTAAGTAAATATATATATATATAGACACACACATTTACACATACACTAAGTGTATTTTAATATTTATATATATAATTATATATATATATATATATATTAATATCAAAATACACGTAGAAGGATATTGATTAAATATATACTTAATTATAATTATATATATATATATATATATATATATATATATATATATTTTATAATAAAAAAATATAAATACGTTAAAAAAAAAAAAAAACAATTAAAAAAAATAATTAAAAATATATATATGTGTGTAATTTCGTTCTAACTGTATTTTGATATTAATATATATATATTGATATCAAAATACTTGTAGAACGAAATAATATATATATGTATATACCTAAGTATATACGTATACATCACTATATGTATACCTATATATAAATAAAAATAATTGTAAAAAAATTATATACATATATATATATACATATATATATATCCACACACGTGTATATATAATAATTTTACATATATATTTATGTAATAATTTTACATAATTAGGTATCCTAATTAATTACAATTAGCGGGACCTGCCTAACAACCCAGGCCAAAAGTATAGGGAATTTAATTTGCTAGCACTATATTTAACCCTATAACTTTCCAAGACACTATAAAACCTGTACATGGGGGGTACTGTTTTACTCGGTAGACATCGCTGAACACAAATATTTGTGTTTCAAAACCGTAAAATGTATTACAACAATGATATCGTCAGGGAAAGTGAAATTTATTGCATTTTTCGCACACAAACGGCACTTACACTGACGATATTTTTGCTGTAATACTTTTTACTGTTTTGAAACACAAATATTTGTGTTCAGCAAAGTCTCCTGAGTATAACAGTACCCCTCATGTACAGGTTTTAGGGTGTTTTCAAAAGTTACAGAGTCAAACATAAGGCTTGCGTTTCAGTTTTTTCACAATGAAATTCGCCAGATTGGTTACGTTGGCTTTGAGACCGTATAGTAGCCCAGAAATAAGAATTACCTCCATAATGGCATACCATTTGCAAAAGTAGACAACCCAAGGTATTGCAAATGGGGTATGTTCAGTCTTTTTTAGTAGCCACTTAGTCACAAACACTGGCCAAAATTGGCTTTCAAATTAGTTTTTTGCATTTTTCACACACAAACAAATATTAATGTTAACTTTGGCTAGTGTTTGTGACCAAGTGGCTACTAAAAAAGACTGGACATACCCCATTTGCAATACCTTGGGTTGTCTACTTTTGCAAATGGTATGCAATCATGGGGGTAATTCTCATTACTGGGCTACCATACAGTCTCAAAGGCAACGTAACCAAACTGGCAAATTTCAATGTGAAAAAACTGAAAAGTGTAACATGCTTTATTTGACCCTGTAACTTCCCAAAACACCATAAAACCTGTACATAGGGGGTACTGTTTTACACGTGAGACATCGCTGAATACAAATATGTGTATTTTATTGCAGTAAAAGCAAACAGTATTATGACATTCACAGTTAGAATGTCACAAAGAACTAAGAAAATTTTAAAAAATCTTATTTTCTCTCATTTTTTTATATTGTATTCATATTAAGTTATGTTCCATACCTAAATATTTGATGTTAAATGAAAGCCCTGTTTCCCCTGAATAGAGGTGAATTACGGTTGGACAGACATATAGCGCAAATGCCAGGTTTTGTTTACGTTTTTTTTGGATCACAACTTGTACATTTGGCTGCGGTATTAAGGGGTTAAGGCTATAGAAGGCCAGAAGGCCAGAAGCCAGAAGCCTGAGAAGCTCCTTAAAGCTTCTTAAAGCCCTTGAAAAAGAAAAAAAAAGAAAACCCAGAGAACGTTTATTGGGATGTATTTTTTTTCCCTTTTCTTTTTTGGGACATATAATTACTATACCTAAAACTCATTTTTAAAGCCTTTATTATTTGAGGCAGAGGGTTTATAACTTATCCAATCTATACATATACATATCTGTCCTTCTCTAACGTGCCATCTAAAACTGAATGCAAAACTGAGGGCACTTTGAGGGCACTTTGTTTTTTTG
This sequence comes from Pelobates fuscus, assembly GCF_036172605.1. NCBI lineage: Eukaryota > Metazoa > Chordata > Amphibia > Anura > Pelobatidae > Pelobates > Pelobates fuscus. Next base: position 397,741,557 of record NC_086319.1, read on the forward strand.
TTTTTTTTCCCCGTATACGCTTGCACGCGTCAAGGGAAAAGATGGCGGCAAAAAAAGGTGAGAACAAGCCTAACACTAGGAAAGACAGAGATAAAAAAGCTGAATTCAGATCCGAATCTAAAGCCGAACCAAAAGCTGATAAACGTTTGTCAAATTATTTTTTTTCACAAGAGAAAGAAAGGAGATTAAGTCAAGTGAGCTCTGTCAAGCCCAGCGAAGAAGATATGGCGAATTCAAGTCTTGTGGATATAAGCGGTCCTAACTTGAACTGTATTTCTCCTCCAGCTGATCTCCTTAATATCGATAGAGACACTTTGAATAACTGCTTCGATGCTCAAATGGAAAAGATAAAAGGTGAGATGCACCTTATCACAACTACTTTCAAAGAAGAAATAAAGAAATTGAATACTAAGATTACCTCCATTGAAGAGAAGCTGGAATGCTCGGTGCTTAAAAATAATATGATGGAAGATAAGATAAACTCCTTGGAGCAGAAAATAAATCTCTTGGAAACAAAATTGGTGGATTGGGAAGACAGGTCCCGGAGAAAAAATATCAGGATCAGAGGAATCCCGGAGAACATATCTAACCAAATGCTTTCTACTTATCTGATCGAATTTCTAAACTTTCTAGACATCCAGCTGCAGAATATTCCAATCATTTTTGAGAATGTACATAGACTGCCAAAACCAAGTAGTTTGCCAGCACATATCCCAAGAGAAGTTATAGCAAGTTTTCATTCCCTCTCCTTAAAGACTAAATTTAATCTGGCCCTAAGGATGAAACCCCTAAAGGACTCAAAATTTGAAGATCTAAAATGTTTCAATGATTTATCCTTGGCTACAAGAACTGCAAGGAAGAAATTCCTAACTTGTACACAAAAGCTTAGAGAAAATAACATAGGCTATACGTGGTTATTCCCTACAGGGCTAAAGTTCTATCACAAAGATAATTTGGAAGTCTTTAAGGAAGTGGATAAACTCCACCAATGGTTATTACTAAACATTTAGATTTGATCATCAGATTATCAGATTAAACATTTAACTGATGGAGGGGCTAGTAAGTTTATGTATTTCTTTTTTTTTTTTTTTTTCCTAAAGGTAGATTAAGGATTTTGTCTGTGAAGTATAGATAGATAAACTTTTTAAGTGTTTTTTACACAATTTTATTTTGCAAAACACGAATTACCATGGGTTAATGTAAGGCTAGGATAATGGCCCTCTTGAAGCACGATTAGATAAAATATTGCAGTGGGTTTAAACTCAACCACACGTACATTTATAATTTATATAAGGATTACACTCGATAATATAGAACTGGTAAAATTTTACTAGACATCATAGGTGATTCCACGTTACAGTGCATATCACAAATAATATATACCTATCACACATAGTTATAAGTTCACTTGTTTAAGGGGGACAGGCACTGTTAAGTAAGGCACTGTTAAGTAATGTTACTGAGTTCGCTAAGAAGACACATTTGATAAAGGATTAAGGGATGATTGTCGTTAATTTTATTGTAACGGTATAAACTAAGGCCAAGATTCCACATATATTTCTTTTTTTTTTTTTTTTTTGCCTCCTGGGTGAATAGGGGATACTTCTATTATCCTCTTTGCTGATAGATTCCAGATAGTTTATAAATGAAGCTTACGGGTTGATAACTAGATATAATCTTCTTCTGTTCCCCCCAACCGCCAGGCGGTTGAGTTTAATTGGCCTGCACCTTGGTAGGTAACGGTCAATATTGGGTAAAGGATGGCTCCTAAGGAAGGAAGGGTAGGGAGCCACTGGGGATTTAATGTTTTTTGTACGTGCTTGTTGTTTAGTTATGTTTTGGTCATATATGGTCTTTCTCATCATGAGGGTTCCACGGGAGATTGTCTAAATTTCAACTGGTATTCCAATGATAAAAGTATTAACATTAAATCTTAGGGGTTTGAATTCACCACAAAAGCGTAATATCCTCTTAAAATTTCTGAAAGATGAGTCTATTTCCATCTGTGGGCTGCAGGAAACACATTGGGAATGGAGAGGAAGGTCATGTTTAAACTCTAAAGATTATCCGTTTATTTTCTCCTCCTCCTTATATGATAAAAAAAAAGAGGAGTTGCTACCCTTATTTCTTCTAGAGTAGCGTTCAAACTTATTCATCAAATACAGGACCCAGAAGGCAGGTACCACATATTAATCTGTGAAATAAATAATAAGGTGTATACGATTGTGAACCTCTATGCACCAAATCAAGCCCCAATAAGGTTCATCCGGAAAGTGTTGGACAAAGTTGACAGAATTAGTCAGGGCATGGTAATCTATCTGGGGGATTTTAACTGCATTCTTAATCCAGAATTAGATAGGAGAAGTTTGATTAGGGACTATCACAATAAACAGCTAAAAATTTCAGCAAAATCCTTTAGTAACTTGTTAAAGAACAGGGGCCTTTTGGATCTCTGGCGTACCCTTCATCCTATGGAACATGATTTGACGTGTTTCTCACAGGCACATCAGGTATACTCTAGGATTGACTTGATAGTCTCAAATCCAAGCATCTCAAAAATGTTGAAGAAAGTCTATATTAAAAACATCTCATGGTCAGATCATAATGCGTTAATAATGATTTTAGACGATGGTTTGAAGGAAAATAGATCTAATTGGAGACTGAACGATCGTCTTCTAAATATTCCGGACTACTTAAGTCAAATTAAGTTAACTACTGATTTATTTTTTGAAGAAAATACTAAAGATGATCTATCCTTTCCCACTATTTGGTGTGCTTATAAATGTACAATTCGAGGACACCTCATTAAGCTGGGGTCTCTAGAAAAAAAAAAGAACTCCCACAATCTCGCGCACCTCTATATAGAACTAGATAAACTAGAGTATATAAATAAGAACAACCCTTCTATAGACATTATTGAAAAACTGACAACTATTAAGGATAATATCAATGACTTACTGATTTAGAAAGCAAACTTCTCATTAGAAAAACTAAGAAGATCATGGTATTACAAGGGTAATAGAGTGGATAAATTACTCTCGAATAGGTTGAAGAAGGACTCAATCAAGATGAGGGTAACTAAGACCATCCAAGAGGATAAGGTTCTCTTAGACCCATCAAAAATAGGCCAAGCTTTCCAATCATTTTACACCAAACTATATAATCTCCCGGATAGACAAGCCCCAGTAAATTTAACAGAATATTTAGAGAATTTAAAGTTGCCCAAAATATCGAATTCCCAACTGCAAAAATTGAATGAACCTATTAATTCAGAAGAAGTCATCCAAGCTAAAGCCCGGATGGCTTTAGTAATAAATTCTATAAGTCCTTGAAGGAACACTTAGTAAATAGTTTAACGGATACTTTTAATGAGTTTATGATAAAGGGTAATATCCCGCCGGAGATGCTAAAGGCTAACATAATCCCCATTCTTAAACATCAAAAATCATCAGAGTTAATAACTAACTACAGACCTATCTCGTTGCTGAATGAAGATTTAAAACTTTACTCATCAATAATGGCAAGCAGATTAAATACGATCATGATGGATATAATCCATAGGGATCAAGTGGGTTTTATTTCTAAAAGATCTTCGGTATACAACGTTAGACGTCTGATAGATGTAGTGGACTGGGCCCAGTCGAGGAAATGCCCCCTCCTGATCCTGTCTCTAGATGCAGAGAAAGCGTTTGACAGGGTCAGGTGGGATTTCCTCGACGCGGTCCTACAAGCCTTTAGTCTACTAGGGAACATAAGAAAGGCAATAATGGCCTTATATTCAACTCCCTCGGCAAAAGTCATGGGGGCTGGATTCAGCTCAGATTTTTTTCCGTTGAATAACGGGACAAGACAGGGCTGTCCGCTCTCACCTCTTCTCTATTTAATGACAATAGAATCTTTAGCAATATCAATAAGGAAAAATGAGGCAATAAAAGGCCTTAATCTTAAAGACGTCTGTATTAAATTAACAATGTACGCTGATGATGTCGTATTAACATTAACAGAGCCTTTAAACTCCGCAATAGCTCTTTTTAATTGCTTAGACGAATACTCATTATACTCTGGTTATAAACTCAATGTTAACAAATCTACTGCTTTAGCAGTGAAATTTCCTCAGGAATTGAGGGCCAGTCTTAGTCAAAGATTTGAGTTTGATTGGTCAGACTTGTCTTTTAGTTATTTAGGAATTAAAATCGCAAGAGACGTTAATAGGATTATGGAATTAAACTTTTTACCTCTCCTTAAGCTTACTGCAAAGAAATTGAAAAAATTGAAAAACTTAGAGATCTCATGGTGGGGCCGCATTAATGTAATCAAGTCATACATCATCCCAAAATGGGTTTACCTTTTTAGAATGGTGGCTTTACCGTGCCCTGACAGCTGGTTAATGTTATCTCAATCCCTTATAAATAAATTTATCTGGCTACATAAGCCCCCAAGAATAGCCCTAAGCCGTTTATCCTTAAAAGTGAAAATGGGGGGTCTGGGGATCCCTATTCTAAAGGAATACCAAAAAGCCGCGACTTTCACACATGCGGCCATCACCCAATTAAATGATAGTAAGAATGAGATCTGGTATAAACTAGAACAAGACCTTACCCCCACTGAGGGATTTTTGGAGGATCTGTCTCCGCTTTTCTGGCCCTTAAAATTAAGGACTGATCACAAGCCGAACCCCATATCACTTAGTATTGTTTTGAAAAATATTCTAAGAGAGTGGGGGAAAATTTAAAAATCCCTAGGTCTTTACAATAAGCTAATTCCCCTCCTTCCCTTAGGAAATATATCACATTATATGCTCAACTTCAACTCAAAAAGCTGGATCGAGAAGGGGATACATAAATTTCAAGATCTAATAGTAACGGGCGGATGGACTTTCAGACTTTAAAACAATTATATAAAATAGATAATAAGGAGATCTTTAATTACCTTAGGTTAAAAGGTTTTTGCAATCAATATGTTAATTTAGAAAACTCTAATCGATTGAAAGATTTAAGCAATATCCTCAACAGAGATTCTCCCAAAAAATTATTGTCTATGGGATTAAGCCTAATGCAAAAAGACCTAGATAAACCTTTGGAACCCATAATAAACTCCTGGCAAAAAGACCTGGATATTCAGATTACTTGTAAACAATGGAGAGAAGCTCTAAACTTGGTTTATAAATATATTCATTGTCTTAACCTGGCAGAATGTCAATTCAAAGTTGTAAACAGATGGTATATGGTACCTAGCAAAATTAAGAAGTTTAACACTTCAGGTGACTCCATATGCTGGAGATGTAATCTGGTCTGTGGCAACTATTTACATATATGGTGGAATTGTGGCTATATACAGAAGTTCTGGAAAATGATCCTGGCTAAGATAAAACATATCACCACGATTCAATTAGCCCCTGTACCACAACTGTGTCTTTTACAATTAGATATCCGCCAGGCTAGTCACAATTCACTTCCGCTCATTTTACATATTCTTTTAGCGGCCAAATTATCTATCGCAAGGTATTGGAAAATGGCGTTAGTGCCATCCTGGTCGATAGTTAAAGAACAAATTAAATACCAATTAAAAATGGAAGCTGGGTTAAATAGAAAATATCAAGAGCGATATAACTCCTGGCTTGGGAGGCTAGATGCTTGCTGGTGATTTATAGATACTCTTCTGAAATACTTTGGGTTCATGATCGAGACCGATATTTCCATTAAGTATGACCTGATATGACCAATTGGTGTTTTGTTTTTGTCTTCTGTTTTTCTTTTTTTTTTTTTTTTGTATGTTTTTGTCTGTGGGGGTGTTTACAGTGGGAATTTTAGATAAATTTGGATGTGTTCAGAACAATATTGTTATTCCGTCTTCTTATATGCAATAGGAACTCGATTGTTAGTTTGGCCCACTGTTTGCTATGTGATGTTTTTTACTATTTTTGTGAACAATGTTGATCTTGTAAAAAAAAGAAAAAAAAAAAAGGAAAAAGGAGTTGATCTCCGAATAAAGATTATAAATAAAAAAAAAAACAAAAAAAAACAATGTGGAGGGGGACCTATTAACCTCCCCCCGGCCCCCACCCCTGTGCGGCGGGTGGGGGCCCTACATAAGAATGAAGGGGGACCTACTGTCCTCCATCCATAGCCCCTACCCCTGAGCGGTGGGTGGGGGCCCTAAATAAGAATGAGGGGGGAACCTACTGTCCTCCCCCCCTCGGCCCCCACCCCTGAGTGGTGGGCGGGGACCCTAAATAAGAATGAGGGGGGACCTACTGTCCTCCCCCCCGGACCCCACCCCTGAGCAGTGGGTGGGGGCCCTAAATAAGAATAAGGGGGGGACCTACTGTCCTCACCCCTGGCCCCCACCCCTGCGCGGTGGATGGGGGCCCAACATAACAATGAGTGGCGGGTGGGGACCCTAACTAACAATGAGGGGGGACCTACTGTCCTCCCCCCAGCCCATACCCCTGAGCGATGGGTGGGCGCCCTAAATAAGAATGAGGGGGGGACCTACTGTCCTCACCCCCGGCCCCCACCCCTGAGCGGTGGGTGGGGGCCCTATATAACAATGTGGAGGGGGACCTATTAACCTCCCCCCGGCCCCCACCCCTGTGCGGCGGGTTGGGGCCCTACATAAGAATGAGGGGGGACCTACTGTCCTCCATCCATAGCCCCTACCCCTGAGCGGTGGGTGGGGGCCCTAAATAAGAATGAGGGGGGAACCTACTGTCCTCCCCCTCCCGGCCCCCACCCCTGAGCAATGGGTGGGGGCCCTAAATAAGATTTTGGGGGATCTACTGTCCTCCCCCCTGCCCCCACCCCTGAGCGGTGGGTGGGGGCCCTAAATAAGAATGAAGGGGGGACCTACTGTCCTCACCCCCAGCCCCCACATCTGCATGGCAGGTGGGGGCCCTACATAACAATGAGGGGGGACCTACTGTGCTCCCCCCAGCCCCCACCCCTGCGTGGTGGGTGGGGGCCCTCAATAACAATGAGGGGGGACCTACTGTCCTCCCCCCGGCCCCTACCACTGAGCGGTGGGTGGGGGCCCTAAATAAGAATGAGGGGGGACCTACTATCCTCCCCCCGGCCCCCACCCCTGAGTGGTTAGTGGGGGACCTAAATAAGAATGAGGGGGGACCTACTGTCCTTCCCCTCGGCCCCCACCCCTGAGCGGTGGGTGGGGGCCCTAAATAAGAATGAGGGGGGCCCTACTGTCCTCACCCCTGGCCCCCACCCTTGCGCGGCAGGTGGGTGCCCTACATAACAATGAGGGGGGGAACCTACTGTCCTCCCCCACGGCCCCTACCCCTGAGTGGTGGGTGGGGGCCCTAAATAAGAATGAGGGGGGACCTACTGTGCTCCCCCCGGCCCCCACCCCTGTGTGGCGGGTGGGGGCCCTAACTAACAATGAGTGGGGACTTACTGTCCTCCCCCCCTGCCCCTACCCCTGAGCGATGGGTGGGGGCCCTAAATAAGAATGAGGGGGGACCTAATGTCCTCACCCCCCAGCCCCCACCCCTGAGCGGTGGGTGGGGGCCCTATATAACAATGTGGAGGGAGACCTATTAACCTCCCCTCGGCCCCCACCCCTGTGTGGTGGGTGGGGGCCCTACATAACAATGAGGGTGGGACCTACTGTCCTCCATCCCCAGCCCCTACCCCTGAGCGGTGGGTGGGGGCCCTAAATAAATATGTGGGGGGAACCTAGTGTCCTCCCCCTCCCAGCACCCACCCCTGAGCTATGGGTGGGGGCCCTAAATAAGATTGAGGGGGGACCTACTGTCCTCCCACCTGCCCCCACTCCTGAGCGGTGGGTGGGGGCCCTAAATAAGAATGAAGGGGGGAACCTACTGTCCTCACCCCCAGCCCCCACCCCTGCGTGGCAGGTGGGGGCCCTACATAACAATGAGGGGGGACCTACTGTCCTCCCCCCGTCCCCTACCCCTGAGCGGTGGGTGGGGGCCCTAAATAAGAATGAAGGGGGGGACCTACTGTCCTCACCCCCAGCCCCCACCCCTGCGTGGCAGGTGGGGCCCTAACTAACAATGAGGGGGGGACCTATTGTCCTCCCCCCGTCCCCTACCCCTGGGCGGTGTGTGGGGGCCCTAAATAAGAATGAGGGGGGACCTACTTTTCCCCCCCAGCCCCCACCCCTGAGCGGTTGGTGGGGGACCTAAATAAGAATGAGGTGGGGATCTACTGTCCTCCCACCCGGCCCCCACCCCTGAGCAGTGGGTGGGGGCCCTAAATTTAGAATAGGGGGGACCTATTGTCCTCTCCCCGGCCCCCAACCTGGAGCGGTGGGTGGGGGCACTAAAGGTAGAATAAGGGGGGACCTATTGTCCTCCCCCCTTGCCCCCACCCCAGGGCGGTCTAAATAAAAATGTAACCCTCCATCGCCCAAAAAATAACCCCTACCTACCCCCCTCATTCTAAAAAAAATAAGGGGGGACCCTTATCTAAATACCTGTAAAAAACAAAACAAAAAAAACTTACCATTTGATGTCTTCTTTCATCTAAAATCTTATTTTTTTCAGCCCCAAAAAAGGCAAATAAAAATCCATAATAACCAACGCCAAAAAAAAAAATGAGTGCAAAAAAAAATTCAATTTCCACCAATGGAGGACTCCGCGCAGTCTTAGCTCTGCAGGGTGGGGCAAAGCTTATAAAGCCTTGCCCGCCCTGCAATTAGGCTCAGAGCACTCTGATTGGTGGGTTTAAGTCATCCAATAAGAGTGCTGTGACAGGTAAATGAAGTGTCAGGATCGTGACAGGGATCCAACACGCAGAATGCAAACAGGAGTAGGTACGTATACCGGACCTTAGGATGGCCGGACTAATGTATGGAATAGACAAAGAATGGTCAGAGACAAGCAGAGGTCGAGGGAACGAGAGGACAGGTAAGCGAGAGTCAAGCCGAGTCTAAGGGTAAGAGAGGGAAACAGGGTCGAAATACTGAGCCGAATCAATACCCAAATAACCAAGAGAAATAGGAGCACTGAGTGACCAGACAAGCTAGAACCACGACAGGACAATGAATCATTGCAAATGAGTCTTTTTTATACCTTGGCTCCTTAATTGGTGACCACGCCCCCAAAATGTCCTGATTTGCGGTTTCTTGCGGGTCGTGACGTCATTGACGTCATGACGTCGGCTATTGAGCGCCGCATCATAAAAGGAGGCGGAGCTATCGTGTCTGGCGTGTAAACGTCCGGAAAGGCCGAAACGATCGGGTGTGCAAGCCCCCTTCTGAGGAACCACTTCCAGATGTCTGACCTCTTCTGAGGTAGACACCACAGGTACCATGACATGAAGAGACTGACAGTCTCTACATTTACATGTCACAGCACTCTGATTGGTTAGCTTGAAATCCACCAATCAGAGTGATCTGTGTCATTTTACACAGCGAGGGAAAGTTCTTTGGAATTTTCCCATGTTGTGTAATTTGACTCATAACAACACTCTGATTGGTGGATTGAAAGTAACCAATCAGAGAGTTATGAGTCAAATTGCAGTGCTCTGAGCCTAATTGCAGGGCGGGGCAAGGCTTTATAAGCCTGTCCCCACCCTGCAGAGCTCTGTCTGCCCTCCATGGGTGAAAATGTTTTTTTTTTTTTTGCTCTCTTTTTTTTTTTTTTTAAGTGCGTCGGTTACTATGGATTTTTATTTGGCCTTTTTTGGGGGGCTGAAAAAATAAGATTTTAGAAGAAAGAAGACATCAAATGGTAAGTTTATTTATTTTATTTTTTTACAGGTATTTAGATAAGTGTCCTCTCTCATTATTATTAGGACAAGGGGGGTAGGAAGGGGTTATTTTTTGGGGGGAGATGGTGATGGGGTGTTACATTATTTAGGGCCCCCAGCCACCGCCCAGGGGTGGGGGCCAGGGGGAGGACAATAGGTTCCCCCCTCTAATTGGTATTTAGGGCCCCCACCGCGCAGGGGTGGGGGCCGGAGGGAGGACATTAGGTCCCCCCCAATTTTTATTCAGGGCCTCTACCCATCGCTCACGGGTGGGTGCTGGGGGAGGGACATTAGGTCCCCCCTAATTGGTATTTAGGACCCCCACCCACCGCGCAGGGGTAGGGCCTGGGGGGGGAGGACAGTAGGTGCCCCCCCCCAAATTGTTATTTAGGGCCTCCACCCACCGCGCAGGGGTGGGGGCCAGGGGGAGTACAGTAGGTCCCTCCATTGTTATTTGGGGCCCCCACCTACCGCGCAGGGGTGGCGGCTAAGAGGGAGGACAGTAGGTCCCCCCTCATTGTTATTTAGGGTCCCCACCCACCGTCCTACTTTTACCCCCATTTTACTTCCTTTTGTAGCCCTCTAGCCCTTTCCAGGACTTTTTAAGAGGCATTTTAGTGCCCAAAAGTGCGAGTCTTCTTGACATCAATGGGGTTCAGGTTCGGGGTCAAGTTCGGGGTCAAGTTCGAGACGAACTCAAACTATTTGACGAAGTTCGGCCAAACTTGGCAAACCTGAACATCCAGGTGTCCGCTCAACTATACTGATGAGCAGACAGATTGTTGATCTGTGTGTGGTGGAGCTCAGCATGTTTGGTCAGTTCTGTAGAGGAGATAACATAGGTGTTGACTGATTGCTCTAGCTTTTGATCATGCAGCTATTTTTTATATATGTTAGAGACATTATGACCCATGCATCACAGCCTTGGAAGTCTCCAATAGAAACTTGGGATTATCACAGAGCGTCATGTAATCAATTATTTGATTCACACAGAGCTTGCAAGGATTTCTTGTTAACTAGATAGGAGGGGATCCTCCAGTGCTGTATATAGGATGTAACTGATGTCAGAGACAATGTTATGGTTATAAGAAAATTATTGGAATGTGAAATGGTCCCTATCAAGCTCTTGAGAACCATGGGTAGAAGGAAAGAGATAGATGACCGAGAACATATCCATATTGAAAAGCATATCTCGCAACCTGGAGAGGAAAGTAAAATTGTCCCCTATTGCTAGTCCTCTATGTTAACATCATCCCCTACTATCAATCAATCAATAGGAAATTGTGACAGAAAAGTTAATAATTCGCACATGGATTATTGGACAAATTATTAGCATGTACACTGACAGTACAATACAACATGTATCAGAGCACTCAGTTTATATTGCCCTACTGTGTCAACTGTGAAATCCTGGACCTCAAATTGAAGTGAATGAGGAGTAAATGAGTTGTTTTGTTTCATGATTCAGAGTTCCATCCACGATGCCAAATGAAAGGTTATTGATGGGTTTTTTCACAGCCACAAAATGTTAATTGTATTCACAGATCAAATGAGAAGTGACCAACAAAGCAAAAAAAGCAAACAAACAAAAAACTATCTATATTTATATTTTATATATGTAATAAATATTTAAAAGATAAATATATAATGAAATAATGTTTTACCACACCACCTTTTTCCCTCTATTGGTTACTTCTTCTCATTTGATCTGTAAATCAAATGACATGAAAATACATCTATCTGTGTACTGCAAAATGTGTTTAGATTATCTATATATTTTGCACTACATTGATAAGTGCATTTCTGTGCCATTTTGATGTGTCAGAATAGTTTGTCGTGAAATGATCACACAAATAAAATTCATAGGAACCAAAACACCACTTGGGCGAAACCCTAATCACCTGAAACATCGATTCGACATACCGAATTATTTTGGTTTGCACCAGTCTGGTTATTATAATCCAATTTACATCCATTGGGATTTTTAAGTAGTAGATGAATCAACAGACCTCTCTATGCGGACCTCTCAAATTCCTATTGAGAATTTTATGCAGACTTTAATACACACTTTGAGTTTGTTTTTTTAAAATACCCCATATGTGGCTAATAAACTCATTTTTTTTATCCCTCTTAATTCCTTGTTGTTTAACTCAGTTGGTTTTGTAATTTTATTTGAGCAGTAGAGTGTTCATTTAAATTGACTGGACCACTGCACCCAAGCCACGTCATTTAGATAAAGTGACCTGGGTGGCTTTAATGGTAATTTAACAGTATATAAATTGACTTTCGCTTCTGTGTGACCCCAACCAATCTTAGACATGCAGAGACATGTAGGTACTGTGTATTTATCATTATGCCCAGAAAAGGATGAAAAGCTCAATGGGTCTGAGATAGGTTACCAGTTTGGGGCCCACTCTTCTTTCTTTGCATAGGGATGGTGAATGGGGCAAGCAAGTTCATGGGTTCAATGCCCCTATTTAACACATGGACCCTATGCGGCTGCCCAAGGTCAACTTATATCTTTTTCTGGTCTTGGCTAATACAAATATTCTCCTCTATTCAGATCATCTCCATAACAAAAATGAAATATAAAAATAAAATACATTATAAAATATATATACTTATATTTATTTCTGTGAAATTCGATTTTTTTTATTAATATATGAAATTGATGCATTTTTTTTTTCATTTTAAGAAATGTGATGATTTTCAATAATTGCAGAGAGCATGACTAATTAACATCAGAGTGGTAAGTATCTGTCCCATATCTGGGAATAAGAAATCCCCAGATTATTTAAATTACCTCAGGGCGTCCGTCGCAAAACTAGACTTGTGAGAGTTAATATTCTCAAATGTACAATCCCTTCTCATGCTGAGAAATAATTACCAGTTATCCACAAACAGTACTGGACATGTCTGAGGATATAAAATGAGGATTCACTCTTTGTATGACTCAGATCCAGACAGAATGAGGTGAGTGCAACCTTAGATCAAATGCAGAACTGTGTTAGTGGTACACTTTTCCTAAATATTACAGAGAGAGAGGGGGAGAGAGAGAGACTATATCAGCGTAGAACTGAAAAATATATTTTTTTACACAAATCTTTTAAATTTTACGACTGCTTTTATTGTGATTAGAAAATCTACTCCTAATACAGCTTCCTCTGATTGATAGTGATTTCAAGATATCTGTGAGTTAGAGATGTTAATGGTTAAACAATGTGATTTATGAGATAAATTTAGAATTATGGAGAATTAATAAAGCAAAACATATTTGTGTTTGTAAAATAGACGTATTTAAAACATAACAGAGTAGGAGAATATATTTTTTTTATGTTTGACTGTTTTGTCCTTCACAGACAGTTTTTTATTGATTTTTAATTTGTGAAAACTGTTAGGGAAAATCTGATATATAGGCGCATCTCCAGCAGAAGTTAGTGAAAAAAGGAAAAGTGAGTGCCCTTAAAAAGTAACTTTTATTAATAATCTTCCAGGTTAACATAGGTCATAGTAGAAATCTAAATAAATAAATAAACTAAAGTATATACAAAAATATATGGAGTGAACATGATAATTACCGAGAGTATATAATCGTAATGAGGTTCTATTCAAAGGTTTTCAGAAACCTTCAGCCAGTAATGCCTGCAAAACAAAGTTTTGCAATACACATGAGCTATGTATATTGAAGTCACTGCATTGTGGCAAGTCTGTTGTCTAGATATAAAGTAACACAGCTGTAGCATAACAAGGTAAACATCTTGTAACAATTCTCAAAATAGAGCTAGGTAAGTAACAAACCTTGTGCTATGTGAAGTTATCACTTCGCATGGACTATATACGGTATTAACTCTGTATTGTAGCCGGTATGTTTGTTCACTCCATATATTTTTGTATATACTTTAGTTTATTTATTTATTTAGATTTCTACTATGACCTATTTTAACCTGGAAGATTATTAATAAAAGTTACTTTTTAAGGGCACTCACTTTTCCTCTTTTCACTAACTTCTTTAGTTTCTGGGTTAACCCCTATATGAGTACCCTTTAAGCTTCCTCTTTCCTGCATTATTTTTCATCTCCAGCAGATACACATTCCTGGAGGGGGTCAGTTACTACCCACACACATGGTTTACACAGTTCTACCAATGCACCTCTAGACCAGGAATTTATTTTTTTGACCGTACATTTGACAGACCAGTTTAAATAAATTGATTAAATGCTGCTTGGTTAAATGCATTTTACAATGTGCCTGGTCCCCCTTTCTATTTATTACTTATTTATTATTTATTTATTTATTTATTTATTTATTTATTTATTATGTATTATTGTAATAAACTGTGACTCCTCTGGTCTTGATACTGGAGAGGGTTCAGGTGGTACAATAATATCCTGTGATATTTCAATTTGAGACTAATATCAATGTTTTGACGCAGCTAAGATGTGTGAGTCTCTGTGAGAATCAGGTACGTCATGCTGATTGATTATAACCAACTTCTTAAGTTGGAAGCTGGTTAACGTTGTTTACAGGTTTTCTAGTTACCTTCCTGGAAACCAACAAGTCCAAGTTAAAAAAAAGTTAATAAAAAGGTATGCAGCATTAATATCTACATAATTGTTTAATGTACTCTTTTCTAATATAGAAACTGCTAAGCAGACGAAAAACCCACTACATACAAAATAGTTCCCAATTATTGTATGCTTTAAGAGTGCTTCATTTCAGCCCCGAATGTTTTGACCTTGGACTTTTCATGGAGGCTGCCATATTGCTCTCATAAGGAGTAGGCAAACTGGAACCTTAACCTACTAAATCTTTTCTTCACTTGTAATTCTGGCCTCCTCAGACATAACTTTGTAACTTTGTAGTTTGTAATATACTGAACTACAAATGACAATAAAGAGTTTCACATTTAAGTCTATGCAGGCAAAACATGATGTTGGGATCTTGAAAATAAAAGCATAGAGCATCAAACTCAAGCTATTAACTATAAGAAAGGCTGGACAATGTTTGGCCAGAAAGTGGGCAACAAAGTGGTATATTTTGATGTCTGATATTCCCAAGATATAGGAGAGGTTATATGTGCTTAAAAATATCAGAGTTTAACATGCCTTTTATTTTTTTTGTCATATTCCATATGCCACAATATTAACTGAGCTTTAAGGGAAACTGTCACAACACAGGACTTTTAATAATATGTTTACTTATCTCTATTTATTTAACAATATTTATTTTCGAGAAATTAAAAATAAAATGAAATATAAAAATTCACACCTTTTTGTTCTCTAACCGGGCGTCTCCATCTTATCTCCCTGTCAATCATTCTTATAAGTTTAGTCTTTTACAACTAATGGACAGCATAAAAAAAGTATAGGGGGGATACATTAATATGCCTTACATTGCGTGAATTGAATTGTGATAGAATTAGCAAAATCTTTCATATGAATTTAAAAGAAAAACAAGTTTTTCATTAAAACAAAATAAATGAACACACAGTATAGTTGATTTGCAGTGATTTGTTTGATAATGTAATTTTATGAAGTTAAAAGTATGTAACACAAATTGAATATCCTTTTTTTTGGTTTTCTCTCCTTCTCTCCAAGGCTTTATTAAAACCTAACATATTTTGAGACTATTTTCCGATTCCATTGCCTGTTCTAGAAAGCGTTTAAATGATCTTGACTGAAGTCTTGAAGGCGATGTGGATATTTTTCACGTTCTGTGTTCTACAGTTAGTTAATTCCACTGACCAGGGATGCAGATTACCCAGCACTGAACTTACAGGCATGTCAAGTCCTGGAGATATTATCATTGGTGGAGTGTTGCCTATTCATGTGGACAAAATATATCCTAAAATTACCTACAAAGAGAAACCACCTCCTGCTCTCTGTACAGAGTGAGATCATTTTTATTGCACAAAATTTGTTCATGCCTGATGATGTTCTTTGGTAAATCTCAGGATTCATAGTTAGCCACAAAGATGTTAGCATAACTTGGTGCGAACCTGGTGCCCATGGCGCCAGTTTCACTATGTATATATTTCCTTTTGTTTCCATACATGTCTAATTGGAATATATGTATGGCAATTAGTGATGTCGCGAACATAAAATTTTCCGTTCGCGAATGACAAACGCGAACTTCCGCAAATGTTTGCGAACGGGCGAACCGGGCGAAACGCCATAGACTTCAATAGGCAGGCAAATTTTAAAACCCACAGGGACTCTTTCTGGCCACAATAGTGATGGAAAAGTTGTTTCAAGGGGACTAACACCTGGACTGTGGCATGCCGGAGGGGGATCCATGGCAAAACTCCCATGGAAAATTACATGGTTGATGCAGAGTCTGGTTTTAATCCATAAAGGGCATAAATCACCTAACATTCCTAAATTGTTTGGAATAACGTGCTTTAAAACATCGGGTATGATGTTGTATCGATCAGGTAGTGTAAGGGTTACGCCCGCTTCATAGTGATAGACCAAACTCCCCGTTTAACGCACCGCAAACAACCGCAAACAGTCCATTTGCACAACCGCAAACTTCCCATTTGCACAAGGTTGGATACCAAGCTAGCCATGTCCCATTCTTTGTCCTCACTGATGTCATTGAAGATCTCTTCCTCCACCCAGCCACGTACAACACCAAGGGTCCCCGAAAGGTGACAACAAGCCCCCTGTATTTTTTTTTTTTTAAATGTACACTACTGTTACACCAGATATGAGTTGCACTGGTGTGACACTGTGCCCTGGCAGGCCCTGAAACGCACACGTGTGAAGGAAACTGACTGCTATTATACTACAGTCAAATTTTTTTTTTTTTAATGCAAGCTATTGTGACACCAGATATGAGTGGTGGCACTGGGCAAGTGGGCACAGTATACGCTGTGAGCCTGACACGCTGGCAGGCAGGCAACTGCAATTAGATTACACTAAAAAAAAGCAGACTGATGTTCTAGCCCTTAAAAGGGCTTTTTGGGGTGCTGTCCTTACAGCAGAGATCAGATGAGTCCTTCAGGACTGTAGTGGACACTGAATACACTAGCCTAACTATTGATTTCCCTATTAAATCAGCAGCAGCTACACTGTCCCTCCTCTCACTAAGAATGCAGCTTCCGGGGGCGGGGCCTAGCTGTAATGGAGGAAAGACGCACTTTGTGTGAGCTCCCTCAATATCTCACTTTAAGCAGGTATCAACAAGCGAATTTCACCCCAGAAGGGGATGACCCAGCAATGTTGCTCCTACCTGACCGACCCGACATGCAACTTGACAGAGTCTTACTTACCTCCGCGTGGCAAGTGTGGCCTGGTGCTCACCGGGCAGGAGAGGCGGCCAATCTCCCGATCCTGGGATGCCCAGGAGCAGCTACTTCCCGGCAGGAGCTCCATTACCCACCCCCCTCGGACCGGTGGGGGTTATCCCGGTCCACCCATGTGAGGCTGTCTGGAGCTAATGGACGCACAGAGCACAGCCGCCCAGGTTGACATACTCATCTGCGACTCTCCCAATATGGCGGCAGCCGCGTATCCTCCTGGTACCAGCAAAGCATGGCAGGATATTAAGTCTAAGCTGGACAGACTCTTTAATCAATTTTGGAAGCAAATAACAAGCAGGAAGCCCCAACAAGCTCCACCACAGCCCCAACAAGCTCCACCACAGCTAAGTGAAGCAGTCCCCATTAAAATCCACCAACACAAAAGGCGTCGAAGACGGGACCGGAGGCACAAACAGAAATGCAGAGCCTGCCCCACGTCAAGCACTCGCCTCCACCATAAGCCACCACAATCCCGCACCGGACGTGAGGCACCACCGGGACAGATCCGACCACCCGACAAAACAAGCTTCCACCACCTCAAGCCGTGAACCCAGCACTCAGCCAGAGACTTGCATTTGTTGTTCCAGGTATCAAGGACTCACAGGGTCTGCAACTGGCGCCCAGAAGGGATCGGATGAGCACAAGCAGTAAACAGCAGCCTGCCAAGCATGTCCCACTATAGCCGATCCTCCACACCATGCCTTTGATCACATGAACTGCTCTCTGCACATTAACTAATCGTAAAGTAGCAAGCGTTTAAACATGTCATTATTTCACCTCCTAAAGAGTTTATTGTCGTAGTTCCTTACATGACTTTACCTTAAACGTTCATGTATTATGTTATTCACTAGTCTCATCACATGGGGCGACTCACACTTGATTTATAACTAGTGGTGGAGCTGCTGATATAAATACACAGTTGATAACGTGCAAGCTACACCCTAAACATGACAGCCATCTTTCACAACAATGTACTGCTATATACTCATACCCTCAGTGCAACTAGCCATGATATACGCACGTTCAGCCTAGCATGCTCAAATATAACACACTTCTGTCTTAAAAAAAAAAAAAAAGAATGCAGCTTCTGAATGAATCTAAAATGGATGCTGTCCAGGAGGTGGGAGGGCCTGGGAGGGAGGGTCTGCTGCTGATTGGCTGGAATGTGTCTGCTGACTGTGAGGTACAGGGTCAAAGTTTACTCAATGATGACGAATAGGGGGCGGACCTAACATCGCATATGTTCGCCATCCGTGGCGAACGCAAACAAGCTATGTTCGCCAGGAACTATTCGCCAGCGAACCGTTCGGGACATCACTAATGGTAATTATACACACACGTTTGTGACTGTGAGCCCCCAACGGTATAAGTTTTTAACTATACTATTTGTCTATTTGGGTCTTTCTGGGATTTGGGAGTGATCCCCTATTCGAGTGGCTAGCCTGCACAGTTTTGCACTTTATACCACATACCGCTCTTGTAAACATGATATGCACCTTTCCTCACGTAGTGCTGCAAGGAGTAGATTTGAACAGAGTAAGGTGGCAAATGAGTAATGTGCTATTTTATAGAAAATATAGTTGATGCTGTGATCACAAGGGCAAGAGAATTGGTAGGATTGAGCATAGATTTTCAAATTGAAATGCTTTTAATTGAAAAACATTAAAAGCATCAGTATAAAGTAGTAAAATGCAAATCAATTTTTTTTTAACTTTTTGTTTCTTCCCAAAGTGTATATTGTCAAGTGATCCTAAAATCTGTATGTTGCTCCCTTTTTACTCGCACAGGTTCAGAGTTGAGAACTATCAGGGCATCCAGGCAATAAGATTTGCTGTTGATGAAATCAACCAGGATCCAAACATTTTACCCAACATCACCCTGGGCTTTGACATCCATGATTCCTGTACAGTTCTGCAAAGGGTTGTGACGGGCACTTTACAAGCCTGGCAGGCTTGGGGCAACCTGTACAGATGCCAACAAGATGTTCCTTTGGCAGCTCTTATTGGTCACTCTGTCTCAACTTACTCTATGCAGATAGCTCATATTTTAGGATTGTACCGATACCCACAGGTAAGATTGAATTAACTGTTCATGGTGCTCAAATAACAAGTGAAACATGAAATCTTATTTTCTTAGCAGAGCTCACGTTACACTAATTATTACAGCGACCTTGTGAGTACACAAGGTTGTAAATCTCGATGTTCTCATGGTATACTCACTCAGAATCTAGATGTACTGTTCATTTAAGAGTAGAAAATATCACAGGAAAAAGCAAGATTAACTGCTCCTTCATCTTTCTCAAATAGATAGAGGCAAAGATGTGGGCTGTTGCTAAACTTTCTCAAGTCGTGTATTTATAATATATTTTTTGTGTAAAAGGGAAGTACTTTTATCAAGTGATCTGCTATTTAGAGTAGTTTCAGTGCTGTGATGAAATAAAATGTTTTTTTTTTTTTTATTTTGTTATTATTATGTTACGATCACATCATCCGTACAAAAAGAAACTGTACAGAAATAGGACGCCACTTATCACAAGAATGTATAGTGAGTATATTTACCCTCTAATAGATGGGCATGGAATGTTCACATAAAAGGAGATAAAACAGAGAACATCATAGTGTAACCTTTAATAAAAAAGTGGTAAAACAAATAAATTCAAAACACTCACAAACGGTGTGGCACAATTGAAAGACATTCAATATGTGCTAAAAAGCTGGTGCCTCAAATAGGCTGAGTCCACAGGTCTAGCAGTCCGTAGTGATGGTCTATGTAGAAATGCAGATGGATGGAAATGGACCGGAGTATTCACCACCAGATTCACCACAATAGTGATGGAAAAGTTGTTTCAAGGGGACTAACACCTGGACTGTGGCATGCCGGAGGGGGATCCATGGCAAAACTCCCATGGAAAATTACATGGTTGATGCAGAGTCTGGTTTTAATCCATAAAGGGCATAAATCACCTAACATTCCTAAATTGTTTGGAATAACGTGCTTTAAAACATCGGGTATGATGTTGTATCGATCAGGTAGTGTAAGGGTTACGCCCGCTTCATAGTGATAGACCAAACTCCCCGTTTAACGCACCGCAAACAACCGCAAACAGTCCATTTGCACAACCGCAAACTTCCCATTTGCACAAGGTTGGATACCAAGCTAGCCATGTCCCATTCTTTGTCCTCACTGATGTCATTGAAGATCTCTTCCTCCACCCAGCCACGTACAACACCAAGGGTCCCCGAAAGGTGACAACAAGCCCCCTGTATTTTTTTTTTTTAAATGTACACTACTGTTACACCAGATATGAGTTGCACTGGTGTGACACTGTGCCCTGGCAGGCCCTGAAACGCACACGTGTGAAGGAAACTGACTGCTATTATACTACAGTCAAATTTTTTTTTTTTTAATGCAAGCTATTGTGACACCAGATATGAGTGGTGGCACTGGGCAAGTGGGCACAGTATACGCTGTGAGCCTGACACGCTGGCAGGCAGGCAACTGCAATTAGATTACACTAAAAAAAAGCAGACTGATGTTCTAGCCCTTAAAAGGGCTTTTTGGGGTGCTGTCCTTACAGCAGAGATCAGATGAGTCCTTCAGGACTGTAGTGGACACTGAATACACTAGCCTAACTATTGATTTCCCTATTAAATCAGCAGCAGCTACACTGTCCCTCCTCTCACTAAGAATGCAGCTTCCGGGGGCGGGGCCTAGCTGTAATGGAGGAAAGACGCACTTTGTGTGAGCTCCCTCAATATCTCACTTTAAGCAGGTATCAACAAGCGAATTTCACCCCAGAAGGGGATGACCCAGCAATGTTGCTCCTACCTGACCGACCCGACATGCAACTTGACAGAGTCTTACTTACCTCCGCGTGGCAAGTGTGGCCTGGTGCTCACCGGGCAGGAGAGGCGGCCAATCTCCCGATCCTGGGATGCCCAGGAGCAGCTACTTCCCGGCAGGAGCTCCATTACCCACCCCCCTCGGACCGGTGGGGGTTATCCCGGTCCACCCATGTGAGGCTGTCTGGAGCTAATGGACGCACAGAGCACAGCCGCCCAGGTTGACATACTCATCTGCGACTCTCCCAATATGGCGGCAGCCGCGTATCCTCCTGGTACCAGCAAAGCATGGCAGGATATTAAGTCTAAGCTGGACAGACTCTTTAATCAATTTTGGAAGCAAATAACAAGCAGGAAGCCCCAACAAGCTCCACCACAGCCCCAACAAGCTCCACCACAGCTAAGTGAAGCAGTCCCCATTAAAATCCACCAACACAAAAGGCGTCGAAGACGGGACCGGAGGCACAAACAGAAATGCAGAGCCTGCCCCACGTCAAGCACTCGCCTCCACCATAAGCCACCACAATCCCGCACCGGACGTGAGGCACCACCGGGACAGATCCGACCACCCGACAAAACAAGCTTCCACCACCTCAAGCCGTGAACCCAGCACTCAGCCAGAGACTTGCATTTGTTGTTCCAGGTATCAAGGACTCACAGGGTCTGCAACTGGCGCCCAGAAGGGATCGGATGAGCACAAGCAGTAAACAGCAGCCTGCCAAGCATGTCCCACTATAGCCGATCCTCCACACCATGCCTTTGATCACATGAACTGCTCTCTGCACATTAACTAATCGTAAAGTAGCAAGCGTTTAAACATGTCATTATTTCACCTCCTAAAGAGTTTATTGTCGTAGTTCCTTACATGACTTTACCTTAAACGTTCATGTATTATGTTATTCACTAGTCTCATCACATGGGGCGACTCACACTTGATTTATAACTAGTGGTGGAGCTGCTGATATAAATACACA
This sequence comes from Pelobates fuscus, assembly GCF_036172605.1. Lineage (NCBI taxonomy): Eukaryota > Metazoa > Chordata > Amphibia > Anura > Pelobatidae > Pelobates > Pelobates fuscus. The sequence continues at coordinate 397,763,404 of NC_086319.1, forward strand.
GTTGATAACGTGCAAGCTACACCCTAAACATGACAGCCATCTTTCACAACAATGTACTGCTATATACTCATACCCTCAGTGCAACTAGCCATGATATACGCACGTTCAGCCTAGCATGCTCAAATATAACACACTTCTGTCTTAAAAAAAAAAAAAAAAGAATGCAGCTTCTGAATGAATCTAAAATGGATGCTGTCCAGGAGGTGGGAGGGCCTGGGAGGGAGGGTCTGCTGCTGATTGGCTGGAATGTGTCTGCTGACTGTGAGGTACAGGGTCAAAGTTTACTCAATGATGACGAATAGGGGGCGGACCTAACATCGCATATGTTCGCCATCCGTGGCGAACGCAAACAAGCTATGTTCGCCAGGAACTATTCGCCAGCGAACCGTTCGGGACATCACTAATGGTAATTATACACACACGTTTGTGACTGTGAGCCCCCAACGGTATAAGTTTTTAACTATACTATTTGTCTATTTGGGTCTTTCTGGGATTTGGGAGTGATCCCCTATTCGAGTGGCTAGCCTGCACAGTTTTGCACTTTATACCACATACCGCTCTTGTAAACATGATATGCACCTTTCCTCATGTAGTGCTGCAAGGAGTAGATTTGAACAGAGTAAGGTGGCAAATGAGTAATGTGCTATTTTATAGAAAAGATAGTTGATGCTGTGATCACAAGGGCAAGAGAATTGGTAGGATTGAGCATAGATTTTCAAATTGAAATGCTTTTAATTGAAAAACATTAAAAGCATCAGTATAAAGTAGTAAAATGCAAATCAATTTTTTTTTAACTTTTTGTTTCTTCCCAAAGTGTATATTGTCAAGTGATCCTAAAATCTGTATGTTGCTCCCTTTTTACTCGCACAGGTTCAGAGTTGAGAACTATCAGGGCATCCAGGCAATAAGATTTGCTGTTGATGAAATCAACCAGGATCCAAACATTTTACCCAACATCACCCTGGGCTTTGACATCCATGATTCCTGTACAGTTCTGCAAAGGGTTGTGACGGGCACTTTACAAGTCCTGGCAGGCTTGGGGCAACCTGTGCCAAATTACAGATGCCAACAAGATGTTCCTTTGGCAGCTCTTATTGGTCACTCTGTCTCAACTTACTCTATGCAGATAGCTCATATTTTAGGATTGTACCGATACCCACAGGTAAGATTGAATTAACTGTTCATGGTGCTCAAATAACAAGTGAAACATGAAATCTTATTTTCTTAGCAGAGCTCACGTTACACTAATTATTACAGCGACCTTGTGAGTACACAAGGTTGTAAATCTCGATGTTCTCATGGTATACTCACTCAGAATCTAGATGTACTGTTCATTTAAGAGTAGAAAATATCACAGGAAAAAGCAAGATTAACTGCTCCTTCATCTTTCTCAAATAGATAGAGGCAAAGATGTGGGCTGTTGCTAAACTTTCTCAAGTCGTGTATTTATAATATATTTTTTGTGTAAAAGGGAAGTACTTTTATCAAGTGATCTGCTATTTAGAGTAGTTTCAGTGCTGTGATGAAATAAAATGTTTTTTTTTTTTTTATTTTGTTATTATTATGTTACGATCACATCATCCGTACAAAAAGAAACTGTACAGAAATAGGACGCCACTTATCACAAGAATGTATAGTGAGTATATTTACCCTCTAATAGATGGGCATGGAATGTTCACATAAAAGGAGATAAAACAGAGAACATCATAGTGTAACCTTTAATAAAAAAGTGGTAAAACAAATAAATTCAAAACACTCACAAACGGTGTGGCACAATTGAAAGACATTCAATATGTGCTAAAAAGCTGGTGCCTCAAATAGGCTGAGTCCACAGGTCTAGCAGTCCGTAGTGATGGTCTATGTAGAAATGCAGATGGATGGAAATGGACCGGAGTATTCACCACCAGATGCTTAGTTCACAATCACTACGGACTGCTAGACCTGTGGACTCAGCCTATTTGAGATAAGTGGCGCCCTATTTCTGTATTCTACATACAGTTTCTTTTTGCACGTTTGTTTTTTAAAGGGACACAAGGAGTGCTTTCCCATATATAGTGGCTTGCCTGCACAACTTTTATACTCAGTTTTCTCACTATCCATACCTGGTTTTACGATCACATCATCGACTGACTGTCTACTCTTATTTCAGTACTTATTTATTACACTGTGCTTAAATAATACTTCTTGTTATTTTGTTTGAATTTGTAAATGAATTAGTCAATAGACATTTAAGAAATATCTACAGCACATTTCCTTTATAGTTTTATGAGCACTTTGATTCCCTGTGAAAACTGACCAGCTGAGTACTTCAAAATAATGGTGAATATTTAAAATGTCTAAAATGTGTTTTCATAAAAATAATGCAGATATAAGGGGTAAATGGTACAATATTCTATCCGTACCATTATCGTTCAATGGTTCATTTTAAATGCTTTGTTTTGCAATAAGTAACAATCGACCAATATAGCAAGATGCATTCTAACATCCATGTGTTATATCTGCATATATAATAACAGGTGTATATTTATGCTGACATAATCAGGAGCATGTAGGTGTGTGTGCATCCATATCTATATCTGGAGTTATGTGCATTTTGTTTGTGCTTTAATGTGTGTATTTGTGTTTTTATTCTCTGTTTCTTTTTTTGTAACTCCCAATTCTAGTTTCATCTCATACTTTGTTTTCTAATTATTTCTGTTCTTATTTTTCCTCTGATTCATATACAGAATAATTACAAACCTCAGGAAGAATGGTGTATTTTTTTTTCCATCCCCCTATCCTAATTAGGCCTGTGTGCAATCTGCAATGATATCCCTTAAACCCGTGGATCACCACACAAGTTTGAATTCCATGTGCCGTTTAATTCAGAAATGCTTTAGACTTGATAAAGGGAAGATCTCCTGAAAATGTGATGCTCCAAAATTGTTAGACCAATACAAATGGCAATACAGGATGATACAATAATCTCTTATTTTACTTTGCATCACTGGTTTTACATGGCTAATATTTTGGCTAGATATAATACACAAAGGACAGACAAAAGAAGTTACCTGCGCACTTTCCCAAATCCTTATGCACACTTAAATACGGCAAGAAAATTCAATTTGGTCAAACCATTTGCCGATCAGATAGGGATCAATAGGGAGCAAAAATGACAAGAATAGAAAATAGAAAAAGATAGATATAAAATAAAAATGATACTTAAAAATAAAAAACCTGAAGCCGTTGTTAGAAGTCAAGGTAGCGCTAACAATGTATGCAGATAAAATAATTGAACATTTTATTACAACACATACATAAAAACCCACTAAAAATGAGATAGGGATTAAAACTGCTATATAATTCAGACAGTGAATAAACAACGAAGAAATCACTCTATAACACTCAGCAAGCCTTTTATCACATTCAATATATTTGGGCTGATGAATATTGTAAACATTGCTGTCAGCAAAGATGGTGGTAGTTTGAGCACAAAGCTTATTTTTGTGTGTTTATACAAAAGAGAGTATCAGCTTGAATACATGTTATGTGCTGGCTAAAAACAGTGAGTTTATCAAGCTTGCAAAAGGCTCTGAAAAGTGTAAATGTTACCACTTGTGATGTGGAAAAAACTTGATTTGAGTTCATCTTAATTTGTAAATGTGAATTGTAAAAAAATGAGTTTATCTTCTTTATCTATATGGTTGATGAGTATCATTGCTGCCTTTAATATAATGCTTCTTAGTTTAAGCACAATTGGAATCTCCCTGAATTTGTCTCAGATGGGTAAATTATATCCAGGTAGTAAAAAAGTACCCTTTGTAATAGATACTCAGGATACTCAGGATACCTGTAAAGTCCAACCTCATTCAGGATTTTATAAATACTAGAGATGTAAAGTAGGCCAAGATCATTAAATAGTAGAATATAATTATGTTTTATCTCTATCTATCATTCCCGGGTTTAATCTACAGCTGTTGATCTGTGGGTTTTATGAACAAGAACTTTTATTTTAATATTTTAAAATGCATGCATTTTAATACAAATAGAAACATTTACACTAGTATATTGTATTGTGTTAGCTTTGCCTTCAAACTCAACCATCTTGCATAAAGGTTTTACTGCTACTATATATAATTGCACTTATTGAATGACCTCTGAAGGTCAAAAGTTTGAGTTGACCTCACCGAAATTTGAATCTAAGCTGGTGCTGCAGTGAATTCTTTTAATCAGTATTGCATATAGGGAATATAGGATTATACAAAATAAGTTGAATATTGTTCATTTTTATTTACATTGTAAAAAACTGGTACTCACAGTTATAAAAATATATATATATAATTCATTACAGATTAGTTATTATTCGACCAGCTCACTTCTCAGTGATCGGACCCAGTTCAAGTCATTTTTCAGGACAGTCCCTAGTGATGCCTTCCAAACCCAGGGTCTAGCCCAATTAGTGCTACATTTTGGATGGACTTGGGTGGGATTGGTAGCTCTAGGAGATGATTATGGTCAGCAAGGGATTCAACTAATCAAAAGAGACATCCTACAGGCAGGAGCTTGTGTCGCCTTCACAGAGAACATAATGATAAACAGACAAGACCGCAATGCTCCATATATTGCACGGGTTATCAAAGAGTCAACAGCAAAGGTGGTGGTTTTCTTTACTACTGATGTAGACTTGATCCATGTTCTAGAGGAAATGTTGAAGCAGAATGTCTCTGGAAAGATATGGGTGGCCAGTGAATCTTGGGCCAACACTCCAATGCTGGATAAATACTCATCACTTCTCTCTGGAACAATTGGCTTTACATTTTACAGAGGAACCATTCCTGGCTTTAAAGACTTTCTCAATGGGGTTCAACCCTCAATGTCTGTGGGAAGAGAATGGATAAAAATTTTCTGGGAACAGACTTTCAATTGTAAATTTCTTGATGATAAAAACCTCACAGTCAATACTGACTTGTCTATTAAAGAATGTACAGGGTCAGAAAATCTACACACTCTCCAAACCAATTACAATGATGTGTCGAACCTGAGGGTGACCTACAATATTTACACAGCTGTCCACGTTATAGCTAAAGCTCTGCATGATCTGAACACGTGCAGTGAAGGGAAAGGTCAGTTTGCAAATGGGACATGTGCGGATATTTGGAAATTTAAGCCCTGGCAGGTACTGATCATTTTATTATAAGCCGAGATACAAGAATGATTATTACGTAATTACGTTTAACCTGTTTAGGACCAGCGTGCTTACAATTAATTTGCTCCCAACTGACTATACCTTTACTGTATTATTTATGTTTATATTCCCTTTTTTATATATAATACACTCATACATACTATATATCATTTTTTAAAAGTTCAATAGAGCATCTGTATGATTTTATTAATATTGACATAACTTATTTTTATGAAGCACACATCCTGGGATAATCAAAGGGGGTATTCTAACACATTTAAAGGGCCACTATAGGTACCCAGACCACTTCAGCTTAATGAAGTGCTCTGGGTGCCAGGCCCCTCTAGGGTTAACCCTGTCTGCTGTAAACATAGCAGTTTCAGGGAAACTGCTATGTGTCCATTAGGGTTAATCCAGCCTCTAGTGGCTGTCTCATTGACAGCCGCTAGAGGCGCTTCCACGCTTCTCACTGTGATTTTCACAGTGAGAAGACACTTGCGTCCATAGGAAAGCATTGAGAATGCTTTCCTATGGATGGACTGAATGCGCCTGCGACTCTTGCTGCGCATGCGCATTCAGCTGATGACGTCCGAAAGAGGAGAGTCCCCAGCACTGAGGGAGCCCGGCGCTGGAGAAAGGTAACATTTTATCCCCTTCCTCCCCCTTCAGCCCGGTGGGAGGTGGGCCATGAGGGTGGGGGGAACCTATTAATACTATAGTGCCAGGAAAATATGTTTTTTTTCTGGCACTATAGTGGTCCTTTAATGCGCCCAATTGTCAATAACATTTTGTAAGCCTATATTTTTTTTAACACAATGTCATTCTTTTGCTGTGTATTTCATAAGCCTGATGTATGGTATAGCAGTAAAAAATCAATACCTTATCAATACCTTTAAAAGGATTTGATAATGTTATAGGGTAAAATTCAGAGAACCGCTCATTCCAGTTTATAAACATCAAGTTTGTTAGAATTCCACTTGTGCAAAGGGACTTTCAGCTAAACTTCAGCTCCAGGCAGCGAGGAGCTTCAGTTGAAAGTGCTAAAAAAATAACTCATGGGACTTCCTCAACACTCCCCCTCTCCTCTGACATCACTGAGTTGTTGTCATGGTAACCATTTTCAACTTTTCTTAGCACACTACCCTTTCCTCAGAATACATTTCTAAGAAAATAATTCAAAAAATAAATAAATAAAAACACACAGTCACCAATGAATAAATAAAAATATAAAATATTTAATAATTCATATTTTTTTATTATGATATTTTTTTAACATAATGTAATGGCGAAGCATGCATGAGAATAAATATAACGGCATCTCAAGGTTTTGGAGACATTTATCCTTAACTCAAGCTATGTGATGTACTATGTTTTTTCCAGAATCCCTCAAAAGTTTGATTTTGCAATAATAAAAGGTTTCACAATAATGTATCCTAATGCAATGTATCCTAATTACATATAATTATGCCATGTGCTTTTGTAATTATGAAGATCTTCAAAACTTTATTCCAGTATTGGATAACATACTTATCAGGGTTGCTGATGCTAAATAAGGAGTATATTCCATATTGCAAAGCTGTGTTATACATCAGACTGTGAGGATAACACATTAGAACATTAAATCATTAAAAAACAAACATGACTGTGTGGAGATCTGTGTGTGTATGGGAGGGAATGTGCGCACATGAGCATCACTGGCTCTCAGCTTAGAATTGTGTGTAATACATAAATAGAATGCAAGTGGATCTGACACTTTTCAGAATTTCATAAGGATATCATTTTTATTAGATAATGATTAAGACTGCATTGTACTTTAATTGAAATCCCAGCACAAGCCAAATATGCTATAAGACAAAGTAGGCACTATTTTGTCTTCTGGTAAAGCCTGAGGTTGACAAAAGTCATAGATCTGCCATCAACCTTTGTCCAATGCCAGCTTTTGGTCACAAATATTGGCCATGGGATTCAGGCTGTCTATGGAGGATCCTGTGATCTTGAGGGATCCTCCATAGACCAAAGTGTGGAATGCATGTGCAAGAGTACAGTACTGACCTAGCAACAGGATTGCCAGTGACCAATGAGAACATAGGGCAATCAAATGATGGCAACCATGAGGGACAGCCTGAGGTGAGTAAAACTCACCTGCCATGCACCCCGCAGCCACTGACCCACATCAAATTTCTCCATTTTAGGGGTCTTTGCAAAATATATTTTCAAAACATAATTGATAGATGTGCATTAAAGATCTTGGCCATGTTGAAAAGATTTAATCTAATATCACATGACATTCACAAGGTTTTCTTAAAGGCTAAGTTCTCTGATCTGGTTAAGTGTTAGCGGAGAGGTTGGAAGACAGGAGGGGGTAAAAGAAGTATGCTTCATTTTACTTAATGTCTTCTATTTTCATATTGATATAACTTATTTGATCCCTACTTTAGGATATATACCAAATAAGACATATTGCAATTCTAAACTCAATCAATGGTAAATGGTCTCTCGATGTGCTCCTCTATTTGTGTTGTTTCCTTTTTTTTTTTTTTTTTATTAAATTATTTATTTATTCTTCTTTTTTTTTTTTTACACAGGATTCATATATAAACTATAGGACATTTTTTGATGTGATATCTATACCTCCTGTGTTTATGTATTATTTCGCTTGTTTTAGTTCCTCTTATACATGTTTTAACATTGTCTTTTGTCTACTGTGAAAAATAAAAAAAAGAGAAAAATCTTTTTTTAAGAAAACAATAAAGATTATAAATATAAAAAGGAAAAAAAAATATCACATGACACTGTAGATCATATTACAATATATTGAACTAGATTTTGATAATATTATATTTCATTTTGAAAATGGCATATATCCAAGAAGTGGTGATACATGTAATAAGTATTACTTATACTGTATAATAATAATTCTATTGCCAATTTTGTAAAATCACCCATGTAACAACATTCTGCATCCAAACCTAAGTTCCGGGGGCTATTGGGACCCTCATAATTAAAAAAAAATAATAATACTGGAATGGCTGCTTATAATTTACACTTTTCAACCTAATTTGGAGGACTACAAGTAAAATCTTGTTTGTACCTAACTGCCACAGTGTTAACCTTTTACTGCTCCTTAAAGGCTAAATAAATTCATTGCAATCAGATGCCAGTGAAAATGTTTTCCCTGAAGGTATTCTTATCCCTTTTAGCAGAAATTCAGCTTCAAGATAAAGTAGTGCTTTTCAATATTTGTTGTTTAGTTCTATTAGCAAGTAAACATACATGGCTTCCGTTTTCTCTGTATAGCTTTTGCATTACATGAAGAGAGTCCGCCTTAGAATGAGCAGTGGAAGAGAATTGTTCTTTGATGAAAATGGAGATCCTCCTGCACTTTACGACATCATGAACTGGCAACTTGGCCCAGATGGAAATATCAGAAAGGTGAAAGTGGGCAATTATGATACCGCTGCGGACAGCGGAAATATTTTTACTGTCGACACAAATATCGTTCGGTGGGGAACTGGTGAAAAACAGGTGAGAGAGCAAAGAGAGCAAGAATGTGTGGAACATTTTTCATTACAATTTTAAGAAGAGTGTGTTCCAACATTCAACAGTAATCTCAGTTGCAATGCCACAGTTCTCCTCTGCTTCTCCACCTACTTCAAGAATGGAGAGCACTTGCGATTATTGATACTTATTTTTGTAGAAAACCTCAGACAGATACAAGAACAGACGAACAAAGGAGCTGTGCACTTGCTTAACAAAGGTCACTATAAGTTTGAGCGTTCTCGCTTTTTTAAAGTTTTTCTATACTACTCAGCCCTGCTCATTCTTGCCTTTTATGAGTTTTCAATTATCTATGAGTATTGTTTATTAAAAGGTCATAAATAAATGTTCAGAGAAATCAGATCATATGGTGCTGTCAGGGTAGGACTCCATGAGAATTTGGTTATTTACCCTGAGACTATGGAGATATCAACTTCCACATGACAGATTTCCTATTCTACACAAAATACTGAGAATCAATGTAGCGGAGCTCCAATACCTAGCATAGGTATATTCGCTGTTCAGTCCTCGTAGCTAAAATAAAAAGTGTAATACTCTAAGACTGTTCCCCCCCAGGAAACTAGATAACACATAGTTCTGGGAGTCAACTGATTTTATTTTGGTCACACATGATGTTTATGTACAGACCCCTACATGGGGTCTCTTATGCAAAAAAAAAAAAAACAAGGCTTTTCCTTCCAAGATCCTCTGTGCCTGAGAGATGATTGCGTGAGAAAATCTATAACTCAATTATTTCTCAGGTACAGAAAAATCTACAGTATTTAAAAACACCCCAAAAATACATTGTAATACTTTAGAACCCCATAAAAGTTATATCATGGGACAGCTTGGATCTCAGCACACACTTTGACTAAATATCACTCAGATCCTTTCGGTGGTTCGGGAACACCATTCGAATTAAGTTGTGACGAGAGCAATCTCGCCACATTGCATTGAAGAAGCCTGGTTGCCCGCCTGCTGCCTTTGGACTATGGCCCTGGATGATTGGGCCCTTTAAAAAACATATTCGGCCCTAACAGAGTGCATGTCACTCATTCTGGCCCTTTAAATACAGTGGGGTCATTCGGTACTTGCCCTGTGTGAGCGGTGATACCGCAGATAGCTATACCATGGAGCCCATTCATATAATGAAAGACCATGGGAAAGACTTTAGCTCCATGGCAATTGAACTGTATGTGTGTGGTCTGAGCGCCATTCAATAATATGTGCTCAGACCTAAGCTATCTGGGGATATGTTGAATGTCTTTATTTTATGTAGTAAATGTAACCTTGTGTATTTTATTGTATTTTATGTCTTTTTGCAACCATGTGCTCAATGGAGTCTGTCTCTGTCCTGGGAGGTAACTGGATTACTTCTCCATTGTTTCCAGGAGAGAGGGCTCTGTAAAACCGGTCTGAGTCGGAAAGCCATGCTGGCAGGGGGTTTTAAAAAGCTACTTTACTAACTTTTGAACCCCTGGTCTGATTTTTAATATGTTGTTCCCCTGAATGGATTGATTGTGGATATGTATTTTTATGTGAATGTGATGTATGGTTTTAGAGTTATGAAAGTTGGGTAGAAAGTATGTTTTAACTGTATGTGTAATTGAGTTTCCCCTCAGGATAAGGGGAGGGAATATGTGGGATGTAACTGTGATGTGATTGGTTGATTTATACCTCCCTGTGGGCGGACCTGTATTTGCAACAACTGTAATAAAAACCAGGCTGGGTGTGCCAGCACCTCAGACAACTGCTTGACCCTCAACACGGAGCCTTGTCTTGTTCTTGGGGGGATTCACTGTATGCTGTTGGAGACTGATTGCCAGGAGTGTAAGCTGATGTATGCTTGTCCTGTTCGTCTGCTAGCAGCTATTCGTGAGGTTCCAGTTTGGAGTGCTATTTTGTATCCAGTTCGGGAGTTTGGTGTTCTGCAGTAGCTGTGCCTGTGTCTCAGAAAGGGGATTATCGCCTAAACAGATTTTTAACCCCTTGTCTGCTGAAACGGTCCATTACATAAGTTTTGACGGCCAGCCATGAGGTCATGCTTGAAAACAGTGCAAGAGTAAACAAGGCAACTACCGATCATCTTTCAGGTGTTCTCGCACGAACACGACAAATGCTACCCCTGGCTGTTAGAGTACGAATGTTCCCCCTGTTAGGTAGGTCATGCCTCCCGAACGCCGTTCTCATAACTGTTTGGGAAGTTGGATGGGCAGCGGTACCAATTTACCGGGTGTTTGCGGGGTTGTGTAGCCGAAAATAGTTCCACACCATTGACGACCATGTACCGATGCCTGCGTTCAGGAGAATAAATGGCCGCCAATTGTTTGAACACGTGCATTCTGTTGTACGAACGGTGGCCACACAAGGGAAACATTTTCCTTAATGAGCAATTTGGGGTTAACAGTCAGGGGTGGTCGGTTGTTAAAAGGTGTGAACAAGGGGACTACACAGATTGGGGCTCGGTAAACGAATGGGGTGTACGGACAGCCGAACATAAGAGAATAAAAGTGTATTAAGAGCGTCCATCCTGCTACAATCTATCCATTCACAAAAATCTATTCATGCATCTAAATCCATGCAAATTAACCACATTTCAAGAATAAATCAAAAACTGCCAGTTAGCTGTGGAAATCTGCCTATTCACCCAGGGATATTGTGAATTTGCTGACTTACATTAGGACTCTCAAAGTTATTCACAACTGTCAATTGTCAAAAAATAGAATTACAAAATTTAGGTTAAACCATCTGAAAACATTAAAAACAGCTGATTTTAAGGTTTTTCCAAGCATGGCCTACATGTAATAAAAACTGTTCACACTTTACTGAATAAAATAATCTGAGCCAAGTTTATTTCGAGCAATTTAACTGTTCGATTTCCCTAATGTTAACATCTCTATTTTTGTATTGCAGTAAATGTTATGTATCTATAACTATTAATATCACCTTCCAAAATGAACTTATAAAATCCATAAAGATTGTTGTAACTAAAATGGGGCAGTGTAATTCTTACTTAATATATTAATTATGTTCCAGATCCCAACCTCGGTTTGCAGTGAAAGCTGCCCACCAGGAACTAGAAGGGCTTCAATATCTGGGAAGCCTGCCTGTTGCTTCCAATGTGTCCTCTGTCCTAATGGAGAGATCTCCAACCAAACAGGTAAAGATCTAGAGCAGACTTCCCCAAACTCCGGCCCTCCAGATGTTGCCGAACTACAACTCCCATGATTCTCTGAATGAAAAAGATAGGTTGAGAATCATGGGAGTTGTAGTTCAGCAACATCTGGAGGGCTGGAGTTTGGGGAAGCCTGATCTAGGGGTTTGAATATCGTATCCAATTCTAAAAAACAGCTTCCTAATTTGTTTTCTCCTTACTATTCAGACTCGATAGATTGCATCAAATGTCCATGGGACATGTGGCCAAATTTACAAAGGAATATTTGCATCACTAAACCTCAAGAATTTCTTGCCTTCTTAGATACCTTGGGTGCAACTCTGGCTGTAACAAGTGTCTCCTCCTCATTTGTCCCAGTTGCAATATTTGTACTTTTTATTCGTTATAAGAATACTCCCATTGTTCGAGCCAACAACTACTCTCTAAGCTGTCTACTCTTGATTTCTCTGTCCTTATGCTTGCTCTGCGCTCTGATTTTCATTGGACAACCCCAACATGTGAAATGTATTTTGCGACAGGTTACATTTGGCATTGTTTTTGCTCTTGGTGTATCCTGCATCTTGGCCAAAACCATTATGGTAGTTTTAGCCTTTAAGGCCACAAAACCAGGCAGTAGCCTGAAGAAGTGGACTAAACCTCTGGTGTATTATTACAGTGTTGTTATATGTGTTGTTATTCAGACTTTCATTTGCATCCTTTGGCTTTTGCTCTCACCTCCTTTCATGGAGCACAACATCCAAATAAAATCTGGAATTATTGTGATTCAATGTAATGAAGGTTCACCCTTCGCCTTCTGGTGTATGTTGGGGTACCTTGGTCTTCTTGCCACCATCAGTTTCATTGTTGCTTTTTTGGCCAGAAGACTTCCTGACAGCTTCAATGAAGCCAAGTTCATCACATTCAGCATGCTTGCCTTTCTCACTGTCTGGATATCCTTTATTCCAGCCTATTTTAGTGCCCGAGGCATGTACACGGTGGCCATGGAAATATTTGCTATTCTTTCTTCAAGTGGGGCACTTATTATCTGCATGTTTGCTCCTAAATGTTTTATTATACTTTTTTGACCTCACATGAATTCCAAAGAACATCTCATGGGGAAAGAGAGAAGCGTGTCTAATAAAGTCAATAGTTTTTAAACTTGTAATAACAAATTATAACGTCTTGCAAAGAGCTTCCATGTTTGCATTACAATAAAATATGTTGCACTGTGTACGTTAATTCTCTTTGCATAACACAATAATAGGGGAAGTTCAATGAAAAAAATTGTTACTGCACTCCATAAAATAATCAAAGGCAGAAAAATATTCCATCAACTCAATGAATTCATGAAGAATATTGATTTTGAATAAGAGGAAAAAACAAAGGTGAACACAAACAGCAAAGGGTAATTTAACGCACTTCATGTAAATCTTAAGTAGGCTCTTTTGACACAATTTAAACAATTCAAAGTTAATAAGATCACAGCATACAAATGTCTTTATAACATATTTTTGGGTAGTTTTAGATTTAAAATTGTATAGCCTGTTTTTTTTTATATACATATTTGTTCAGTTTGTAGACCAATAATTATTTTGAATAAAGTTCCTCCTTTTTCCTTCTCCTTTTCTTCTCCTCCAAATTCTTTTTTAGTCTTCCTAAACTACTATGTAGTTAGCTGACAATTGTATATATATGTTTAAATTGTGCATGTCAAAGGAAATCAACTTTTGATTAAATGCCATAGATCATGAAGTGTATTAACCCCTTAAGGACCAAACTTCTGGAATAAAAGGGAATCATGACATTTCACACATGTCATGTGTCCTTAAGGGGTTAAAGGAAAACTCCAGTGCCAGGAAAACAATTCATTTTCCTGGCACTGCAGGTCCCTTCTCTCTCCCCACCCCCCCCCCCCCCTACCCCCACCCCAAATCCCCGGTTGCTGAAGGGGTGAAAACCCCTTCAGTAACTTACCAGAGGCAGCGACATGTCCCACGTTGCTGCTTCTTCCTCCGCCGCTGCTCCTCCTCTGTGTTAGGTTGGCCGGTGGGCAAGACTGATCCCGCCCACCGGCCGGGGAGACCTAATGCGCATGCACAGCATGCTGTTCAATGCTTTTCAATGCTTTCCTATGGGGAACTGAGCGATGCTGGAGGTCCTCACACAGGGTGAGGACGTCCAGCGACGCTCTAGCACAGGTTTTCTGTGCTATGATGCAGGAAGTGCAGGAAGTCTAGTAGACAGCCACTAGAGGTGGAGTTAACCCTGCAAGGTAATTATTGCAGTTTATAAAAAACTGCAATAATCATACTTGCAGGGTTAAGGGTAGTGGGAGTTGGCACCCAGACCACTCCAATGGGCAGAAGTGGTCTGGGTGCCTGGAGTGTCCCTTTAAGTGACTGTTTGCTTTTACTGTAATTTTATGCACTTTGTTAAAATAATCTCCTGATCATAGTTAGAAGAGGAAACTTGAGCAGTCTGAACAACAATGGTATTCACAGTCCCTGTAAATCTGGAATAGTCAAGCACACATGCTTTAACCCCATAAGGACTGAGCCAAATGTACACGTTGTGAACAGAACAAAACGTAAACCAAACCTGCCATTTGCGCTGTATGTCTGTCCAACCGTAATTCACCTCTTTCATATTAAATGCACTCCCCCTTATTATATATAATTTTATTCAGGGGAAACAGGGCTTTCATTTAATATCAAATATTTAGCTATGAAACATAATTTAATATGAAAAAATGGGAGAAATAAGAAATGTTGTTATTTTTTAGTTCTACATGACCTTTTAACTGTCAATGTCATAATACTGTTTGCTTTTACTGCAAATACACATATTTGTATTCAGCAAAGTCTCACGTGTAAAACAGTACCCTATGTACAGGTTTTATGGTGTTTTGGGAAGTTACAGGGTCAAATATAGCGTGTTACATTTGAAATTGAAATTCATCAGATTAGTTACGTTGCCTTTGAGACTGTATAGTAGCTCAGGAAATAAATTTACACCCATAATGGGATACCATTTGCAATAGTAGACAACCCAAGGTATTGTAAATGGGGTATGTCCAGTCTTTTTTAGTAGCCATTTGACCACAAACACTGGCCAAGTGGCTACTAAAAAAGACTGGACATACCCCATTTGCAATACCTTGGGTTGTCTACTATTGCAAATGGTATGCCATCATAGGGGTATATATATATATGGGGTATATATATATATATATACTTAGATCATACATATATAATATATATATATGATCTAAGTATATAATTGTTTTTTTTTACACTTATTTAATTTTTTTAATTTGATTTCCAGCCAGCAGGGGGACTAACTATCATTACAGTTAGTCCCCCTGCTGGCAATGCAGCAGCCAGCTAACCCGGCCATGTGATTGTGAGGTCCTCACAAGGACCTCACTCTCACATGGTCGGGGGGGGGGCGGAAGAGGACGGATGTGCTGCGGGGGCTCCCTGGGAGTCCCCCCAACCGCGGTAAGTAAGAAAAGACCGGAGGGCGTACAATTACAACCGGCGGCGTTTAGAGACGCTTAAAATAGGGCTTAATTGTACGCCCTCCGGTCTTAAAGGGTTAAAAAAACACACTTCTGTGGAGAGAGTACATAATTTTAGCAGACAAAATGCAAAGAGACTTTGGATAATTATTGGGCACAACAATAGGAAAGCAGTGGATATATTTGAGAACTATAGTGCAACACTATTATATGTACTTGAAAGGAATTCCTACAATGACTAGACGCTGTGTCTTTCACCAAATAAAATCAAAATATCAGTGAATGTATTATTGTATGTAGTCTGACCTATTTACTATTCATTGTGGGTGGTTTTTTTTTTTTTTTTGCTTTCCATAAGGTGAAAGGGTAATCCAGAAGTGGACATTTGCTCACTGTGCCCAATGGGGTTTTGGCTATACCTCAATGATAAGGTCTAATAGGGCTAAAATGATTGTCATGCAGAGGGAGCTGGTCTGCATATTGGATATGTATCACCATTTTTGGTGGGGTCAGTCTGACATGCAAATGGTTTAGGTTCTCTCTGTAATGACACAGGATGAGCAAAAACGAACTTGAGAATTGAATAAGGATCCACCGAAGGGCAAGTTACATGAGCTGTTGTTCATTCACAGTATTCTCTTAAGCATTGTTTTTTGTAATTCACTATGAATGAAAACATGGTCTCTCTCTCCAAAGGAAATTAAATGACTATAGTTAATACTGGATGAACCATAACCGGACTGCTGGCAGTGCCGCTGTGTTTCATTAAAAGTCTACTTTGGACGACCTGCATGTACCCAGATAGGTCTTTATTCCAGCACAGTCAGAGCCATATTATCTTCTAAGTGTGTTCATACATCTGATGTTTCTACAACAGTGCCTGTCAATCATCCAGGCCAGCCCACTGAGGGTGTTTACAAAAAAAAAAACAAGAGTAAAATGCACACACTAAAAAAGGGGTGAATACTTCCTACAGGGTGCTCCAGAAAGGGGTGCTCCAGAAGGGGAGGGTCAACCCCTGAAGACATTATATGAAAAAAAGAAATATCCAGGCACACCTGAGGTTTCTTCTAAAAGGCAGTCTTTTTAGTTGAAATAAGGAAGTGGAGACAACATTTTGGCCTTTATCAAGTCAGTGTTTTGGTGCTCATTGTAGGGCCTTAAAGCCCTGAGAAGAGCATGAGTATGTCTAATGACATCTCCCTGGTGTCCTCAAAAGTGGGACACAAAGGAACAATGTCAAGACAGCCGGGCAGAATCCTAAAATCATGAATCTTCCACCAAAATCAGCAAATTATAAAGCATTTTCTGTGTGAGAGGATGTTAGTAGGCAGATGTGTGGACAGAATGTGTGGACAGAATTGAGTGTTGCACACATTATAACAGTTACTGCAGACCAACATTCAATCATAAGAGGCTGGATGGACTAAAGATGACATTGGAGGGTGATTAATTTGCTAATAACCTGTCAGGGGTGGCGGTCCGGTGACCGGGACCTAGTATACCTGATCTATGTTGGGAGCCTCAGCGTGGAAATGGACTATCAGGGCCTGGGGCAGGGTAGCCACACGCCCCCTGGTGTTGAGCACCAGCGTTTTTGCGGCCACATGCCAGGGCCCTGATTCAGCTACTGCGGATCCCAAGAGCTAGGAGCTTGATGATATGCAGACCTCCCAGGAACTGGATAGGGGGGCTCTGCAGCAGACATGTATCCAGTACAGAAACAAGGCAAGACTATTATATAATGCTTTCCTATAGGGAAATCTTAATGCAAGTGTGGTCATTGCCACGCATTAGGTCTTTCCCGACGGCTAACGAAGAACAAAGGGGTACCCGAGCCAGCGCCGAGGGACATCGGCGCTGGACCGAAGTAAGTAACAGAAGTGGTTTTTAACCCCTTCTGCACCTTCATGGGGAGAGGGGTGGGGTGGCAAGGGTATAATTTCTGTAATAAAAATGAAATCACTAAAATACTCTATTTTACCTATATAAATACATATCTATATTTGTAAAATAATTTATTTTTAACTTTCACAATAGATGTCTAATCACACAAACTATTAATTTAGTGTTTTACTAAATTAGCTGTAAAAATGGAAAGAGCAGATTATTGTTCATTTGCAAAGTGTTTGAGACAAAATATTTTGACACATCATAAATGATTATTAATTAAAGTGTGTATTGTGCATTTCACATATTAGGCCCAGAATGAATATTCTATTGGTCAGCTGTGTTTCCTTAGGTTGTTTTGGGCTAAAATGTTAAATTCCAAACAATACCCACTGGAGTCAATAACCGTGAGCAGGTAAAGTGTCTGTCCCATATAAGGGAATAAGAAATTCCCAGACTATGTATTTAATCCCAAGACTGCCATACCACCCAGGGCATCAATCTCAGAACTAGAGAAGTGTATATTGAAATTCCCGGGTGTACAATCTATTCACATGCTGAGACGTAGCTTCTATTTATCCATGAACGGTCACCTCGCTGTGACTATAACATGAGGTTTCACTTCGAAATCATTTGAGATGGAGAAAGAATGACGTAAGTGTAACCTACAACCTTGAGCAATGAATATGTGTAGATTTGTTTGTGCATTGAAATGCTTTGAACATAGAACAGATCTGTGTACATCTTTTAAAAAATAAATTTTCATTCATTTTATATATTCATATTATTTTTCATTTATCAACCTGCGTTACCACATTTAAAACATAACTGAGCTTTCTATTTAATCCTGATTTTCTGTGTAAAATTTAAACTCATATTTTAGAGAATTGAGTCTTGTGTTTTAGCAAAAATATTTTGTACATTAAGCAATATGGTTATGTTTAAAGTATTGTTACCAGAAACATTTTAAAGGGCTCTTCTAAGAGATCTCTTTGTCATAGCAATTATAGAGTTGGATTTTGTTTTAAGAAATGAGCATGTTGAATAGTGATGTCCCCTTAGATGTTAATTGGAGAACTGCTATTCACTAACACGAGCTGAGGTTATCTCTTCTAAGATAGAATTAGAGCTTAATGTTCACTGTATTTTATCCTGGGCTTTAATTTAGATATAATGCCTTTAGTGATGTTCTGAGGATATTTGAGTGACATTGATTGATTGTATTGTTCAACACAAGCACACTTATTTTTCAACATGATTAATAGAAATAGAATACAATAAGGGAGATGTGTCAAAGTATTGTGAAGTATCTGTTATTTTTGTTCTTTAATCTGTTCATATTTATTAAATTGTTGTAAAAATGATTTAAAACGTGTTGGATTTTCACTGCCATATTTCTTCAATTTCTCAGATATATCCTTTATAGAAAATACCTCTAAATTTAGAGACCACACTGACTAAGATGAAAGACCATATTGACCAAGCTAAGTAATTCAATGTATGTTCCATAGATAGAACACATTCATTTTATGATCCATACTCTATTTATATTTTGTTTTCCTTTCCAGAGCTTGCGCTTTAACCTAGAACATTTTGGGAATATATTGTGCTTCCATTAAGTGGTCGAGAAAGCAGCTAAATGGTTTTGTCTGGCATGTTGGAGCCCATGTGGACATTTATTGTCTTCTGTGTTCTACAGATAGTAAATTCAATTGACCAGGGCTGCAGATTACCCAGCACTGAACTTGCAGGCATGTCAGCTCCTGGAGATATTATAATTGGTGGGGTGATGCCTATTCATGTGGACAAAATATACCCTAAATTTACCTACAAAGAGAAACCACCCCTTGCTTTCTGCACAAAGTGAGACTTATTTTTATTAAACAAATGTTTTTCTCTGGTCTGATAATGTCCTGTTTAAAATAGGGTAGATGGTAGAGAAAATCATGCATACACATTTCAGTTAGGAAACAAATAGAATCTAATGTAACATACCATTATTCATTATTTTTCTTTACAAGGTAGAAATGTGAACTATAAAGGCATAATTGGCTTCTAATGCAATACAAAATAAATAAACACTTTTCAACGTAGGTCACCAGGAGGCCTCCAACACTCATAGATTAGGGTTTACCTATTTATCTTCACATTTGTTAAACTAGGATGGTTCTTTGACTATTCAGCAGATCCATTCTGACTCTAAGCATTACATATACATTCCATTACATATTGTTATTTCTTTTTGGTTTTAACATACAGTGCCTTTGACTAGGCCATTTTAACACATTTACATGTTTCCCCTTAAACCACTCAAGTGTTGCTTTAGCAGTGTGTTTGGGGTCATTGTCCTGCTGGAAGGTGAAACTCCGTCCTAGCCTCAAATCACGCACAGTGGTACAGGGTTTGCTCGAGAATATCCCTGTATTTAGCACCATCCATCTTTCCCTCAACTCTGACCAGTTTGACTTTTTACCTATTTTGTTACATTACAGTCTTAAGTTCAATGTTTTATTAATATGAATTTTATGTGATGGATCAGAACACAATAGTCTAAGTTGGTGAAGTGAAATTAGAAAAATATATACATAAAACTATTTTTAGAAAATTGGCATGTGCATATAGTCACATAATTAGTTAAATGATGTCCACCTGTGTGCAATCTAAGTGTCACATGATCTGTCATTACATATGCACACCATTTTTGGAAAGGCCCCAGAGGCTGCAACACCTAAGCAAGAGGTACCACTAACCAAACACTGCCATGAAGACCAAGGTACTCTCCAAACAAGTAAGGTACAATGTTATTGAGAAGTACAAGTCAGGGTTAGGTTATAAAAAAATACCCAAATCTTTGATGATTCCCAGGAGCACCATCAAATCTTTCATAACCAAATGGAAAGAACATGGCACAACAGCAAACCTGCCAAGAGATGGCCGCCCAGCAAAACTCAAGGACCGGGCAAGGAGGGCATTAATCAGAGGGGTAGCACAGAGACCTAAGGTGACCCTAGAGGAGTTGTAGAGTTCCACAGCAGAGACCGGAGTATCTGTACATAGAACTACAATAAGCCGTACGCTCCATAGAGTTGGGCATTATGGCAGAGTGGCCAGAAGAAAGCCATTACTTTCAGCAAAAAACAAGATGGCACGTTTTGAGTTTGCGAAAAGGCATGTGGGAAACTCCCAAAATGTATGGAGGAAGGTGCTCTGGTCTGATGAGACTAAAATTGAACTTTTCGGATATCAAAGAAAACACTATGTCTGGCGCAAACCCAACACATCACATCACCCAAAGAACACCATCTTTGTTGATTTTTTTTTTTAGCAGCAGGGACTGGGGAACTGGTCAGAGTTGAGGGAAAGATGGATGGTGCTAAATACAGGGATATTCTTGAGCAAAACCTGTACCACTCTGTGCGTGATTTGAGGCTAGAACGGAGTTTCACCTTCCAGCAGGACAATGACCCCAAACACACTGCTAAAGCAACATTTGAGTGCTTTAAGGGGAAACATGTAAATGTGTTGAAATGGCCTAGTCAAAGCCCGGACCTCAATCCAATAGACAATCTGTGGTAAGACTTAATTATTGCTGTTCACAAGTGCAAACCATCCAACTTGAAGGAGCTGGAGCAGTTTTGCAAGGAGGAATGGGCAGAAATCCCAGTGGTAAGATGTGGCAAGCTCATAAAGACTTATCCAAAGTGACTTGGAGCTGTGATTGCCACAAAATGTGGCTCTACAAAGTATTGACCTTAGGGGGGATGAATAGTTATGCATTTTGACTTTTTCTGTTATTTTGTCCTATTTGTTGTTTGCTTCACAAAATATATATATATATATATATTCAAAGTTGTGGGCATGTTCTGTAAATTTAATGATGCAAATCCTCAAACAATCCATGTTAATTCCAGGTTGTGAGGCAACAAAACACGAAAAATACCAAGGGCGGTGAATACTTTTGCAAGGCACTGTATAAAGAGGCAAAATGATATTCTCATCCTGATAATTAATGCCCTTTTTCATGCATGACAAAACCTTACTGGCTGTAGCCATTGCTGATTGAGATTGCACATTGTTGCATAGTTTGTTGTCTATAACAATTTCCAAGTCCTTTTCGTGTGTTGTTATCCCTAATTCGCTTCCATTATGGGTATACGATGATTGTGCATTCTTTACGCCAAAGTGCACAACTTTGCATTTTTCAACATTGCTATAATATCTGTCTGTCTGTCCTGCTGGTGTTCTGTCTGTCTATGGCTAATAAGTAATGTGCTATTTTACAGAAAAGAAAGGTAGATAAAGAAAATAGTTAACTCATAGAATTAAATTGCTGAATATATAAAGTTAGTCCCGAAAAAATCAATATAAAGGAGATAAAATGCAAATCTTTTTTAGGTTTATGAAAAAAAACATTCAAATATGATGTCAAGTTTCTGTTGCTCCTTTTATACGCGCACAGGTTCCAATTCGAGACCTATCAGTATATCCAGGCGATGAGATTTGCTGTGATGGAAGTCAACCAGAATCCAGGTCTGTTACCCAATATCACACTGGGGTTTGAGATCCATGATTCCTGTACAGTTCTACAGAGGGCAATAGGAGGCACCCTGCAGATGCTTACTGGCCTAGGTCAATCTCTGCCAAATTATAGATGCCGTCAAAATACTCCCCTGGCAGCTATTATTGGTCATTCCATGTCCACTTACTCCATGCTGATAGCTCATATCCTAGGGTTATACCGATACCCACAGGTAAGACATATGTTTACTGTTCATAATGCAAAAATAGTTATTGCAACATTAACAATATTTTATTTTCTAGCTGAATTCAGATTACAGGTTGATTAAATCCCTCCTATATCTATGACAGCTTTTAGATACTATATTGTACAATCATTATTATAATGACTGTTCAAATGCATAATGAATTTTTTTTGTCAGTTAAAATTAAAATATGGCTACCTAATTGTGGTTGTTGCGCCTGGGCATGACTTTGTTGAGTTCTGTTGATGAATAAATAGATTTATTGAGCCATACAGCAGAGTTGTCAATATTGGGGAGATACACATAGTTATACATACAATTTATAGTGTTTAACAGTCAGTGTATAGTGTCCATCCCCATGCCTCAGTTGTTAAAAAAATGTGTTTACATGTCTTAGTTTAGTATATTGAAACCAGGAAGCTCCCATTAGAACAAGGTAAGGTGACAGGTGGCCATTTTTTTTAACATAAAACCAGCATAACATAACCTGTAGAAAAAATACACAATGAACAAGGTGTACGTCATAAACAAAGAAAACGTGCATATACTCCACACTTCTACCATATCCAGAGGCCCTGTCCTCACTCATAGCCCATCAAGAAAGACACCACTCTGGAATGCAGAAAGCTTGGTTTTATCTTGCTATAATTCAATAGCATCATGATCGCTTTCAGTCGCTCTAACGGTATTGCAGCGATGCCTCGATGTCCAGGCATTGTGCAATACCCCCATCACTGCTGGGCCCCCGAGTGATTATTCCCCCCTGAAAGAGCGGTCACATGGCCGCAATAGGTGTCTATACTGCTGCTAGCAGGTGGACCGCCTGAACTGACAGGCAGTGAAAAAAAAGATAAAAATAAGTTAAAAAAACACAGTTTAAAAAATAAATAAAATAACGTTAATAAATAAATATATATATATATACACACACATTTATTATATCTATATACATATATATATATATATATATATAAATATATATAACTTCATACTAAGTGTATTTTTTATTAATATATACACATATATATATATATATATATATATATATATATATATATATATATATATATATATATATATATATATTTTAAATTCTTTATTTTATTTGTACATAGAGTGAACAATCAAATTTGCACTGCCACGACAGCTGGTGCAAACAATAAGCATATATACAATACAATTTTTTATATAAACAAACAGGTCAAGGGTATCAACATGAGTTATAGTGTGCTTCCAGGAAAAACTGCTACATGTCTAGAATAAGTAAACATATTCTAACGAGCTAGGCTAAATTGTAGCTTTGGAACAGAAAGAGATTACTTAAACTCTGCTTATCATAGTACCAATGTGGGCAAGGTTACATGCTAAGTGTTAAACCAGCTTGTTCTAGCAGTCATGCTTATAGACTGAGTAAACAGGTGAATCGACTGCGGTCTGCCCCACTATAGTCATAGGGCAGATTAGATTTTCTGATAAATTAAACATGCAATACAAAAATCACATATGAGTAAGCTGTATGTATGGTAGCATGCAAAAAGAGATTGCAATTTTGCAATTAGTCAAGCTTAGGCTGAGATATAGTAAGTGGGGTTATAGCATGTTTAGGCCCACTTGATGGTGCTTAAAGCCACCTGATCGGCAAGCGTGTGGTGTGGTGTAGTGTAATGTGTCTCCTATCCCGGACAGCTGAATGGTGAGGCAGCCTGGGGCTTAGCACACGTTGTAGGCATTAATGCTGCCGGCATCCTGTGCTGTCAGTGAAGTGATTGTGGTGTCATGCTTGTAGACTGCACAGTGCTGTTGGTGTAAGTGGGAATCCATGCCCTCGAAGAGCAGCCCCATTCCTGCAATATTGACTAAGTGATGTGATAGGAGTATGGTATCATAGTGAGGTGGAGTGGTAAGTGGTGTGTGTCTCATGTGTGTGATATATACGTGCTGCGGTAGCAGTGAGTCAGAGTCCGCCTGTGTATAGTAAGTCCTTCTGCTGTAAGGTCCTCCATGGGTGGGAGGCTGGACTCCATCTTCCGACCATGCTGTCAGCCGATCCCGGTGCTTGGCGGGCTGGAAACCGATGCTTGAAGTGCTCGGGGAGTGATGGTAATCCGCGGGCAGAATGAGGCCTCTCCCCAGCCCCAGGCCTGGTATGGGGTCGGCATTGATGTCCTGCAGACCCGGGAATTCCGCAGGTCCGGGTCTCTCCCTGTGCGGGCGCCATGAAAGGCCCTGATCTTCCTCCTCCGCCGCCTGCGGCGGGTGGCCTTCCGGCGGTGCGGGTGTTGCCTCGGAGGGGGACTCTGGATGGCCCTCAGCCCGGGTGGGCGTTGAACACGTGGAGCATGGGTTGAGCATGGTGCTGAGCCCAGGACAGGCCCACTCCGCTTCATGGCCTCAGGTCCCTCTGCTTTCCCTCCTTGTGTAGGAGGTATTTGGGCAGTAGAGCGCTGTTCCAGTCTCTCTCAGAATCGGGTGAGTATGGTATCTGCGTGAGTAGTGGCTGTTGAGGTATTGGCCCTGGTGAGTGATATGTGTCCATTATTTTGTAAGGCCCGGTGTAGTTGGAGCCCACGATGCGGTAGGCAGTAGGAGACGCTGATAGCATACTTGCCGGGTCGGTGGGGACCGGGATAACCCCCGCCGGTCCATAGGGGGGGGGACAGGAACCCAATCCGGGATCAGCCTTGAGTTGTGGTGGCGGGAGAGCGGCCGTCTCCCCCGGGCCGACCATGCTGCTAGGCCGCAAAATTTGTTTGCTCAGAACCGGCTCGGAAGTCCACATGCGTGGTATCTGCTTGGAGTGCAGAGAGTCCCCTTCGATGATTAGGTCCGATTTTGCCGATTTGCTGGCTCTGCGCCTTGTAATTTTAGTGCATTTAGCGTGAATATGCAGGAGCTGCTGCAATGTGCGTCTGCTCCTGTCCGCGGTCAGGCCCCGCCCCAATATATACATTTATTAATATAAAAATACACTTGGTGCAGAATTATACACGTATATAATTTGTATATAAACTATATATGTTGTATATATATATATATATATTATAAAAATAAATAATAATTAATAAAAAAGTAAAAATAATAAAATAATAATAAAAATATATATAATTTTATACTAACTGTATTTTGATATATATATACATATATATATATATATATATATATATATATATATCAAAACACACTTAGAATGAATTTATATATATATATATATATATATATATGTATATATATATATATATATAAATAAAAAGAATTCGAAATATACATATGTTCATATAAATAATTACATAAATAATTTCATAAATACACATGTAGACTTCAAATATATAAATATGTATACATATTTAAATTCTACATGCATATTTACGTAATATTTTTACATAATTAAGTAATTTTATTGATTGCAATTTGGGGGACCTGCCTGACAACCCAGGCTGAAAGTCCAGAGAATTTAATTCGCTAGCACTGTATTTAACCCCTTAAGGACACATGACATGTGTGACATGTCATGATTCCCTTTTATTCCAGAAGTTTGGTCCTTAAGGGGTTAAACCTGTAACTTTCCAAGACACCCTAAAACCTGTACATGGGGGTACTGTTTTACTTTGTAGACTTCGCTTAACACAAATATTAGTTTTTCAAAACAGTAAAACATATCACAGTTTTTTTGCATTTTTTTACACACAAACTGTACTTTCACTGATGATATTGTTTTAATATGTTTTACTGGTCCAGAAATGAGAATTACCCCCATGATGGCATGCCATTTACAAAAGAAGACAACTCAAGGTATTGCAAATGAGGTATGTTCAGTATTTTTTAGTAGCCACTTAGTCACAAACACTGGTAAAAGTTAGAGTTCATAATAGTTTTTTGCTCAAACAAATATAAATGCTAACTTTGGCAAGTGTTTGTGACTAAATGGCTACTAAAAAAGACTGGACATACCACATATTGAATACCCTGGGTTGTCTACTTTTCAAAAATATATGGTTTGATGGGGTTAATAACATTGGCCAGCTTCAAAAATGTCCCAAATAGGACATGGGTGCATGATGACCAGCTGTGAAAATTCCAAGTTGGAAAACTGGAATGTGCACCCTCCAAATAAGGTATTTTAGCCCCAGAGAACCTGACACACCTATACATGGGTGGTATCACTGTACTCAGGAGATGTCGTCGCTGAACACATATTAGGGTACTTTGGCAGTAACCCTTAAAGTGCTTTGTACATGTAATCTTTAATTGCTATGTGTGTAAAAAAAAAACACCAATTATATAT
The DNA here is from genome assembly GCF_036172605.1 of Pelobates fuscus. Classification (NCBI taxonomy): domain Eukaryota; kingdom Metazoa; phylum Chordata; class Amphibia; order Anura; family Pelobatidae; genus Pelobates; species Pelobates fuscus. The sequence goes on from NC_086319.1 coordinate 397,789,714, forward strand.
ATATATACATAGATTGTGGTAAAATTGTTGCGTGATTGTGGCATAGATTGTGGTAAAATGGTTGCGTGAAAAGAGTCAAAATGTTTAATACCTTAGGTTGTCTTCTTTTAAAAAATATATAAATGTGAAGGGTTATTCAGGGATTCCTTACTGATATCAGTGTTACAATGTAACTTGCATTAATTTTGAAAAAAAATGGTTTGGAAATAGCAAAGTGCTGCTAAGAACATGTTAACATTAGTGATGCCCCGAACGGTTCGCTGGCAAATAGTTCCTGGTGAACATAGCGTGTTCGCATTCGCCACGGATGGCGAACATATGCGATGTTCGGTCCGCCCCCTATTTTTTTTTTTTTTGCGGCCAAATTTACTAATACTAAGTAAAAATTACTTAGTATTAGTAAATTTTGCCCATACTCGCAATACCGCGAGTATGGGCATGTCTATTAAACAGTGAGCAGCCTGTGGCTGCTCACTGTTAAAAAAAAAAAAAAAGGCCCCCCTCCCTGAGCGGGTGGGGGCCCTAAATACCAATGGGGGGACCTATTGTCCTCCCTCCTGGCCCCCACCCCTGAGCAGCGGGTGGGGGCCCTAAATACCAATAGGGGGGACCTATTGTCCTCCCCCCCGGCCCCCACCCCTGAGCAGTGGGTGGGGGCCCTAAAAATAACAATAAGGTGGGGACCTACTGTCCCCCCCGGCCCTCACCCCTGAGCGGTTGGTGGGGCCCTAAAAATAACAATAAGGTGAGGGACCTATTGTCCCCCCCGGCCCCCACCCCTGAGCGGTGGGTGGAGGCCCTAGATACAAAGGGTCCTAGTCACCCCTCCCCCCCAACATTTTTTATCTCCCTACCTACCCCCCTCACCCTAAAAATAATGAGGGGGGGACCTTTAACTAAAAACCTGTAAAAAAAAAAAAAAGGATAAAAACAACTTACCATTCGATGTTTTCTTTCTTCTAAAATCTTCTTTCTTCAGCCCCCAAAAAGTCCAAATAAAAAACCATAATAACCGAGGTCACCCCCTCATTATTTTTAGGGTGAGGGGGGTAGGTAGGGAGATACATTTTTTGGCGGGGGAGGGGTGTCCCCCCTTATTGTTATTTTTAGGGCCCCCACCCACCGCTCAGGGGTGGGGGTGGGGGTGGGACAGTAGGTCCCCCCTTATTGTTAATTTTAGGGCCCCCACCCGCCACTCAGGGGTGGGGGCCGGGGGGGACAGTAGGTCCCCCCTATTGTTAATTTTAGGGCCCCCACCCGCCGCTCAGGGGTGGGGGTGGGGGGGACAGTAGTTCCCCCCTCATTGTTAATTTTAGGGCCCCCACCCGCCACTCAGGGGTGGGGGCCAGGGGGGGACAGTAGGTTCGCCCGGTTCGCCCGGTTCGCGAACATTTGCGGAAGTTCGCGTTCGCGGTTCGCGAACCGAAAATTTTATGTTTGCGACATCACTAGTTAACATTGGGTATTTCTAAACTCAGGATAAAATTTAGAAACTATTTAGCATGGGTGTTTTCTGGCGGTTGTAGATGCGCAACAGATTTTGGGGGTCAAGATTAGAAAAGGTCTGTTTTTTAAAAAAAAATCATAATATTTTATAATTATTTTGATAGTAAATTACATGATAATATGAAAATAATAGTATCTTTAGAAATACCATTTAATGGCGAGACCATCTGTGTATAATATGTGTGGGTACAGTAAATGAGTATGAGGGAAATTACAGCTAAACACAAACACCGCAGAAATGTAAAAACAGAACTTGTCCCAAATGTTAAGAACATTGAAAAGCGGTCTGGTCACTAAGGGGTTAATACAGATTTTCTTATTGAAATTAATAAAGAATATACATTTTTACTATTTTCTGGATTCTTTACTTCAGTCCTTTGGATATGTTGGATACATTTCTTTCTAGTTCTGCCACTTTTCTTGAACATTCAAACCCAGCTTAGGTTCTAATCCCAGTCAGGTTAGATCAGGGATAGGCAACCTTTGACACTCCAGATGTTGTGGACTACATCCCCCGTAATGCTCTTATACCCATAATGCTGGCAAAGCATCATGGGAGGTGTAGTCCAAAACATCTGGAGTGCCGAAGGTTGCCTATGCCTGGGTTAGATAATACATTTAGAAATTATAAATTCACATTTTTACCCTGACTGACCAGTGTCCTAAAGAGACCTATTACAACAACTTCAGAATTATGCAACCCTGCATAGAATATAATATCATTATTTATAAAAAAAATGGATGGACTATTCAGTTAACAGTTAATTACTTATACTTACATAAAAATATGTATATTATTTAAATGATAATTATGTCAGTAAAATTTTTACTATACATTATGATACTTAAAATAATAATAGGGGAAACCAGTCATATTTTAGCAGTTAGTTGTTATATTAAATGATAATAAATTACTACAACTATAGATACAACTCAATTTTTAGCATAATAATTTCATTCCAAAGTTAATCTACTGCAGGTGATCTGTGATGTCCACACAGATAAACTTTTATTTTAATATTTTAAAATTCATATATTTTTTTTAGAAAAAAATAATATACTGGTTAGTTGTTTTACTCTTAACTTTCATTTTTTGAATAAATCTTGTTTTCTTAAAGCGGCACTGTCATGCCGAACTTACCTTTCCTCAATCTCTTCCTCTTCTCCCCCTCTCTCAGGATCTGTTATTCTTTTCTTCCTGTCTTCTTTAGTTTTCTTTAAAACCATAAGACAAAGTAGGGACTCTTTGTCTTATGGGATTCCTCCGCTTGACCAGCTCTGACCAGCGGAGGAGCAAAGTGTGCTTCATTTCCGCTGGTCAGAGCAATTTTCCCATGATCCCTAGCTTTCCTCCCAGTTCCCACAATGCTTCCTGTCAGTATTGCCGAACGTCCTGTCACTTAGACAGAACGCCGGCAAAACTGCCGAATTGCATCCTAACAGAATGAGAAGAGTTTCTCCATTGGTGTTAGGATGCAATTCGGTACTTTGTTCGGATCGGAATTTCATTCAAATGAATGAAACTCCGATGCTATTCATTGCTGTGGCTGCATCTTGCAGCCGCTTAGTAGATAACTCCCTAATTCCCACGGTATCAGGGAGCTATCTACTAAAAGGCTGAAAGACCTAAATTGGTCTTTCAGCCAAATTTACTAACACCAAGTAAAAATGACTTGGTATTAGTAAATAATATGCCCCTACTCGCTATACCGCGAGTAGGGGCATGTCTAGTAAGCAGTGAGCAGCCTGTGGCTGCTCACTGTAGAAAAAAAATAAAAAAAATATTGCCCCCCACCCCTAAATGACGGGTGGGGGCCGTAAAGTAAAATAAGGGAGGGAGACCTATTGTCCCCCCCCCCCGCCCCCACCCCTGAGCGGTGGGTGGGGGCCATAAAGATAATGAGGGGGGGGGACCTACTGTCCTCCCCCCCGGCCCCCACCCCTGGGCGGCGGGTGGGGGCCATAATAGTAGTAGGGGGGGGGGACCTACTGTCCCCCCCCCCGGCCCCCACCCCTGGCCGGCGGGTGGGGGCCATAATAGTAATAAAGGGGGGGGGGGACCTACTGTCCTCCCCCCCGGCCCCCACCCCTGGGCGGCGGGTGGGGGCCATAATAGTAATAAGGGGGGGGGGACCTACTGTCCTCCCCCCCGGCCCCCACCCCTGGGCGGCGGGTGGGGGCCATAATAGTAGTAGGGGGGGGGGACCTACTGTCCTCCCCCCCGGCCCCCACCCCTGGCCGGCGGGGGCCATAATAGTAATAAAGGGGGGGGGGGACCTACTGTCCTCCCCCCCGGCCCCCACCCCTGGGCGGCGGGTGGGGGCCATAATAGTAATAAGGGGGGGGGGGATCTACTGTCCTCCCCCCCCCCCCGGCCCCCACCCCTGGGCGGCGGGTGGGGGCCATAACGATAATGGGGGGGGGACCTACTGTCCTCCCCCCGCCCCCACCCCTGGGCGGCGGGTGGGGGCACTAA